>NW_008824885.1:234776-292066 GCF_000699105.1 Pygoscelis adeliae
GAGGGAGCTGGGGTTGTTTAGCCTGGAGAAAAGGAGGCTGAGGGGAGACCTCATCGCTCTCTACAACTACCTGAAAGGAGGTTGTAGCGAGGTGCATGTCAGTCTCTTCTCCCAAGTAACAAGTGATAGGACAAGCAGAAATGGCCTCAAGTTGCGCCAGGGGAAGTTTAGATTGGATATTAGGAAAAATTTCTTCCCTGAAAGGGTTATCAAGCATTGGAACAGGGAAGTGGTTGAGTCCCCATCCCTGGAGGTATTTAAAAGACGTGTAGATGTGTTGCTTAGGGACATGGTTTAGTGGTGGACTTGGCAGTGCTAGATTAACGGTTGGACTCAATGATCTTAAGGGTCTTTTCCAACTTAAACTATTCTGTGATTCTATGATTCTATACACAGAAACACCCACCTTTCCCCTAGGCTCAAATGCCTGTACCTTTATATCAAGCATTGGAAAAGGCTGCCCAGGGAAGTGGTTGAGTCACCATCCCTGGAGGTATTTAAAAGACATGTAAGATATGGCACTTAGGGACATGATTTAGTGGTGGACTTGGCAGTGTTAGGTTCATGGTTGGACTCGATGATCTTAAGGGTCTTTTTCAACCTAAATGATTCTATGATTTTATGTCATGGGCCAGAGCATATGACTGCTGTACCCCTGATCTTCAAAATGCATTTACCTTTGCTAAATAGCAGCGAGACGGAAGAAAAACAACAACTTCATGAGTTTTGCTGCAGTTTTTGCCTGCCATGAGAAGCAGCAGCTGTGCTAGCTCCCTTTCCCAGTACTTCTTCTGGCCTCTCCCTTTACTGCTAGAGGAGTTTGTAAACCAAAGGCTACAAAAGCAAACATCAACCTTTCTAAAGTTGTCATTAAAATTAAAGTCAGGGCCATTAACTGAGTATCTGTGTTGGTGTAAGGCAGTGAGACTATTGGATACGGCCCAAAACTGGGTTGAGATGCAGATTAAACTCTTAAGGTCCACTAACTTCAGTAAGGTCTAGATTTCACCTCTAAATGCATTCTTGCTTCTGACACCAGTGCCCCGGGCAAGTAATTTCACTGCTCAGTTTTTACCTTGCCTGTGCAGCACCAGTACCTATGCTGATAACAGTGTCAGCATGGCAAGGGACCTCCTCTTAACTATGCCTGTACAACAGCCAGCACAACGAACCCCTGAGGTATACTCTTTTCCTGTCAGCAGTGACTAAATATATTTAGTCCTTGTGTAGGGGCCTTTGAAGACAGCCACCCCCATACTCCTGTTCTATTTTCTATGTCCCTTTCTAGGAGTAGTTTATTGTGAGTAGGAGGACAAGATTTCAAAGTCTCTCCATGATAACCTCCATCCACTCCTCACCAAAGTCAAGAGGACTTTCCCCCAGGAAATGCACACACTTTCCAGTGTACCAGCAATCTCCCAGCTGCTGAGCTGTTTTGTGGAGATCTCTCATGATAAACAGACATGAATGTGTAAGCACATCCAAGGAGACACATTTCCAAAACAGAAAACAATCACTAGAAACATGGCAGCAACTGTGTTAATAAATCATGATTGAATGCCATCATCTTTAGTTACCACGTTTTTCAACACATTTTATTTTCATTTGTTGTGTTTTTAACTCCTTTGTGTTGTTCTCATTGCCAGTGCGTGAGCTGCTCTTGTCAATGATGGGCGGGCTGATCCTGGAAGATGCTCAGGGCAGTCGCTGAGGTGCTGGGTGCCTCTAGTTTCCATTGACATTACATGGGAACTGAGCAGGCTAAGCATGATGTAGGATGAGGCCCAAAAAGCATTTTGAAAATAGATGTTTCTCCTCTGGCATCCAGCAGGGACAACATGCAATCGGCTAGCACACTGATAATTATTTTTCCATTACTCTGAGAGCAGTTTCATCCTTCTTTATTTTCCTCTAATTGCCTTGACAGTATTTCCTAATCTGATCAGAGTGGAGCAGATTTTAAAAAAATATGTTTTCCCTTCTACACATGCCGTTAATTGTTGACAAGCCTTAAGCAGTTTTGCTATGCAAAAATGGCTGCTTGCTCTGGACCATTTAAAAATGTGAGAAACACAATGTTTTCCAATTACTGTGTTCTGAATCCTGTGCACATAAAGGATAATCACAAGATTAAAGTATCCTACCGGAAACTATTGTACTGGTTTCTGCCTCAGGGCTGCACTTGCAACTCCATGGGTAATCAGAAAGTGTCTCTTAACTTGTCCCCTATCTCCATGGGTTGACCAAGCAAAAAAAAAAAAAAAAATTTCTTTCCTTCAGTATTTTTGTCTTACCTACTTATCTTATCACATCTTCTGGGACAGGAATGTCTTGCACTGTGTGCGCAAACAATACAGCATCACACAATATACCAGATCCTAGCTTGGCTGGTAGCCTTTAGCTGCTACAGTAGTATAAAGAGTGAGAATTATTGGCCATATCTAAATGGCATTTGAAAACTGATCCTGCTGTAACTCTGCTGAAAACTCCTACTGCTTCTGCATTAGAATTAGTTAGCTCATCATCAGATATATTCCTCTTTGAGTTTTTCATCTCAAACTACAATACATAGTACTTTCTTATTGCTTTCTCCTATGAAGACTGCTACATTAGCCTCAGCATAAACAGAACAAATGAGCTTCAGTCCATGACCCAAAAAACATACTACAGATGGACTCCCATTTCAAATGTGAGAAATGGACGTCCACTGAGGTCAAAATAACAACCACAAAGTGGAAGCAGAGAGTGGTTGCTTTGGTCTGAGCTGAGCAGCATAACATTGCCTTTTCACATTAAAACTCTTCCTTCCCATCCCTCCACACAGCATTGCAGTTTGGTTTCAGCATAGTTCTAACCTTCAGAAATGGTCTTCATTCACATTTCCATAAACTTTATCTCAAGATATGATTTCTGAACAATCAAAATATTTTCTCCTTGAAAATGCCACCTTTATTTCAGCATTTTTAAGCAAAAGCAAAAGGGCAAGGCAGGAACAAATTATTTGCAGATTCAGGCTGCATTCAGTGGAAAGTTACAGTTAACAAAAACCAGCATTTTTTCATCACATAAACTATTCAACCAAAGCACTGTGCACATATCTGCTGTGAACACTTTAATTTGCTGCTTCTTTATTGGGTTTTGGAAGGAGTTATTGAGTTTCCTTATTGATTTTTAGTGAGTGAAACAGTAGTTTTCGTTGGGATCTTGACTGAGCTAATTGATAAGCTCTTGTTAATAAACAATAGCAGTGGCAAAAAGGTAAATGAAACGCAATCAATGCAAGTCAGAGCAAAAAAACGCCTTCAGAAACTTGCGAAATGGTATCATTATAGCTACAAGCCAAGTGTTGCTGCAGAAACACTTGAGAGCTGTCGGAGTAATGAATGCTACTGGAAATGTAATGACTGCACACTGAGTAATTAACATGTTACATGAATTACTGATACATCTAAGGACACATGTTTATTTTAACTTGCTGGGCCAGATCAAGTAAAATAAGATATTCTATAATTTACTCAGTATGGAGTTTTTATTTCCTACAGCTTGGTTGTAACTTAAAATTGAAGATGCGATTGCAGACATATACTGTGCATGCACAGTTAAATCAGTAGCGTTCAACTTAAAAACCATATCGAAAACCACAGCCTGATCTCTCATAACAAACTATTAAAAACTATTGACCCATTGTTCAAACAACTTTTGAAAGGCATAATATAGTATAAGTCACTGTATTTCATTGGTCTAATGCCTTCTAAGTCACGCCTGATGCAATCTTAGTCAATTCATCAACAAAAAAACAGAAAAAAGCCATGGTTTAAAGCAAAATAGTAATTTTGCCCAGATAATACAGATATAATGCAGCTGTTCAATCAACTAAAGGAGAGTGCTTGCTTCCCTCCCTTCTCAATACATATATACTTTTAGATATTATTAACTGCCATTATGAAATCTGCTACAGGTGACAGTTCAAAACCTTAATCCGTAAGGTCAAGGAGGAGAGGCTAATGCAGTTAGTGTGGAGCATGTCGGGCAGAGACAAAGTTCATCCCTTTCACACTGTTGGATAACAAGGTTTACTTGTGCAAAATATGTAGGCAAAGGCTTGAAAAAAATTTTAGAAAAACATTTTTTACTGAAAACAGTTTCTTTTTTATGGACACTGACAATTGTCAAGTGCCACTGACACCTAATTGGAAATACTACTCTGGCTCTTCATGGATATTTCGATGCCAGAGCCTCTCGCCCTCCAAGTCGAGGGCTCCTGAGTGGACTACGTTTCCCATGAGATGCTGAAAACTTCCTCCTCCTTGAACTGCTGTGGCCTCAGTGCCTGCGTGAGGCATGGTCCAGAGGGGAAGCTCTGTCTCTGGGAGGGAGGGAGGGAGAGGCTCACTGCCACCCTCCACAAGAGTTACAGCAAACTGTCAGAAAAAAAACATGCACTACCTCTCACCAAACCCCTGTTCCTTTGCAACAAGGCTTGCCTCGGACCCAAACTGACAATTTTTCCCCTTTTCAGATTTTCAACTTTGCTGCTGCTTCTGCTTTCCTGAGCTCAGCTAGAAGATTCAATTGGATGCCTCTCCTGAAACTTTGAACACATTTCAGACTCACCTTAAATGAGACTGCAAAAGGAGATGGCAGATGAACACAAAGGCAATGTGCTTGACAGAAATACCCTTTGCCCATCGCATTAATTGTACTAAGCGAGACATCGGGAAGCACCTCCTCTGAAGTCTGCTAGCCTACTTGTTTGTATGGAAACCACTCTTAATTTATCAAGTCAGATTACAAAATAAGAACAAAATACATGCAAGAACGCCCAGCAGTCTAGTTCCTGAGCACAGCACATGACATCCTCACACTTTCCATGGAGAAAGACAGCCAGTGGATTGCAGAGTATGCTGAAACCACCCAAACCACCACACAGGTCCTTACAGGCCGGGAAATTGAGACAAGGTGCTTTGGAAGGGAAAATTCTTCTTAACACCTGTCGGGCACCTGGCTAGGTCAGGCCCCCATGTTTACCACCTGGTTTGAGACAAGAGGGGCTGGAAATGGGAAAAGTGGAAAAAGAAGCTACCATTGCTTGCTAACAGGAAGATGCAGAGGGAAAAAAAGGATACAAATGAGGAGGGTTGAAATAGGACTTGGCGTTAAAAGTACCATAGTGGGTTAGCAACCATATTCCTTTGAAGCTTTTTTTTTCATTTACAGAACAAGAGTCAAGGCTCTTCAGTCAAAAGTGATAAATGCCCTTGCTCTAGCTCTTACTCACAGCCTATGCTATTATACACCTGCGCGGTTCAGGCAGAGCACAGCTTCCTGACAGGGAATGAAAGATGGCTCCATTTGCCCATATTTCAGAGGCAGATGGAATCACAGCGCTCATCCTATGGAGAGAAAAAGCATTTCAGCCTTGCCAAGACAAGTCAACAGCAAGTCACCCTGATCCCAAACAGTGTCTCTGCCTGGCCGTACATACGTAACCCAGGCTCCTGATCTGAACAGGTTCCCAAGCATCATACTTATCCCCTTCCCTAGGAAGGCACACAAGAAACTGCTGCTTTACCCCCTAGACCTCTGTAGGGCTCAGCATGTCCCAAGCCTCCACAGAGTATTTGCTCAGAGTCCCTGGGGTGGTGGTACCTGGGATTAAGGAGTGGGTAGATGTTTTGTTTTTACAAACAATGAAGGCTTCACCCAGAGATGAAGCAGGATTAGGCATGACTATAGGCAGAGCTGGCTTTTAAAGCAGCTCTTCAGCTACTTATATCCTAGGTGAGACTTTCAGGTTTTTGAAAATATTCTTAATGTCATTTGTCAACTTGCAGGGAGAAGGAGAATCAGACAACTGTAACTATGGCAATAAGATCATTACTGGTAAAGAAGATCTAGCCTTTCCCAATGCTTCAGCAGCCTACATGCATGATGCTAATTAGACAAATTCTTCCTGATTCCTTCAGACTTCTACAGCATTGAATACAGAGGCTCAGCCTCTAATGAACAAGATTCACTTAAAATTATGTGACATAACCATTGTTGTAAAGTATGTTAAACAAATTTGGCCATTATTTTCCCAGGCTGCATATCTTTTTCCATTTCAGCACCGTCTTTAAGGACTTACAGCTAGTTACTGAAAGCTGACACACATACCTATGTTGTAGTGGGTCAGAGCATGCTCTGCCAGCTCACCCTGTGCATATCTCTTCATGATGCTAGGGGGATAGATAGTTCCCAAAGAGTGCTGAACCATTCAGAAATCTGGTCCCTTTGAGTGCAGAGCTCTTTAAACAATCATCCCTGGTGTGGGTGCTATAGATGTCTGAAAATCAGGCATACAAGGTGGTTAACTAGATGGGTGATTAACTGGATGGGTATTTGTTAATCCCATGGTCATATCTGCTCATTCAATCTTGCAAAGACTGGGTGCTTGTTCAATTTTCCTACCATGAATGACTTCAATGATACTATTGTATCATTAGTCAATATTGTTGTCAAGCAAAAGTGGACTATGAGGATGAAGTTGGTGTGATTTAGTTACAGAACAGAAATCTAGCTCTCATCAAGGCTTGACTATATTACTGTGCCATCAAAGCCAGTGGAATTACTGTACTGGAGTCAGGAGTAAAAAGTGAGAGGAACTATAATTCTGTTATTAAAAAAAAGCTGTATTTACTGCAAATCTCCTTGAAACGGCTTCATTATGTGCCTTACACTGCCAGTTTCAACAGTTGTTCATATTTACTGTCATCTACATTCCCCTTTTAAAGCAGATTGTTACTCTTACTGATCAACTCTTCTTATTGTGCAAAAGTTCCCTGATGCAGGCAGACTTATTAGGTGGTTTTTGTAAAGGTTGTCTGCTTGTTACTGTTCGACAAACAGCTGTTCATAATCTTTAAGTTTAACACTTACATTAATTTTAAACTAACAGTTGGAGCCATAAATTTTCGCCAGTATTTCCTGCAGCTAAAGAAACTCAGTAATCAACAAAAAGAAAACACTAATGATATTTCATGACTTCTTTATTTTCTTGTCACACATGCTGCAGTAACATACGGAGACAAACAAGTGCCTGCTTTTCAGATTTCATTTTGAACATAGAAATCACTGTAGGGCACACAGTAAAACTTGATTTTTAACTTATACTCCACAATCAATAGTTAATACTCAGCTGAACATTTGATACAAGGTGCTCCTTAACCTTTTGTCTGCTGTCTCTCTCTCTTTTTTGCATGCTATTTGATTTCAATTAAGCTGTGACTGAATATATCACCTATGAGCAGGATATCTTTCCTTAAATTAACCAGGACTTTGCCTTGTGATCTTAATCAAGAGGAGTCTCTGCTGTTGCAACTGGGCACCAATCCCCCCCTCCCAAGCATCTCCGAGTAGAGCAGAGTATATGATAGACCGGGAGAAGAGGAGTGGGGCTACCCCATGCAGACAAAGTGATCAATCATTGACAATAACATGAATACTGATGCCAAGAATAACAACCTGTTCTAGGGGACGATAGTAAAAATTCAGCTTTTCAACCAGCACAGTACAAATACAAGTTATTCAAAAGCTCAGTTTAGATGGATTTGGCTGCCTGGTCTATCTTCTCTGGCCAAAGCTTTCTTTAGGGTCACCCTAAAATTTTCAGAAGCCAAGGTCAAATCATAAACTTGGTGTGTCTGATATTTCAATTAAATAAAAGCTAGGCAAAGCACCATGAATTTTCACTATTGTGAAAAATGTTCTACCTCCTGCCAGTCCCCAAATTAGTATTTCTGTGATCGTGAAAAATTACTTTTCTATGGATTGCGAAGTGCCTGCGTGAGGCTCCTTACAAAGCAGAGATACTGTTGCTGCAATGTGACCACTTATTTTAATCAGGTCCTTGGACATTTGCTTCTAACAGGACCTGCTGAAGATGCGCAGCTTGGATGGAAAGGTTAGCCAGCACTAATGAAAGCTCCCAATGTTTTCATTACACCCACTGTCATCCTTCTTGCTCAGATCTGGTGCAGTTCAGGCAGCTTCACAGAGCAGACAACCAGTGAGACAGACATATCCAAATGACCACTACAACTGTTCTCCTCTTCCTCTTCCTCTATAACCATATACCTCTATACTGTTAAGGTATTCAGAGACACTCCCAATCTGAAATCCATTGAGTCCATGCTAAGGATTCCTCTAAAAATGCCGTAATTTAATAAGTACTTGACTTGAAGTAAGCCTTGCAAAAGATGACAAGGGGCAGCAAAGGGGTATTCACACAGCCTGCATTAAGCAGTTATCTTCAGACACTTAGGCCAGGAGCCTGGTCTCTGCAGGCTCCCTTAACATCAAAGGAGAGAAGGTCAGATGGAATGACAGTGCCATGACTGTGGCAAGATTGAACAACACTTCATCTTATGCCTGCAGATTCAAATGCCATAGCAGGTGACTAACAAAAACAGCAAAGGAGCAAAATAAATCTAAAATCAATGTTGCCTCATGTGCAATCATTAAAACTCCACAGACCAAATTGCAACATGTCAAAATCACATCAAACATGTCAAAAGCTGTTACTGCAGTAAAAGTTTCCAATTAAGAAACACACTTCAATTTGGGAATATATATTCATTTTATGATTGATTTTGCCCTTTTTGGTTAAAATAAGATTAAAAGGTCAGGTTTTAGCTAACTACTACACAAGAAAGTGAATACTTCTGCTGCTACATAACTCCCATGATCTGTAGCCAATGATTCTCTGTGAGTTGCTGTAAAGGAGTGCTACAAAATGCTGCAATCTCCACGAAAAAACTTGGTGATGCTGCAGACATGCAGTGATGCTATGAACCTGCAGATCTGGCTTTTTATGTCCATTTCTCTGCTTGCACAAACAAAACAACAAAAAACCTCCAAGAATAAAGAGGCTTCCCTACCACTGAAAAGTGTCTGATTAAGGGGATGTGAGAAGTGTATGCTAGGTGTTTATTAACCTGTCAAGTCATCCTCCTTTCCATGCTCCTTACAGATCAGCAGGGCAAGACCACTTTCCTTCCAAAACAAATATTTTAGACTTACAGTAGCCTTAATGATTTGACATTTCAGGGCCTCTGTGGGGACATGTGATGGTGAGCTTGTAAGTCAGTGCCCTTTTTGAGGTAGCACTGGATGCTCCCTCAGCAAATCCTGCCTCCGTACATAGAGAGCCTGTCTCTTCAATGGCACATTTAAGAGGGGCACACAGGCACATATAGGGATTGTACCCCTATGCAATGAAGCAGAGGTAGGGTTGCTAATGTCAAAAGAGGTGGGAGAGAGCCAGGGGATCCCCAGGGGCTGTGATGCTGCTTTGTGGATCCTTTCAGCCTTTCCCAAGGACTGTCTGCTCCCCAGATCGATACCTGGCCTTGTTATACAGTAATACCCCACTGCACCTGAATGCAAACACAGACACACGCAAGTATGATTGCTCTCTTGTGTCTTTTTCTTTTTTTTTATAAATACCATAGAAAGTTCACCTGCATTTCGTGAGTAGAATAGAAAACAATGAACAGCTCTGTTCTCCAACATGATTTTGTTTGTTTGTTCTTGGGAAAATACTGTCTTGCAGATGCCATCATTCAAACATGCATTCAGCATCCAATTTAAGGGTGCAAGTGGCAGAAATGGGGGAACAGTTTTGTCACATGGGCTTTGCTTAACCCTTTTGCACATCTCCCTTCTCTGGAGCACACCATTTACAACTGCCAGGCAAGAGGAAAGGTCTTGTAAACTTTTTGGTGCCACTTCCTTCTTTTCCAAAGTAAATTGCTTAGCAGTAGACTACACGTTTGTTTTAGTTAGCCTCAGTATTAAGTAATTTATTACATCTTGTGTGTGTGTGTGTGGTCTTATTTTTGGCAGCAGAGATTAAATCTCCCTTCTGACAGAACCACACTGTGGAACCTTGGGCATGACTGGTGATTTTTGCACCAGTTCCTGGAGAGAGGGATGGTCATTTCCTGGCCTCTGTCTATCGTAAGCGTACACAGCTTAGGGAGAAAGGCTATCTTCAATTATTAATGAACTCAGTGCCTCACGCACCGAGAAACTGCTCTCATTTGAGATCTTAAGCGTTATTATGAACAGCTGAGGCAGGAAAACACCCTGCGCAAAGAATTAGTTAAAAGATTCCAAATGCTATGGTTTTTTATATTCTCCTGTATTAAGCCTTCTGACAGGAACAAGATGGTATTTCTGCCTGGAATAGTCTTCTGCCTTGAGTTCGAGGTGACAAAGCATTAATGTATGCAAATATGCAGCCTACAGCTTGTTCATTAGGAAATGGAGAAGTAGAGGAGAATATGTAGGCTAAATGTCACTAAGACATATAAAACTCTTTGTGGTTATATAAAACTCTTCACCATACTAGAAATAGGACCGTGCAAAGTATAAAAAGGAGAGAATACGCAACTGCTCCACTCCCAAATGCCTAACAATGGGTAAGTGCGACATAAGCCAGGAGTGCACGGAGACTGTAAACTTCTGTGAAGAGACCTCTATAGCAAACTTGAACATATAAAGAACTAAAATTGCCTGCAAGATTTCTTTGTTTTGCATGGACTCTTGACTCAGAAGTTTGTTCAATCTGGATGTATTTGCTGCACTTTGCAATGTCTTGACCTAGCCTTCCCCATTTTTACTCTGTATAGGTTCAGGTTTGCTCACTGCTTGTAGCACTAACAGCATTGGGAAAGTTGCTATAAAGCAGAGACAGTATGGCCCAAAGGACTAAGAAGGTACAAGGAATAAGTGAATTCCAGTCTTGGATCACCGCTTCCATACCGCAACCTTGGGCTTCTCCTCTCAGCAGGTATCTGCTGAAGAAACTGGATTTGGCTTTCCCCTCATGAGACTAGCTCACAATTTCCTACTCTGATCAGCACCTTACATGTAATGGTTTTCCAAGTTCATGGCCACATGCAATACACAAAACAATATCTGCAAGCTGAACAAAGAGCCACCAATTCTGCTAATTGCCAAATAGGGGTGAAGAATTATGTATGTCAGCCACATTATTAAAATTCATCAAAGACATGTTTTTGAGGCTATCATCTGAACTGTCATAGAGTTTAAGTCAGGTTCAGAAGGCAGGGGCAGGCAGAGGGTTTAATTTTAACATTTTTAAAACAAAACCTTTTAATTTAGAATGCATTTAAGATATATAAACTAGCCCAAAGTTTCAGTAGTGCTGTTGTATCATTTCACAGTGGGAAAACAGCAAAGAATCTAATTTTCAGCTGACCTTACACATGGCCATACTAACTCTCACTGCCCTACTTCCAGGCCCTCATGTTCGTGCAAAGCCAACAGAGGCAACACAGCTCACTGCCACAACCCACTGCTGCAAGCCATTTTATTTTTCACCAAAAAGCTGTTTCATCCATTTGCATCACTTATTTTGCTGAAAACGTGAATCCAGGCCTGTACTGTCTGAACAGAACAGTTGCGGTTTTTATTTTGAGTATTGCCCTAATTTTTTTCTTTTTAAAAACGTGATCAAAATCAAAACAAAAACTCTGCCAGATCTAACACTAATTTTTGATGAAAAATTCATTTCAGAATTCTTTTTGTTAACCTGCTTGGAATAAAAATAATTTCTGACTACAAAACAGCTTGCATAACAGAAAATCTACACCCAATGCCTTCCTGATATAAGCAGAGAAAAAAGCAATGAAGTAAGAATATACCCGCTCTTAGTACTTGACGTTTAGCAAAATATGTTATTAGTGAAGAATTACCTGCATGGGACAGTCAAGGAGTATTTCTGGTTTTAGAGCTGGCTTGAAGCATTATTCCAGGGGTCACACTTCAAGAGTTATAAATCAGGAAGGCAGTGCAACTCAGATACAATATTTGACCTTCCTCATAAAGCTTTACTTCCTGCTCTCAAGAGATAGAGGGTTGAGGTGGAGGGAAATCTCACATATATATTTAAAATAGTTTTTTAGCTCTCATGATTGAGGAAAAAAAAACCAACCCTGATCTCTAAAGGCATGAAGACCAGAAATTAGGAATCCCCCCAAAACAGGAATCAAAAGATAAGGGTCTTCTCTTATATACATCATATCTATCTCGAGGGAGCTGACACATGTCTGTATGTCTGGTGCTATACTTATTTTTTTCACTAGACAAAAAGCAAAATCACAGACAAGATGTATTTCAGCAGTTGTGTCTTATTAATCCACAGAGCCACCAGATGGAGCTGAGGTTATGCTTTTAACAAGGGGGAGCACAGTTAATTTCTGGAAGGATTTCAGTGAACAATATGCATGTGTATAATAAACAGACAAATGTGCGTAGACACACTGCACTCTGTGTAAATTAGGTATATTCAAGGTTTAAACAAATAATTTGAACGAGCCATAGGAACTGGTAAATCATGTTCACAAGTCTCTCTCCTGCATGCTTTTCTGGTATCTAATAAAGGGTTAGCTTTTCTTGACTGTGGCTCCTCTATGAGCCACTAATACTTAAAAACTTGTGGGAGTGCAGTCCCTTTGACACCTCTGCTTCTCTTCCAAATATAATTGAAATTGGCCAGCAGCTTCAAAAACTGTTAGATGAAACAGATGAATATGCATGTCCAGACAGCAGAATTATTTAAGCCCCACTACCTGCTTTAGCAACCAAGATGTAAAATACTTAAGAGACTTAAGCACCAAAAACTGGGCCTGTGCTTCACAATACTTTGCATATGGGAAAACACAAGCTTTTTCCCGTATATATACACACATACACATATACAGGGAGCAAGTACCGCAAAGATACAGCGAAAGCATCGGTGCGAGTGTAAGGAAACCGTACAACTTCCTCCTCACATTTGCACAGTGTGCCAGAAGACCCAGACTAAATTACTGGGACAACAGTAAATGATTCAAGTCAAAAGGCGTATATATGCCAACTCCATTTAAAATGACTTGCTAACATTTTCTCCCACCATTTTAATGAAGTTGGCTTGAATCCCTGGAGTTTAAGGTTGTTATAACTCAAATGTGTCAAACTTATTATATATACAGTTGTTGTTAATGCCTGCTACAAGATATATGGCCTGAATTACTACTATAGTAGACCCTGGAAAACTTGATGACAATTACTGCTCCTTTCTGGTTCACAGCTTACATAGGAAAAGGCAGTTCTTTTCTGAAGGGATTTCACCCCAACCAGAAAAAACTCAGGGTAGGAGGAAGACACTGCAGTCTGTGTTACAGAGCGACTCTACCACAGTCAAAAGTAGAGCACCTGAAGAGAACTGTTCAAAAAATGATGAACATTTGGTTTCATCAACAGCTTTGAGACTTCTAATTCTGAATTCATTAAGAAGCAAAATTAAACATGACGTTCTCTGAGAAAATGAATTGCTTTGGACTGATCTAACATTGTGCTATGAAATAATTTAGATTGCATTTATACATTGCATTATAAGTTAAAGATGATGCCATTAAAAAAAAAAAAAAGGAGACTTCCCAGAGTCAAAATGGGATGTTTTGACATTGTTCAAGCTTTTCCTCCCCCACTCCTTCCAAAATTGCAGCACAGAAATCAGTTCACTTTCAGGAAGTATTTGGATTGTGTTGACACCAAAATGAATACATCAGTTTCACCAAGGTTTCTCCAGCTTACCTCACCCTATGGTCCAGTTCAGCTCTTGAATGTTCAAAACTCATTTAATGCACTAATAATTACATTTTACCAGGACTGAAAAAATTGCCCAGATGTCCTGAAGCCTACTTGCATTGCTCCAGATAGCGTAAACTCCGGAAGATTTAAAGCATTCAGCCACACAGGGTTCATCACCCACATCCCTCCTCCCAGACACCTTCAAGAATTCTCTTTGCTAATCTTCCTCATGTCCTACGCTTTCTTTGCAGTAACTGATTTTTTTCTTGACCTCTTTGCCTGCAAAATCTTTCCTAATCATTCACCCAGAGCTCCACGTTCAGCCAGACCTGCTCCCTCACACAGCTGGTGCTGGGGTGACAACACAAGTGCTGCTGATTGCAAAGGAGGGCCAGAACTGCAGCCTCTGACTAGAAAAACATAAAACAGCCAGCAGGGAACAGCATCCCCTGGGAAATCTTTCTTTCATTAGGCGAGAAGGTCATGCCCTTATTAGCCTCCAAAGCTGATGTGCAATTCCCCTTCTGGGCTGGAGGCTCACACCTATGCAGCCGTGCCTTTTGCTGTGCAGCAGAACCTGCTATTGAAGTGAGTTCTTCCTCTGTACTAACGTATTCATGCTCCACATAAAAAGATGCACCTCCAGGAGAAAATATACTTTTTTTTAGCTATTTTTCCCACAAGCACCACTGTAGATAAGCTTTGTCTTTTTCTGACTTGGGAGAGAACTGTTGGTGAAGGGCACTTTTGCAGCTTGCATGATCTGAAGCTGCTTCTGGCTGGCAGATATCCGAGCTGCTGAGATAGAAAAGTCTTTTCCCGCCACTCTATTTCCTCAGCCCAATGCCTTGACTACCGTGGATTACAAAGTGCCTTCCTACACCATCCCATGCAGTCTGTTAAATACTGCAATGGGGGCAAGAGGTGTCTACCATGCAACCTTTTGACACTTGTTATGAAAAGGAATTGCCTCTACTACAGAACTGGGTTTAATTGTGTCCTCCTGCTCCAGAGGTTACACCACAGCACCTATTTGCTCTGCAGATCTGACAGCTTCTGAGAAGAGAGGCCCTGCTGCCAGTGGAGTTCAGTTGAGTTAGATGGCTATTCACTCCCAGCCTCAGGAGCCACAAGATTAGCAGCCAGGACAGAGGCTGCATTCCCAGATGTCCCATGACTTGCCTTTGAAATACCAGAATCAAGCTAGTATTTCTAAGGGCTTCAGCAAATCCATAATCTACACTCTCATGGCTCAATTAAGGATGGAAGACCCTATGCACTAATGCCATGGGTCTTTGGGAACAACACAGCTGTCTGAAAGGAGAGTTAAGAGGCATCCTAATCTCAACATGGGTTTCTAAGAGGCCGCTTCATTCTTTTTCTCAACACCTTGAGCATGAGATGGATGAGAATTGCAGAGCTGTAGACCCATCACCTCCTTTGCCTTCTTCATATGAGATTTTATCATTAACTGTACAAAGCAGGCAGTTTTCCCAGCTTTATAGCTGCTTTAATACAAAGAGTCTCCAGTATACCACACCTAACTACCACTCAATAAACCATGATATCACTGGTGCGTACTCGACTTGTATGAACAGGCAAAGGAGTAGACAAGAAATGGAGGATAAGAGTCAGGATACAAGGGAACATGTCAGTGCATGTATTCAAAAGTCATGAGTCAGCAACGCTGGTGTCGGGTCCAGCCCTGTATCCATAAGAAACATAGAATTGGGCTAGAAGTTTCAGTGCCGGCTGAACTTTCAAGCCCCATCAGCACCTTTTAGATATGCCAAACCCCAGATGGGACTAAAATGCTTTGAAACAGTTCCCATCCTGAAGGATGCACAAATCCTAACAGAACAGAGTTTGAGGTCACTGGAATCCAATTCTACATTAAAGCAGTTTCCTCGGTAACCAAAAGTCAAAGCAGCCTTCAAACAGTGCAAACTCACAAACCTTTCACTCCTTACAACTTTTCAATTAAAGAGGGACAAACATACATTTAAATTATGAAGTGGTAAAAGCTTTCTAAAGTGCCCAACCCAGCATAGCAATCTCTAACTGCAATATAGATAATAACACTTAGATAACAACACTGCCTGCGAAGTTTCAAGAACAACCATAAGACATAGTGCAAAAAGAAAAGGAATAACACAATATGCTTTTACACTGCACTCAATGCAAGTATCACAAGGTCTCTGTTCATGAGTCCATGCCACAAGCACCCAGTGTGGACACACTGGGGAGGATATAAGGCTAGTTTTAGACTTCTGCTGCTGTTGTGAAATCAAAGCTCCACTGCCTTTAGACAGATACTGGGCTGATACTGGGCATGGCAGTAGCTCTAGAGCATCCTGGTTGTGCAGCCACAGCACCAAGGTCCCCAAAGGCAGGTGAGGCCATCTGCTGAGCTTTGAGGTGGAGCCTGTGCAGCAGCAGCGGGTGAGGCAGAGCTCAGTTCATTCCTTGTAGCAGGGCCCAAGTCAGCGAGTAGTGCTTTAGGGTGGAAGCATAAAGTAGCAGTGCCATCCGCTACCACTGGAGTAAAGGCTCATTCCTCGATTTTGCAATGCCTGCAGAATCATGGGTTAGAAAGAAGCATGCTGCTGACAAAAACCTGCTGTAGCAACACAAGAAGTTGCCTTGCATGTAGCATTCGGGCTGGCAAACCTGAGACTCAGGGTGCAGAAAAGGCAGAGTTATGGCTGATGACACAGCCTGAAATGGTGATAAGTAAACCTCCCTGATGCCAGCAGGGTTATACCTTTTTACACCAGGGAGAGGCTGAACAAGTGTCTTGTTACCACTATTACTTTACATTGCCAAAGAGACACTATGAAATTGAGTCCTTCGTCTTAAATGACAGTGTGAGGTATACAATTTTGAGCACCGTGTCCCATCACAGCAGAAGATGGGACTTTGTGCTATGCAAATGGATTTTCTCCAGGTGTGTACTCCTAGGTACCAAGCCTGGTGAATAAATTGGCTGGAAACGTGGATACCCATCCATGTAATAAATACAGGCAAATTGCTAACAATGAGACTGAAAATATTCAGCTTCAGGCAGAGAACCACATTTCAGCCCAATATTTAAAGTTTATCATTAATAAACTGAGAGAGATTAGCTGATTATAAGGAGTAGTGGCAGACATGCTTTAAGAATAAGGCTCACTGCCACTATTAAAAGGCATTTGCCTGATTCCACGAAGACCTGTAGTCCTCTGTGTGTATGCATATGCACGTATATCCTCATTATTATGGAAGACCACCCATCTTTCTCTTCCTGAGGATTTCATGGCTTTATGTACATTCTTGTTACACTGAGAATCTGCAATAATGTTACCAATGAAATTGTCTATGAATAATACATTACTGCATTGCATAATAGCCATCGCATAAAATAGTCAATGATTTCTTGAGGGATAATGAAAACTACTAGTACTTACCGGGTGTTCAGGCCAGGCAGTACATTGCTAACTAATTTATTCTAGTCTTTGTTAAATAAAATATACAATTCATTCATGTCTAGTGTCATATATCATACAGCACCAGAGTAAACGGGAAGCTGATCTGAGCACTCCAAATGGTATCGACAGCCCATAGCTCAGCTCTGCTGCAGCACAATTACAAGGGGACGCTGTGGACACATTGGTATTCTGCGCTGGAAGGCAGGAGCCACCGCTCAGCTTTCAGCCTGGATACTCATAAAACCTGAGTTGCAGGAGCAGTGCAGAGTCTAAAACGGCCACTGTCATGCCCATTAGTCAAGAGAAATAAGTGAACAGGCCTAATCAGCCAGATCGTCGCAGGCAGTGGGGGTATGTTCAAACGGCTCAAGAGGATTTAGAGGAAAGCGGTGGAAGCCAGCTGGTAGATCCTACCCCCACGTTTTGCCAGGACTGCCTTTTCAACCTCAGCCACCTGCTAGGACAAGACGTGTCAGTGAATGACTGTATTTGACACTTCAAATATTTTGGTAACTTTCAGTTCAGTCTTTCTATGCTCAAGCACTTAACCCATTAGCCTCCGCAAAGCCCACCTGGGGAAAAGCCCGCTGTCTAGTGAGTGCATCAAGCCAGACTGGCAAATGGTGAATTGTATTTCCAAAATACAATTCTTGTTTTAAGTAATGATACCGCAAGGTGCAAGCAGAATTGCTGAGTAGAAATCAACCAACTAAAAAGTCTGGTTTGGAGGGTTTATTTCCATTTTCAAAAATAAAGACATACAGGAAAACCTATTTTACTAAATAGAGCTGGCTTTCTGAAGTACCTGCTTCTAATGTTTACTTTGCAAATACCGCTTTTGAAAACAGCATTTTCATGTATACTGCATGTTCCAAGGTTCATTAAAATTAATTAACATCCTAATCTTGACAGTGGATTGTCTCTATCGGGGCTTAGAGCTGTTACTGCCTTTCACATCCTGAAGAAATGACAGCATGTGTTGCACAGGAGAGCCCAGCCAGAACCCAATGACGCAGGTACCGTACAAATACAGAACAAAATCCTTCTCCAGACACTTAGTCCTGACCTGCTGATAGCACACCTTTGGGAGATATTAAATCCTCAATATTTGACTGCCGGATGTCTGAAAACACACAGACCTTTCCCCTATACCACTTGGGAAACAAAATGCTACCAAACCCAATAATCCCTACTTACTCCTCAGGGAAAAACTGACACACTGACATTACACTCCAGTGATTACCAGACTGAAAACTGGCAATAATTATCCATACTCTTCACACACTATTCCATTTGCTTACAAAGGATCAGAGTGTTTTATTATAAAGTATATTACAGTGTAAGGAATGTTACCTTATTTCAAACATATCCAGCTGACACACTTCTGTCTCATTTGCTTCACCAATAGGTAGAGTTGGCTAGAGTGATTTGCAGGTAAAACCTTCTGAGAACCAAAGTATGTTTTTCAGCAGTAATATTTTCATTTAAAAAATGTTTTCTTGTGGCTCAAGGGTTTGTGTAATTTTAGCAAAATGTTTCAAATGAAAAGAAATTCTATGCTGATACAGATCAGAGAGAATATTTTAGGTTTTCAGTTTCTGCATTTTTTTTTTCTTTCCTTGCCCTCTCCTTTTTATCATTACAAAAGTGGATTGTGATAAAAGATAAAAATTAGACACGAGAACGACAGACTCAGGGGGAAAAAACCAAAACATTTCAGCCCCCTTCAAAAAGCATCTAAATGAAAATGTTGCATTTCTATTTAATTCTAAAACAACAGTTTTCAATTCATTCCCTCAAAGAAACAAGGATAAAGCATGACAAAATCTGAAACTTTTTTTCATAGTGCTTATATATTTTTCCACAACAACTCAACCCACTTTTTCAGGAGGCCCTATTAAGAGCTTCATAGCTCTTTTAGTAACTGAATAAACTAATTCAGTGCCTTCAGCTGCTCCGAATGCACTTACATGTGAGCCACCTACAAAATGTGCTTATAGAGGACATAGAAACATTTTGTAAGAAATAAATGCTTGATGCTGGTCCAGGAGTGACTCTGTTTTGGTTCAATACCAACTGACCTTCAGACGTACAATAATTGCTCAGGAGTGGGATCCACCTCAGCAAGCAAAACCCAACTTCTAATACACCAGTCCAGCTCTCGGTATATACAATAAACGAAGGAGACTTTTATGGGAAAGAGAAAGGGTTATAATTCGATCAGTGGAATGGCAAAGGGTTGTCTCCTTAAGAACAAGGGGGAAGAAGGAAGGGCACTATGTATCCAAATGGACGGTACAACTCAGGTACACCTGAGCTGAGCAGTTTATTTTGAAGATACAGGAAATGCTTTCAAGTGTATTTTGCTGTAATAAAAAAAAACAAAAACAAAAACAAAACAAACCAAAAAAAACACCAAAAGAAACCAACCCATGCAGACAAAACCATTAAGTTGAACAGAAAGTTAATCCCCCAAATAACGAACTCCAAAGCAGCAGGGAGTTCAGCAGTGGTGAACTGATATACAGAATTTCATCCATATGAAGAATGATTATGATCTTTCTTAAGAAACTGCAAAAGACTTACAACCTCTAAGTTAGCAACTTACTAAACTCTGGCTGCCAGGAAAAATAACCGCAACTGCTTCTAACATTTTCTTCTGTAGGCAGACTCTATGATTCAGGGGAGGAAGGGAAGAGCAGCAACCAGGAAACCTTCACGCTCATCTTCTCTATTTTACATTATTATTCTTTCTTTGTATTGCAGTGCGCATGCAATCTCATTCCCTGGGAATATGAAAACTGAACAGTCCAATCTCACTGCCCTTCTTAACGGATATAATCTCCATTTCTCTAGGTATTGCCTATCTGCCTGAAACCTCAACTGTACTCTTTAAACCGACAGGCTTTGTCACAAACTTGTGAGTTTACCAAAACTTTCTGCTTCCTGTGAGAATATCCTGGCTCTCTGGACAACTAGCTGTTACACAAGTCCAAACCCAGCGATCCCTAATACGTTAAGAGGGACTTCTTGCAGCTGGTGACACTAATGTTGAAAAGGAAATGGTGATGGTCTGCTTCATACTGCACCCCACAAATCCCCCAACTTCCCTCAGAAATTTGGTCCTTCCTGTATAAACCTGAAACTGGGAACGGCCATTGATACAGCATAGGAGCAGAAAAGCATATCTAGTCTATTTGAGTCTTAAATACTGATATCTAAATCAGATATGTTTTGAACTAAAGTGTAACAATTGTAGCAGCAGCAAACAGCTAGCTGTTTTATCCTTTCATCCCCAGGCACTTCTTTTTCACACCCCTGAGCAAAAAGATTCAGTTGTCCATTCTGCAGGCAGAGAAACGGGAGTGCATTAAAAATGATGTGTCTTGCCCCTGACCAAGTGACAAACCAGGAGTTAAGCTGAGATCAGCACTGGGTGTCCTCGGCTCCAGCCTAACCTGCCATCTCAGGCAGGCTGCACTAACATACCAGAGCAACATCAAAGTACATTTAATCCAGTAAATCCTTGTGGGGTGGCACTGTGGTAGTGCATTGGTGGGAGACCATGGGACAGATCAGCGCTTCCTGAAGGAAGCTTTTTTGTCTGATACGGCTCCTCAGGAATACATTTCCATGAGAAATCGATTTGAACGCTTTCCAAGGAAGTGTGACGCTGCCTGGCTATAGACATTTCAGCATGGCCCCTTTGCTGTCATCTTCTAAATCAATTTCTTTCACTCGGTGCCAACGCAGCATATTAGTTTTTAAGTTGCCTTCTCGCTGAATAAGATATGGTGAACCTGTGAATTTTATTGGTTATAAGAAAGCTTTGAGAGGGAGAACAGTAGAGAGAAATATCAAAGCTAGACTTCAAACCATATATTGCTTTTTCTTTCAACAGCAGAAGGGAAAAATTCATTCTTTATTTTGTAACGTGATTCATGGCTCTTTCCATAAGGCATTGATAATGCAATTCATGAATTTGGCATTGGTAGTCTTCACCATTTTCTTTGTATATATTCTGCTAGTATGAGCCTGTCCACACATTAAAAAGTGTCCTGCCCTAAATATGTCAGGACAAGAACAAACCTGAAGCAGTTGCATGGGACAGGGGTGTTTTTGTGAGGGGAAGTTAGCAGACGTAAAGCTAGCCAGAAACTCAAGGAGATGAGTTCAGAGTTTTGGGGTAGCTTTTTAATTCATTGGTTTCTTCTTGTAAACCTCAGCTTTCAAGAAAAAAGTGACTACTCCAATAGTTTCTTTTCTAGCCCCGAAAACACTAAGGTTGCATGGCTTTTGTTACAGAAATTAGATTTTGAAACAACAAGCAAAAATAAAAATGTTAACCAATAGACCACTCCCAAAGCATTTTACGGAGAAAGCCAAAATCATCGCTCTCTTTTTGAAACACAGCCAGGTACAGAAGCCAAAGTACAGCAGAATGAGTCACTCATGGCAGTCTAACACCTAAGGCAGACCCCATATTTCAGTGCTGTGCCCACTAGCCTGAAGTCATATTCTTGGAAGGTCTAAAATTGCCATTAAAAAAAAAATTAGCAAGCATCAGATTTACACTCCTGTTACAGGAAAGGGAAATTAAGATAATTTTAACCTATAGAGCACATGAGTGAAGTAGCTTATCACCATAAAGTCAGATTTCTGTAGAACTGTGTAGGATTATACCAGCCTATAAAATAGTCCTACAGAAAATGGCACGTCCAAAACTACATGCCTCCAACCCTGCAAGTTTAACTGATTATAGTTCCTAAAATAAAATATCTAGGTTGGATTTTCAAAGGGCAGAAGGCCTTCAGGCACACATTTCCAATCAACTTTCAATGGGAAGAGTTTGACCCATTTCTGCTTTGGTTTTACTTTACTTTAAATAAGAACTGTACTTCACATTTTGTGTGAACAGGCTTGTCTCTTGATACAAAAGTCAGCCTTGAGAGAGAGACCTATAAATGGCCATTGATACAACATAGGAGCAGAAAAGTGTATCTAGTCTATTTAAGTCTTAAATACTGATATCTAAATCAGATATGTTTTGAACTAAAATGTAACAACTGTAGCAGCAGCAGAGAGACCTATAAACGTCATTTGATGATAATTTTCCCACTTATGTGGCAAACAAGAATTTTAACACAGGGAGGGAAATGTTTGTGCTGCTCTACCTTCTTTGCTGACCGGTGACTTGTGACTGATGTGGGGCTGATATTAGCTGCAGCAGATCGTAATCTAAACTTTTATATTTTTTAATGCTTTGAATATGCACAATGGTGTGTAAATGCCAAATAACATTGTTTTATTTTAACAGCACTTAGCACTATTCATGCACAACTGAATCAATTTATAATCATTTGGACACAAGAGCACTCTGCACTGTAAGAAACGAAAGGGAGCAGTTAAACATCAGTTTTCACAATAATTAGTATTACCTAATTTCTAGCTAATTCTAGCAGACTAGCTTGCCTCTTTCTTGTAATGACAATTCATGCCTGACAGATAAACAAAATGCTCTCTAACACAAATGTATTGAGATAATGTACTGTAACAAAAATACTGTAATATTTAATGGCAGGTATTCAAGGCTTACCTTTATTTGCCACTATTATCATGAGCATATATCCAATATCCATACAGTGTTCCTAAGCACTGCATTTACTGTACAGTGTGTATTAAACTTTGAGCTGTTCATAATGGATCAACTAAATTTTATAGGGCATAAAACAACCCCCAAAGAAAATAATGTTTTGGGAGATGTAACTTCCTTATCTTCTTAAGTAACCTACGTTCACTGCAACAGCACTTAGAAAGCACTGTCATCAGGTACCAGTTATGGTGCTAACTGATGCAGATTTAACTACTCCATCGTGTTTGCAACTGTCTGTGCTATGTTACCTGCTGTTCTGCATTTCTCCCCATGTTGCATCACCTGCTTGTTCACCTGCTGTACACTGCCGGGATCCTAGAGCATGAGCTGTTGGAGGAGGACAATGCCTTTCCCCTGCTTGACTGCATGGCACCAGCTGCTTTGAAACCCTAGTGCCTGCCGGGGCTCCTTGAGAGGCTGCAGCACCCAGAGAGTGTAGACAGCAACGGCACTGCCACCTCACATCTCTGTACTGAGAACAGCTTGAATCAAATCCATGAAGCACCACAGGGCTGCTCTGTGAACACGATTAAAACACCTGCAGGATCTTTGTTTTGATTTCCCTATGAGGCCTCCAGACTGAGGCAATTAGCAGCAGGTTTTAGTGACTCATGAAGCATCAATGTAAAGCTCTTCTTCAGAGTCTTGTAATCACAACAAGCTAAGCTACTCTGAATTGTACATATACTACTAACTATACAGAGACCGTAACAGACCAATAGGACCAGTTCTTCCCACTTCAATATTAGCATTCACTTTTTTCTTTATTAAGCTCACATTTTCTAAGTCTCCTAGAGAACTAAGGCGCGCACACATACACATGCGCACACATATATATAAAACATTATATATATGTGTTTGTTCTTTTCCTACCTGATTTAACTCACTGCTAAGCTGTAACATGCAAGACAGATCTGAGACCTGCAGCCCAGGTACTGGAGGCACCTGGTTTGTGACCAGTTCCGTACTGTATTTATCATCTGAGCTACATAGGCTATACACATACTTAAAAGGGAAGAGAAACCAGCTCACAATTTTACATTACTGCAGCTTATTCTGAGACAGTATGCGTATCTCTGTTGTACAGCACTGGGCCATGTAGATGTACCCTAGGGGAGGTTACTTGCTGAGTTAATGCTACTGATATATGAGAAGGTTTCCTGTTCCTACAGACAGCTTCTGTCAAGAATTCTCCCTGCTGCAAAAGATTCATAATTTAAAGAGAAAAGGCACTAAATAATTTCTGAAGGTGATACTTATGAAGTGAAACCATTTTTCATGGTAGAGCCTCAATCAAGGGATTATTTGTCAATAAATCTATCATGCGTGACATCCGTGCTCCCATGGGGTCAACCGCACTGTAAACAAACAAAAGACTCTTTTAATGATTCACCATTGCCTAGAGGGGCGGAGGAAGAAAGCATCCATTTTTCCTGAATCATAGGTTGACAGACCTATGTTGATGAGACATTTACATCAAAAGGATATTTTCCTTATGCAGGGACACAGCTTGTTTCCAACATCCTCTTTCTATTAGGGAGTGGCAGAGAATATCCTATCTAAATCAAGTGCTCCTAAATTGTTGGGCATAAATCACTGATTGTCCTTAAATTTAAAACTAAAGAGTAACAACATTCCTCGGTAGTCTGTGAGATCTGTTAGTCTAAAACTTTGGAGAGTCATTAAAAAAAAACAAAAGAGGCAATTTCCCATCTCAATTGTAATGATGAGGAGGACTTGAAACCTGCTTTCCCCCTTCTATTGCCACTTACTGGTGGACAAAAGAACATATAAATTGTTTCACAGTCAAAGCAAGAACCTGACAGAGAAGCCCAAAGTGGGTAGAATTAAACTCTTCACTCTTCTAAACAAGTCCCCAATCTATGTGGTGCTTTTACTTGAAGAAAGGCACTTGGGCCTTGTTTTTTCCTTGACCATCGGACAAGACTTCACCATTCTCACTGCAAAGCATACACCGGTTAGGGGTTTTTCACTGGCTCAGAGCTGTGACATCACAACTGTCTGGCCCTGTGCATTTGGGGTGAGATAGATGCCACTAAGAAAGTCATGCTGTGGCCTTATACAGCCCTGAGTCTCCCTGGCATCATGAGAGAACAGCAGGAAAATGCTGGAGCTGGAAGCCAGGATGTGGCACTGAAGATGAGTCCAAAACTGTGAGCCTGCTCCGTCTTCCAGCATGAAATTTGAGACATAGTATAAAAAGAGGCTCACAGGGACTTTGCGTCAGCTCAGCTGGAACAATGCTAACAAACAGCTTGTGACATGCAGGACTTTACAATTGAACTCCAAGTTGCTTGCATGAGCATACTGGTAACAAGAGGTTTGGAGAAGGCATGTATATCAGAGAAGCCCTCATTATTAGATGCTACATCCTAAGGACTCTGCTCAAAAGGGCTGAGTTGGGGAGCTGCGGTCAGCTTTAATTGAACAATTCCTTCATGTTAACCTCTTTAACAAGGTCTCCCAAATTTTCTCTCCAAGTTCCTGTGCAACTGAGTCACCTGAGCTAGAGCTCACATGCACTGCTGTCTGCCAGTAATGAGCTTTCATTCATAACAGATTGGAAAGTACTTGGGGATTCAGAATTTGATGGTCTGTTCTATCACACCACTTCCCCACCACTCCTAAACCAAAGCCATCCATGGTCACACTAGCATACGAGGGGAACAACGCAGTGGAGAATGGGGTCTGTAAAGCACTATAGATGGTATTTCCTGAACTGAGCTGGGCTTTGTCATGTGGAAATACACTTGCGTCTAAGTATACAGTTTTCAGCATTTATTACAACTGAAAAACATACACATTACTGTTAAAAAATCATCCATTCCAGTCCAACAGGTCCCACTGGTGAATAATGCCATGCACAAGTTGCACTGCTGAAGATAAATGAGCTAGATTACCTAGGTAATATCTCATCCATCTGAGTAAAGGGTGCTAAACAGTGTATGAATATGTGTAAAGCCAAGTGACAGAAGTACATACTCATTTTCAAAAAAGGAAAAAGTAATAGAATAATGTTATACTCAGGCTTTGTAACACAGCTCAAATTAAGGGTGGAATTTCACTCTATCATTATTTCCATTATACGCTTTTATTTGGAAAGGTTAAGAACTCAGCTATTAAAATGCACTCTTGAATGAAATTTCACAGGTAGAGCATTCCAGCATGAAAAAGCAGCATTATATATCAGGAAGAGGAAGAGTTTGTAATTTTTACATCAGAATTCAGCACAAAACAATTCTCAAACTTTTCCATTTCTTTCAACTAAAGCATCAGATGTCTGTGCTCATAATAAAGCTCTTAGTGAATGAACTATCAGCATCTAATGAAGTACACACCAGGGCAGACATTGCAATTACCACACATGTTAAAAAAAATTCTCTCTCTACTACACATACTGCTTAGTTCTTCCAAATTTCAGGAGGCAAGATGGAAAAGAAAAAAACCAGAAGATATGAAGATATGTTCTTTGGCCTGCGGATCAAGATTTTGGCATCTGTTGTCTTCTCTTCTGACAGAGCATGGGCACTTGGGAAAGTCTGAAGACAGGTAGAAGTTGGAAGAGCGCTGCACCTAGTCTATTTAAAGCCAGGTACCATCTCTTACTTATCTCTTAGCACAAGGATATTGCTATGGCTTCAGACTTCACATAGAAGCTGTTTAAAGCATAACATAAAGAGAGCAACCATTGGACTGACAGACACAGCAAACCCCAGTCTGCCCAGCACTGGGTGCTCAGCAGAGCTGCAGGGTGCTGACACCTGCAGAGAAAGTGCCCACCATATGGAGGTGATCTAAAGTGTGCGGAGCTGCCTGGAAAGTTTTTTTCCAAATATTGGATCAGCTTTAAAAGATGACCTTTGATGATTTGAACTTGTACACTGTTGTCTTTTTAGTTAAACAATGGGAAATATTATTAAATACTTCTACTATATCTTAAGATTAAAAATTTTATGGTCTGCTTATACTGCTATATTCCAAGCTGTTCAAGTGACAGCAATAAAGACAAATTTCATTTCAGCAGGCTCCCTTTAATTAGCCCGCAATGAGCTTTGCCCTGTTAGAGGTTTATAGCAAATTTTGTGGAAAATGCTCTACGCAATCTATTTAGTCTTACTCCATCCCATACAAATACCCCATAAAATATTTTAAAAGCCTACCACTATAGGAACATGCTGTTCAACGGTCATAATACTGAGCTGGCAGTGCTCTCACTTGGGAGAAATGCTGCCCAGACCACCAGCACTTATAATTTACAGAGGAATAAAAAGGCATATCTCCATCAGGAAGGTGAAATGTGTTAACTTAATGTGAGCTCATTCAGCTGAGGCCATTTGACCAGTCCTGCAGGTTGCAAGAGGTCCTGATGACCAGTTTGTTTGTATAGTGTCCAAAGTCCAAATATCACACCAGCAGCTCCTTGTAGGTGGGGGGAACAAAGACAGGAGAGATGAAATGGTATGACAGAGGTACCCAGCCCATTTTTGTGGTAGAGCCTGGAATTACAAGTCTAGCAACCCGATCACCAAGGTGAGCTTTCTCTAATAGATTTCTGTGAGAATGGGAGGAGGAGCAAAACACAGGCTGAGCTCCTAAAACTAAGAATGCTTCATGTTATGGCCATTGATCTGGCTACACGCTGGTTTAGCCTCCAGTCTAACAAAAAGTGGCATTGGATCAGTTATGTTCATTGGTGGTAAGCTAATACCATGGACAGTGAAGAACAGCAAAGGCTGCAGCAGGAAAGAGAAGGATAAGACTTTCAAAAAGCAATGTATATTGCAATATATATAAAATTCAGGCCACCTATTTCAAAATGTAAGCACAGGTTTTAAAATCTCCCCAACAGACAATCTCTGCTCTGTGAAAAGCAAAGTGGCTGTTAAGCCTCACAGCGCTTATTCAATTTTTTCCCACCCTTGCTTACTTACAAAAGCAGTAAGAACAAAAGTGCCAGTTCATAAAGTCTTAATTCTTGAGCCACTGTGTCATGCCAAAATGTGCTTTGCATTCCTAGGCAGGAAGGCCCCAGACACCAGTGGGAACAGCACATAAGCATCTGAGGACAGAGTTTGGCTCCACAGACACACATTTGCCTCAAAGCAGAAATATTTAGTTCTCAACTTTTATGGTTGTTTGAAGTGGTGTCTCTCTAGCACTCGAGAGGAATTGGGAGTGACTGTAAGTGCATTTGGATCTTACCTTCTAAAAATAAACTCCTTTCTCTATGCATCCTGACACTCAGTGCAAAGATAATAATAAGCCATTCTTAGCAACAGCACTGTATGACAAGCTACACCAAGCGACTTAGCACAGAAGAGTGCCTAAATATTACAGCCTGGGGTACAGAAAAAAGAAATTGCAACAGGGGAAAAAAGGATGGGAAAGGTGATGCCAAATGCTTTACAAAAGCGGTTTATTCATCCTTACAAGATGAGATAACCAACTGCTTGACATCCAATTACTGATGTCCATCAAAATCGTAACAATCAATATATATCATCTGGCTTTCTGGCAGCCACCTGAAAATAAATTTGCATAAAATCAGGACACAACTGGAAATCTACTGCATAATACCAAATTACAGCAGTAAATGGAAACAGAGATAAACAAATAAACTTCGGTCCAAGAATGAAGCCCTAGAGGACACACAAATTAGTCACTGTAGAAACAGATGTAAAGTAGGTAGACTGTACAAACTTGGAGAGAAATGCCTAACCAGGAAGAAAACCAAAGCAGAGCTGTGCCTGTTGTTCCAAGGCAGAAGGGAAAGGGGCAATACTTTGCTTCACTATTGACACCAAGTGCAGTTGTTTTTCTAAGCACTTGCAGACCAGACTTTCAGCATGAAACTGAGAAGCACGTCTGTCAAGTCTTTTTTACTCCTGAAGGCCACTGCTGCTGCACAGACTGAAGGGCCAGCGGATGGGTTAAAGTGAGGACAAGAGAAGGACTGAGAGGCAGGTGTTAGTTGTGTTTGAAGGGAGTACCATGGAGTTTCTCACTTGTCGGAAATTTAGTTTACAGAGAAGGCAACATCCACACCATCCTGTCCCCTTCCAAAGAACAGCTGCAGAAAAATTTGGATGTAAAAATTATGCTCCTGCTTCTTAATAAATCACTAATAAGGGAAGTAGAAGTATTATTGTTTAAATCTTCCCACTTTCATTAAGTTTTCTGACAGTCCCACCTATGTCTTCTCTATTTAACACCAAGCTTTCTCAAGGATGTATTTCAAAATGTATTTCAAAATCCCGTGTCACTCCACCTTTCTGACCCTAAATGCAGGTCCTGAAAATGATTCCTCAAAGACCAGGCTAGATGTTGTCCACTCCATCCCAGAGGATGAAGACGTGTCAACACTGAATTTGAATATCACTTTAAAAAAAATTAGTTCAGTGGTACGAAAAGTATTTAAGGCTATCAAAACTGAGGTGAGAACTGAGTCTGCCCAACTTCAGCAGAACTCCTCTCCTAAAGAGCATAAGAACTAGTCATGTAACATTCAAAACATCCCACCTGTGATACTCCCTGTACCGAAGAAACCCGCTCCGGAGCTACATAAAAACTCTTACTCCTTCACATGTGCTACAATCATTATCACACAGAGGTGAACTGAATTTTTTCATCATGTGAATATAAGTGTTCCCAAACATGCATACACAAATGGTACACTCAGACATTTTCAATAAATGGCATTAAAGAAAATGGTTTGGCAGTAGCTACTGACTTTAAAGGATAGCTTAAAAAGATATTTATCGCATCATTGTTCCTCAACAGTCATAAAACAAGCAAAAGGACATAACACAACCAACCAGCCAGATTTAAAGGCCTCTCTTAAAGTGTTGCTGTTTTTTAACACCACTATACTATGAAGGTTGACAGGGAGATAACAAAAACCAGTTGTAGCAAAATCTAATCCAAAAGGTAGCTGATTAAAGAAATATACTGTGGGTCACTTGAAGACTGGCAATGACTGGTTTTGACAGGAAAGATCTCAGAGAGAAGTCAAGCTGTCTTATTTAAAGTCACAAGCACATTGTAAATCACTTACTTGAAAGTAGTGGCGAGTATTTGGCCTTAAGCCATTGCAGCAGAACTACATTACAGCTCTTGTGAAAAGCACAAAATTCATTGCAGAACTCCTAACTCTGAAACAAATAGTTTTTTAAGCTGTAGCCCCTTCAAAATTATCTTTTCAATTACTTTGGACTCTCTCTTCAAAAGAATTTGAGACTTAAGCTTTTCATGCTCAAAATTTTGAGCAGAATCAAATGGAGTTCTCTGTCCCACCATTAATCTTCTGGAACCACAGGTTTCAAAGGAAAAATTCTACAGCTTTATTACTAATCTGTCAGAACCACGGTACCCAATACAAATGATCCTCCTTTTTATAAGAGCTACAGTTTGTTCTCCATCGAAGAAGGAAAATAACGTCTTTTATGAATCTGTTTTCTCTTATTCTATTGTTAGTACTCTGCTAAATCATAATAAACACAAATACCAAGGATGTTTACAATTTTTTGCAAGTGACAGTTTTTTCAAAGTAGTGCTGAATATATCTCCATTCTTTTAAACACCTTCCTCCTCTGTCCCTTCCTCCACATAAAAAAAAACGAATAATCAATACTTAGCAAAATGGAAGGGCAGGGAGATTGTCAAAAACTTAATGGCATGAACGCAATCATTGCAATACAACTATGAAACTTACTAAATGGTTTGGTAGAGCAAAGCTGAAGAAATTTTTTTCAAAATATGATACCTAAAGTCAACCTGATATTCAGAAAGACTTTTGCATTCAAGTTTCTATAGCATTTCTGGAAATCTATACTCTCGAAATTAGCAGAAGCTTTCAGGAACTCAGGATTTTTGAAGATTAAGTCAAATCAGTTAGTTGCCTGAAGATTTACTTAATAATTTAAGTGTGGACATTCATCCTGCAAGACTGATTCAGTGCTGCAAACGTGAATAACTCAAGAACCACCTTACCTAGAGTGCCTTAAACCCCCCAGTATTTCCCAAGCACACCAAGGTAAGCTGTATCACTGTAAACCATCTGTGTTATTTCAAAGAGTATAATGAAGCAGGTTTTTATAAACATTGTCCTTTTAATGGTAACCTCTATAAGCAGCATTTAAAATTACTATATACACCAAAAAATCTAGATAAAGCTTTGTGTCGCAGATGGAGTGAGACTGCACTTCACTCGTAAGAGAGAAGCAACAATACTTTATTGATAGAAAACAGTGAGTTAAAGCATGAATTAACACATTTCAATGGTAAATGCAACAATGAACAAGATTCCATGGCAAGGTACACTTGATTATTTACTGCGTAGAGGACAGGGTCAGACAAAACTGTCAGGGAGACCCTCCCGTTGAGTCATGAGATTCAGAAAGGACCTCCTTGCTTTCTAAACTTCTCAGCGAGGAGTCTAGGTGCAGCTGGATCCAATCCTAGTCCCAATCTTGGTCAACGGTTTATGTGTAAAGGATTATATATGTGCAATCAATCCTTTATATCACTTAGCTAAGTTTTCAAAGTTTAGCATGCCGAGTATCTGTTGCGGCAAAGAATCTCTCAACCTCGAGGAGTAACCTTGAGAGGTGTCCCTACTCAAGGGGAGATCCTGGCGTGCAGCATGCTGCCCTGCAGGAAAGCTCAAAGGGCCCTTGGGCTGCTCACTATTTATAGGGGCAAGGTGATTGACTCATATTTACGTACTGATAACTGTGGTTAGGTAGGCGTATTTATCACAATAACCAAGGGCTATTGTGTTGTTATCTGGCTCCCAATCCACTTCGTTAATGGATGAAGCTATCACCACCAGCATCCATTAACGACTGCCGCTGGTAGTTATCGCTTAAGCAGGGTTACAGGACATAAAGGTCAGGTTGGGTGGGGGAGCACACCGTCACACCTTGCAAGCACAAAGACGTTAGATCTTTGTAAGATGATGTGTACAAGCACCAAGCACAGAGCCTTCCACTGCTCTCAGGCAGTCTATAAACACATATTAAGGGACAATGTCTGTTTGGGCAAAAAGACAAAGTGTGAGAAGAGGAATCGTGCCGTGCAGGTAATTGGTTTAGGGCTAGACAGCAGGAACTGAGCAGAGAGCTGTGGTGGTCATGGTAAAGCCACTCCAGTGCTTTTTTCTCAAGGCTCCAGCCCTTCACAGCCATGATACTGAACACAGCCTGTCCCAAGGCAAGGACTGCAGGCATTTTGGATACCTGACAGGTGAGTGTCAAGCACACATGACAGCAAATGATAGATTTAGGAAGAGAACATAAGCAACTGGAGTTCCTGTCTATCTGTCTCTTAGGCATTTACTATGCATAGATGCAATTTTATTTCACATCAACATTGCACTTCTGCTTGCTTTTTAAGTGATTTAAAAATTTACCTGCTTGCATGACTGAAAAGAACTTCTCAAGTTAATGCCAGAGAGTAAAATCAACTTAAGGAACAATAAGAAAAATACAGCTCCAGAATCACATACAACAGAGGCAAAATGACTTCTTCAAGATTCTCTACAAGGTCATGTCAGAGCTGGAGTTAAAACTCAGGTCACCTAGGTAGCACTTCACTCTATGTACTTCCCAATGTTTCTCTACAGGTAACTGTGTTCCCAAGTGAGTACAAGGAGGTTTCACAACCAGCAATCCCAAGCAACCAGTGGGGCTGCAAGCTATTGAATAACACTGCTGCAACCTGAAGCAGGTCTTGGGCCCCAGTTCATACCCATCCACACTGCTGGAATAATTAATTGGATTTGAAGATCATTCATTGCCATCCTCTTCCCAAAGGAAGCCTTTGATGCAGTTGGAGACCCAGCTGGGAGCTGCCTCCTGCCCCTACCACATGCTCGGCCTCACACCAGCCACATGCCGTCAGCTTGTGCAACTGTGGTGTGTGATCCCATGCCGGGGTGCATGTGTGCAGGCTGAAATCACATACCTAGCTGTGACGCACATGTCCAGCCACAGAATAAGAAACAAGCCATTGTATGTAGACCTTTTATTCTTTCAAGGTAAACCAGCACTGAAGGAATATTGTGCATTGCTGAGCTAAAACAAAGGGCAGCCCTTCCCTAGAGCTCACTTTCTTGAAATACACACAAGCAAATAAGCTTGTGCTGTGCTTTGCAATGGTGTGTCTGGGAAAGGAATGGTTGTTGTGGAAATGATCAGCAGAGTAAGGGAATACCAGTTCAATAAAACACAGACACAGAGCTGGACCATGTTACTTTGCAAATGATGGGGGGAAGAGAGAGCAAGAGGGGAGCTCACAAGGTGTGTCTACTTCAGTCATGCATGTGAAGTTGTCAGATCTCCTGTTAAATGGATGTTTAAGGTGGGAGGAGAAGAGCAAAATAAACAGTCTGGTAGTCTGACCATGAAGCTCCCGTGACGTTTGATGCTGCTCACTCAAAATGGTGCAGTGTCCCAGTTAGTACCGTCACCAACTGGACAATCAATTGGAGTGGCCTCAATGATATCAAAGACACAACTTGATGTAATAAAGAGCAACATTTGTAAATTTGTGTGCAACTGCATATGCTCACTGACTTTCTAGTGAACTGTTGGCAGAAAGTAGCTCTCATCTTTGTGCAAGTTGACACTCAGGTTATCTTTCTCTGCCATGATCTTAACTATATCATTTGTCACATCACTAAAAGATGTACAGTAGTAAAAAGAGCAGATGTCTTTGGACAGCTGCAACATCATTAGTGGTATAAATTTCTTTTGTGTGATGCTCTTGCATATTACTATTACCTCAGGTTAACAGAAAAGGAATCTAACACTCATACAGCTACACTTGGGTATTGATATAAGAGAAGACATATTTGTTTTAGGTAATTAAAATAATTTCTTTATGAGCATGTGAAATCAGCAGAAAACCACTATTTGAGAAGGTCACGTATCAAGTAACAGGTGCAAACCTCCAATTACTTCTAACATACCTAATGCTCTGGTGCTGTGGAAAGAGAATTTACGTACTCACACTTGAACACATAAAGCAATTTTTTTGTTTAGCTCCTCTAATGTGACTTTTTCACCTCACGTCTGCTGAGAAAGGACAATGCCGGTCCCCAGCCCCTGGTGAAAACAGGTGAGTGAACTACAGCCGAAAGCTAGTACAGATATGCAGATATTCTGCTCTTCCCATAATAAGATCTCCATTTCCATGTAAATACCACAAGAATTCCTTATTGCTTGATCAAGAAATGGAGCCAGTAGTGGGAGGCTAAGGTGCCCATGGCCTCTGATCACCTGCTAGTGACCCAGAGCTTGAGAGCCTGCAATGTGTGCAGAGACCAAAGCAGTTCCCGGACCCTTTAGAGCACATCTCTGCACTAAGGGACATTCAGGGCAAATAGGCTAAGGCACACAAGTGGTTGTGTTTATCTGCAGGAGCCTTCTGTCTAGGCACAGGATGAAGACAAGCTGTCAAGCATATTCATAGCTAAATATTTATAAGTCAAGATGACAGAGAATGTAAAGAAATGAAATATAGTGAAAACAACACCCTCCTCCTCCAGGGCTGCCCTGCTTCCTCCCTGCCTCAGAAAGAAACAAGTCCAATCTGAAAACATTTCAAACTAGAAACAGGCCTGAAGTAAAACTTTGCATCAGAACACCACATCTAGACTAAACACCTTATCTCAAAAGCAGCCAGATATTAATCTCTGCATCCAGGTCCATGCTTCTCCAAAATTCCAAAATTTGAATTTGATCTAAAGCAGAGAAAAGTTCAGTACAGAAGCTTGGATCTAAAACCAGGAAGCCATCTAGGGACTTGGTCCTTGTGCTTTGGAAGATTGAGCAAGAGACCTGAGCTGAGTGGTAACACAGCAATGGGATCCTCTTCCACCGTGTTGCTTTTCTCCATTTCATCTTTCAAACCTTACCTGGTAACTCTTGAATTATACAACAGAGAAGAAAGAAATTGTCCTTCATGTTAACACCTAGTTAAACACTACTTATTGTAATTTCTTGGCAATAGACCAAAGTATCTCCCTTAAAGTCATAATTTATGCTAATACTACTATGCTAGCTGTTGCCATTCAATATCCAAACACCACTTCAGGTATGTGAGTAGCTTACCACAGTCTCAGCAGCCTTGCAGAGACCTGCTCAAGCATTGCTTTCTCTACCCTGAATAGTCACCAGCTAATATCTAGGGCTGCCAAGCTGAAGGGAACAGTCTCAGCATTGCTCTTCCAGTGTAAGCACACGCTTGGTAACCCTGGGTTTGCCAGGATCATGTTGCATGTATGTACACTCAACATTGTTTGTGCTCAGCCAACACATGCATGTGGGTGAAGACCTGTGTCTGTCAAGCCCAAGATGATCAACATTCGAGATGACCAGCAGTCCAGCTCTTTCACACATCATATCACTATGTAGTGGAAGGCTCCACCAAGGGTACAGCTAAGTTATATTTTCTAGGCTTAACGGAACCCAGGCTTGACCCAGGCTTTTTGTAAAATATGTGAGTTACATTCATGCTATCAACAGAGCTGGACTTCCGTATCTCATCAGATGCTGCATCCAAAATGTGGGTCAGATAATTAAAAGACCATATGATTAGTCCCTCAAAAACTTAAAGTAGTAGCCAGGTTTCAAAACAGCTGTGCATATCTAGGAACAGCAGGAACTGCTTGCTCCTGAGCTTTTCTGGTAATTATGTTCTTAAACACTCTGAGCTCTTCTAAATATTTGTCCTCCAGTGTTTGTGTTGCAAACATAACCCAAAAAACCCAAGCAAACATACTTTTTAGTAAAAGGTGTCTGTGTTTAATGATTTAGATGGGCATTATAACTGAGTGTAATGGAAATTCCTTTTTTTTTTTTCCTGCCACAGAGCATTCATGCCAATTCATCAGCAAGGCACAAGAGCCTAGATGGTAGACAGCCAAAGGAACTGGCTGCAGTGCTTCTAACTCATTTTTCTTGGAATATACTAAACTTGTTAATTAAGCATAGTGGGTTTCTCACCCACTTCGAATCAACTCCCTGCTCCTAGAATAAGCTGTTCTTTAGTGATCCTGAAACATTTTTGGTAGGATCTAAAAGACATAAGAGTGCAAGCTGCCTCAAACTCAAAGTGTATTCTCGTTTTTCTGACACTTTTCAAAAATTTCCACTTTCTACTGTGTCATCAAGCAGTGATCCTATTTCTTGACTGACAAATACGTGGTTTTGCCTGTGCAGATAGATATTTTTGCGGCTGAAATGAAGATGCAAAAGTAGTTGTTAAAAATAGCTCTGTCAAAAATGACTATGTAAGTGTTAATATACATGAGAACAGTCATCAGAAACCTGAGCCAGACACATGCATCAAGGGAAAGCCTCACAGTTTTCCATTGGCTGACTTTAGCGGTCTTTAAATTGGAACAACTTATTTCTCTATCAGACACAATGGAACCTCTCCATGTAAAGGGCAAAGAGCTGCTCATAGCTGCATTTCTTTCCAATGCTTGTTGAAGCCTCTCTTTACTAGCCACTGATTCTACAGGGTCGTAATTTTAATAGAAACACATATTTACTCAACTATAGCACTTGTGCTTTCATGTTTGAGCATATTTCCCTTTCCTCTTTCTAGTCAATATTTCATTCTAAAACATGCTATTAACAAGAGCAGAAAATCTAGCAGGCACTCATTTTTTTTGCTTTAATAATAGATGATATCTATTTCAAAAGATAAAGATATTTCCTTGCTCTGGGATGTGTTCTTTTCTTTCCAGATAAACCACTATTTTGCACAATACGTTTGCTGCCTTCCAGAAACAGCAGATAACATTGAAGAGATTTAATTAATATGTACCACAGCATGACCTCAATGGATAGAATATCTACCCTAAAGGAGCAGAGCTGTAGGAGGTAATTAGAGCACACCATGACATTTATTACTAATGCTCCTCCATTGACATTTGCTGTTGACAGGCTGCATATAAAGTTTTCCTCTGTTTGCATTGACTTACAATGATATAGACCTTCCCACATACATAAGTGAGGAATGTTTTTGCTGTTTACAGTAAATTAAACCATAAGAGACAGAACAAAATCTTAGCCTTTTTAGAGCAACTAGCTAAACTCCCACCAACTTTCTGGACCCAAATTTCTTCTCTGCTGCTATGAAATGCATCCTCTGAGGAGGGGAGAAACCCCATGTTCCTGTCCCTATTCTCTTCTGCTGTGTGGATTTAAGAAAACAATAACCGTTTAGTGTAAAATGGACAAACAGAGAGCAAAAGAATCAGGATCAAGGACCCCCTTCTTCCAACCCCTCCCCAGGTCTAGAAAACCGCTCTGCATAGAAAACCTCTGTTGCATTACAGAGGGGATGTCTCAGTATTTTACAAACAGATGCATTCAGAAAATAAAATAATCCTTTCAGGGTTTAAAATACATCTCAGAATTAGTAAAATTTGGCAAAAAGCACACAATAAGCAGAGGGCAAACTCCACTGATGTCAGCAGAAATATCTAGAAAAACTGTAAGAGCCCTGGTAAAATTTGACAAATTTTACAAGATATGAAACACTCAGCGGTAGAACAAAGCTGGAAGGATTTCTTTTTTAAAAATCCTTTTCAACTGGGCTGAAGCAGCCTGATTAACTCAGCTAATTTTATTCAAACACTTTTTAAAAAAAGTACTCCTGTTCCTCCCCTTTCCTTTCTCCCTTCTCTCTCCCAGCACATTAAATCTTACAATATAAAAAAGCCTTTTTGTTTTATTGAGCATGCTCTGTTTTGGAGTGGCCTGCTCTCACCAGGAGACAATTACACCTGTAGCTGTTGGAGGACAACTCTGTCACACAAATAGAGACTGAAAATTTGAATTTGTTATAGTGAGTTATCAGGAAAGAAAAGTGGGTACTTGTAATGCTGGAGACAGCGCAGGTCAGATACGTATTCAGAATACCTCAGAAACCACAGGAATTAATCACCACCGTGAATAGCATCTCGTGTATACAATGCCAGAGCCTATTCTTGTGAAATCTTCCACAGGCGGGAAGTGGTTTATGCTGTTGGCTAATGGGAATGTAATGGGAGGCGTTACATCCCCCTTAAATTATGTTCTATCTCAGAATATAATCTATACTTGTTTCCAACTTTGTGGATAAAGATTTACCAGCCTCATTCCCTCATAATAGTTATGTCTGTGAGAACATCCCGGATGTTCTGTTCGATTAATTTCCTAGCATCCCACTGATTTCAAAAACATGCTAATAGAAAGCAGCAAGGAGAGTACACACAAGTGCATTGTAATTAAAGATTATTTACTAAGAGTCAAGAAATGCAAACAATTTCAGATAAAAATCAAAAGAAAGCCATGTTTCTGCTTAGGCACTTGCCACAGCTTTTCACACGATAGGAAAAAATGCATTAGACTTCTTGGCACAGAGGAAACAACTGCAATGATTTGGCCAGGGTTTATTGAGCTAATCAGATTGACCTCATTAGCACCTTGTGCACTGCTCACTGCCCACCCTGTAGTACTCTCCCACTGTTGTTTATCTTACATTAAAGTTACAGGCTTTGGGTCTGGGATCCTTTTTGCTTGGGCTGGTTACACAAGACCTTACCCCCAGAGCAGAGAAATAACGAGTATAATCACCAATCAGTTAAGATTAATTTTACTTTTGGTTAAAATGAGAGAAAATTAACTATTGTGCCTGTAGTGCTATTTAAGAAGGTTTTTGTGTTTGTTTTTAAAAACACAGATGATTCAAAAAACTGGAATCACATTTCTTGGTAAAGAAGAGAGTTGCCTACAACATACTGTGCTCTTCCCTATTACCTGAAGTGACTGACTGCTATAAAAGATGTCCAATAAACAGAGGCTTGTGAGAGCTCGGCGACCTGGGAAATTCAGGTAATTGAATTAGAGAGGCTGAATGAGGCTTATTAGCTTGGGCACAACCTCAGTCCAAAACTCGTTTGTCTCCAGCCAGGTCGGAAAAAAGGCAGAGTGAACTCAAGTCTGCCAGCACATGTCCATGTCAATGTGCTTTCCTCATTTCTCCATGAAAAATGGCTGTACACAGAGCTGCTTCTTTCCTGTAGCCAGGCACGACTGGTCAGTTGGCCACAGATGGTTAAAATACTGCTTTAACATGCAAAAATGGTACTTTGACATGATTAATCTTCTACATTTTTTCATACTCATTTGCACTGAAATATTTTGAAAACAGCCTCTTGCCAGTCCAACATGGAGCATGAAATATGGAAGTTTTAAATGAAAAATTGTGTGTAATGCTACACAGTGCATGGTTATGCAGACATTCTTAACTGTAAAACATTAAAGCACTCATTGATGTTGTAATCTGAAACCATCAAAGATCCAAATGCTGCATTCTGAGTGTATACATTTGTTGTTCAGTGACACAGCTACAGCAGTCAAAACCCAGCAAAAGCAGAGATTTTTCTTAGGTTTCTTAAAACACTATGTGAAGAATAGACTTATTACTCCTCTCCCTCAACTGATAGTATTTTTGAAGGACTTTGCTTTAACTATATATATGTAATCAGGACACATGACATATTCCAACAACCTTAGGACCATAAATATTCCTGTCTGCATTGAAAGGAGAGTGAGGTTTGTAAGATCTAGCTGTTATGGCTGGAAAAATCAGAATTGTTTCCTGATAGAGAGTCATCTCACCACATCTGGTCTGAAAAAATGGTCACACATGCACTTCCCGGGAGTTTAACTCTGCTGTAATCGCTTGGCAATGTATTGTAATAACACTCCAAGAAAAGAGATGACTTATTAAATATCGTATTTGAGGAAAACATTATAACCCTTGTAATAAGTCCTTGATGAACTATTTCACAATTCCTTCACTTACATATGTATATGGAAATCTCTCCTTCTGAAATTTTAGCTCCTTTATTTTAGATTATGAACACATTTTATGATTCATATATAAAACTGCTATTGAAAGTAAAGAATTTGCAGAAAGTGGGAAATCCTTTCAGTATTCCTAAGGTGGTTTCTGTTTATAGTGATGTCCTCCAGTTCTGTCAGAAAGATCTGCAATGTTAAAAGACTTACAAAAGCCACATTTCCTTGGGAATACACAGTCAAGTCAGATCAGCTGAAACACTGAAAACAATATACATAACTTACAGCATGTTAAACCCAAGCGGTTAATATCCTGCTTTCAAAAAAGCGATAACTCCATGAACATGACAGTATTGCAGTCGTTTCTAAGGGAGCCCATGTGGAAATGTGGATCAAATGCTGAGCACTTTAGAAAAACTGAAAATCTAGTCCTACATCTGCCTCAGTGAAAATATTTTGAGAGCCCATCTCTATGGTTTGTTACCTTAGCCTTAAAAAACCAAAACACACACATACACAACACAAAATGTCATTTTATACATTTTACACAGGGGACCAAGTTGCAGATTTCCCTTCTAAATTAAGCAACCAGTGTAGAAGCTGAGTGAAAGCAAACAAGATATCATCATTTCTTTCTTAACCGACTCCAAATGGTTAAAAAAAACCCCAAACAACAAAACAGACTCCACATCTCCAGTTTTCCACATTCTTTGCCAGTGTTCTCACTGAAGCTCTGTGGGACCCTAGATATGCTCCTTCTGGAAATACAAAGCTAATGCTTGTTCTGAAAATTCAGAATCAAGCTGATTATAGCTGGCTTGTCATGGTTTGTCCTTGTATTAGATTTCAACTAAATTCAATTACACAGTGTTCTCCTTGCTGCCATGAGATGAATGGCAGGACGAAGATGAATGAACACAACTGCTGAAACTGATTGATCCCAACATGCAGGCAGGTTGATTAAAGTGTCCAGAAGCAAAATGAGGAACAGTATTCATCTGTAACTACTGGCTGGGTCTTCAATTAAATGCTGTTTTCACCAAATGCCAAGAAACAGTCTGATTCCTGTTGATTTTGCAAGAGCATGAGTGCAGCACCCAAACTGAAGTTTGATGAACTGAAATAAAACTTATTTTTGCATCAGTCCTTCTATAGCTTTCTTTTCAATGGCTACTTAGCTGCCCCAAGCATTTACTTGGAACAATTAAATAACCAAAAAGCATGTTAATAAAAGGCAAAGTTGAATTAGGCACTCACTGATAGTCATACAAGTCACAGGTGAACAGACTGGAGTTTGTCTGGTGACTGCTCCATCTTTGCACGGCATTACTCCCTTAACTCCCATGGTAAAGTGGGGAAGTGTGAAAATACTCAACCACACATTCCTGAGTGGTTAGCTGCCTCTGGAAATATTTCCTAGTCTGGAAATACCACATCCTGGTGGTATGGAGGCAGGCATTGATTAATGAGAAAAAAAATTAGATACCTTCTGCCTGTTGTGGCAGGGGATCCCGTAATCACTCTGAGCCAAAGGCTGACAATTCAAATGCATCTTGATCCCCAGGCAGATAGGCTCAGACTCTGACAGAGTGCAAAAAGGTTGAGGAAAAATGTCTGAGCACATCTTCAAGGGGACAGATATGTAAATCTCCACTCTACTCTGTCAAAAGCAGCATTTTCCATATGCAACCAAGGACTTGGTGTGTTTTTAAACCAGGGATAATCCATTCCCAGATGCTGTTACAAACTGTACCTATTCCACCTTGCTAGCTATACATCTGGTTCATGTATTTGCAAAGCAGAGGCCAGATCCCAGCTGTCAGCCTGGAGTTTTAACTATTTTCTCTCAACCATCTGTGGTTTCTTCTGCAGTGCTAACACTACTGTTTCTGGCACCATGTTGGCTTCTGAACCTGTGTCCAACTTCAAACTAATAAGTGTCCCTTTACTTTCAGGCTGACAGCTCATTTGTCTTGTCCTGGCACACCATCCCATTCTCTGAATAACCCTTCAAAATGTAGTGCTATCTTCTCCCTGGATCTACGCGTTGCATTAATGCTTGCAAAGTCATACAGAACAAGGCCATCTGTGCAGGGCCTTAGACATCCCAAACACCTCCAATACTAGATTTTGCTAGGTTTTGATGACTTGGCTTAGGTAATTCACCAAGATCCACTTTCTGCATTTCCCCTCCCTTCTGAAATCTCTAACAAAGCAAGTCTTAACTGCTCAGATCTGTGCTGCACCTACAGAAAGAACCTCTTTGGCCAAGTTAACAGAGACATTTTCAAACCTTCAAATGCTTCAGAGGCTGTCTTTCTCTTTACTTGCATTTGCTCTCTACAGTTAGAGGGTAAAGTGTGGTTGAAGTGTTCCTCTCTTACCCTATGGACTTTCAATGAATTTTAGTTCTGGTAAGATTTTCTAAGCACACTGTGTTTCCATTCATTGTTTCCACTGCCGCTATCATATGCTGTACAGAAATCACTGAGAGCCAAAGACTCCAAGAAAGAATTGCTTCAGCACATGGCTCATAAGTGCCTTGCCCTGCATCACATAAGTGCATTCAGAAGACAGCAACCGGCCCCAAAAATCTCCCAGGGGAGTTTATAATTGAAAGATACAGTTCATTGCAAGACACCTTGTGACGCAATTCATGGACTAACTCTGCAAATGCACAGAAGTAGCTATCTACCAACTTTACTAGCTTTGTCCAAAATCTGGATGCTCAAGCCCCTCACTTCCCCAGCAATTAGCCTTTGCAGCTCTTTGCTCATCTCATTAGTGCCTCCTAGCTGCCTTAACCTTCCTAACTCTGTACAAGGAGACTAGGTTCTCAGCTCAGGCTGAGACTTTGACATGGCCAAGGGTTGTGATGGCCCTTGGAAAGCTGATCTCAGGTGAAGATCTGAGTCAGGAGAGGCTGGTAAGGCCAGCATCCAATGTCCTCTGGGATCTACTAACAGGACAGTGTCTTCGCACAAAAGGGTGGCAGGACCTCTAGAAAGCTAGTGTCATGGATATCTCACTGTTGTGGCTTAGCCCCAGCCACCAACTGAGCACCACACAGCTGCTCGATCACACCGCCCCCCCCCCCCCCCCCCCACCGGGGGAAAGAAGAAAAAAAAAACAACACCTCTGGTGAGATGGAATATTTTCAACCAGACTAATGATAACTATCCCACAGCTCCCTAAATCTGGCTCCCTGCCTTTCATATAAGCAGCGAATGGGTAGGAGCTCCTGCCGTCAGCATTTTACTTCATTTGTGACCCGCTACCTCTTTTCAAATAAATTCCCATTGAATTATCTAAAGTGAGCAGAGAGCAAGGAGGGAAAGGAATTCAGCCCTGGCCAACTCCCCCCAGTTTATATGCTGAGCATGACGTCACACAGTATGGAATGTCCCTTTGGCCAGTTTGGGTCAGCTGTCCTGGCTGTGCCCCCTCCCAGCTCCTTGTGCGCCTCCAGCCTTCTTGTTGGCAGGGCATTATGAGAAGCTGAAAAGTCCTTGCCTGCTTAGCAACAGCTAAAACATCAGTGTGTCATCAACATTATTCTCATCCTAAATCCAAAACACAACACTATACCAGCTACTAGAAAGAAAATTAACTCTATACCAGCCAAACCCAGGACACCCACCCACCAACCACATGTACAGCTCCCTTTCCCATCACACACCAGAAATAAGCTGAATGGATCTGAGGCACGCAAAGATTTTGACATGCGGCTTAGAAGTTCTGGAAAGCTGATGGCCCAAGCTGATGGCCCCCAGACTTGCTCATCTCTGAGTCAGTCAGCTGAGACTTTTGGATTTAGCTAATGGAAACAGAGTATTTGATTGGAATAAACTGTACTGAAAACACTTTATACCCAACCTCATTGTGATTTCTATATATCATGCACTATTAACACAAGATGCGATAATGTATCGTATCCTCAACACTGAAGATACCGTATGCATAGTAATGATGAAGTGAAAGTCTTGGTTACAGTGGACTAAAAAAACTACAAGAAAAAAAGAAATTCCAGTCTTGATGTATTTCAAGGAACCGGGTCTGAAACAGAACAGGTGTAGATATAGTCCAATTTCCCACTTTGTGCAGGGACACCTTCCTGTCCCTCCCATCTCATGCACCTGTAAGACAGCATGCTGCCTGCTCATTTCCCAAACTCCAAACCCCGCCTCTGCAAATAAAGAAATCACTCGCAAAACGCAAGAGGCAAGTAAGTGCTTATTTACATGTAACAAGTCCACTGATTTCGCTGCACACACTAATATGCTCTGCCTGATGAAATGAAACACAGCACTAACAAAAATAATGCGTAAGTCCAACCACATCATCTAGTAAAAGTAACATTGCAGATGTTTCACTCCAGTTAGGGACTCTTTCCTGTATATGGCCAGTGTCAGGAAGGGTATGGTCACAGGACTAAGGGTTGCAAGAAGCATGCCATAAAAATATTAGGACCAACTCCTGAACCCACCTTAATCAGCGGCAGTGCTGCCACCAAGGTCAGAGTCAGGTTTCTTAGCCACAGGTCTTGATGAAGTGGAAACTGTTTTCTACATCCATCATCTGAGGTCAGAAGCAAGAAACAAACACCACTGATGCAGAAATGGCTACATATAGTGCTGAAGAAATAGCTAGTGACTGTGCAGTGAACACCCACAGAGCAGATGCAAGATGATATGGTCTGCAGCAGGCATCAGTTAGGTGCAAATGATGACAAATGGGGACTTTGTGCATGATGAGACAGCAGCACATGCAGATCTGGCCTCTTGGGGACGAAGGCAACAGGGCACATGCAGACCACGTCTGCTATTCACACTAGATATAATGTGAGGGTGCCCCTTGTTTTACAGTTGAAAGCATTGGCTTAGGACCAACCACAAAATCTCAGATACATGAAAAACTGATGGCCAGTCTTCTGAGAAACTGCTAATGGGTGCCTGACCCCATCATTCTGGGATGAGGAAGAGAAGCCAGGGCAGCCCCCTTTCTCATTACGATCAGTGCTTGCATTTGAGCCTTTGGGAGAAGCTACCTGAAAAAGCAGTTTGAAATGTCAGTAAAGCTAAACCAGAGGAACATTAAATATGCAGATGATATTTTGCTGATGCAGTAGAACTTCAGTCTCAGTTCACTCCTTTATTGGGCCTTACAGCACAGACTTGCCCAATGGCTTTAAGATGAAGTAGAAAGAAAATAAGTTTTAACTGTGTGAATCCCATCCTAGTACATTTTCAACAAGGATCAAACGTGAGCACATCTTTCGCATTTTAGCATTCACATCAACTCTGGGCTAGACAAAATAATAAATGTGTTAAAATAGTTAGGCAGATTATTATTTTTTTTTTAAAAGGATAAATTGAGTTACCAAAACTTTTTATTACGGAGCAGATAGGGTTTTGTCAAAATAGTTAGCTGGAGAAATAAATTGTATTCTGTATTCGTTTGCTCTGGAGATACACAAGATATATCTTCCCAGGCATGGTTTAGTTTGTGAAAATGATCTTTTGGGAAACGAAGAAAATTGCAATACCCTTATATATCATGAATTATATGTCTCTCTATAAAAAAGGGGACTGGCATTGTTTCCAAATCTGTGATGGTATGCAAGAATGAACACACAGTCCTGTAGAAAAAACATTTGCACAGTCCGTTGTTAGAGTCTGATTTGGACAGAATTGGAGTACTCCTCCCCGGGCACATTTGCCCTGTAGCACGGCAGGAACTTGAGGGCAACATCAGCTAAGAAGACTCTCACAAAACACGAGTAAACAAACACTAAATACAAACCTCCAGTTGAAATTGGTCTGTTCTATTTCAACACAGCCCCAAATGCAATACACATAGAGGAAAGTTACAATATTGGGATCAATGAGATGAAAAGATGATGTACGAGAGAGAATTTATATACTTTGAGTCCAAGGAATTGATCAGCTTTCAAGAGCTGGAAAAAAATCAGTTAATAAGTTTAACTTGCTGAACAAATATTTCCAGAGAGGAAGATGTAGAAGAAATATCTGTGGATTAGACAGCCTGTCATATCAATAGGTCAAATGCAGCTATACTCAACAGAAAAGTTTCACCTGGTTGCAAGGCTGATTAGAGTTTTCTGACAGCCAGCATATTAACAGAAAAACATGGGGTCGATCTCTCTCAATTTAGGTCAAAAGTTTAGTCCAAGTCAGAAGTTTGTCTCCATGTTTTAAAGTGGAGCTATTGACTTTTCACTTCAAAATGACATTTTCTATTTTTTGCCCCCAAATCAGACAGTTAAAATTTCATTCAAAACGAAAGAAATTTCCCACCTGCTGAGAAAACAAAACATTGAATTTGAGGTTGGTGCTAGTTCTTTTTGAAATTTGTATTGTTTTGCAAGTACTCAATTCTCCCCCCACAAAACCAAGAAGAGAATCTCTTTCATAAAGCTTTTTTCACAGAATAACAATTGCAATTTTTTATCCAAATATGTCTGTTGGAAAAAATGAAACCTCTGAGTCTTTATGGACAATGAAGCTCAACAAATTTAATCCTGTGAAGACCTAGCTAAAAAAACCCAACACAGTAGTCGCTCCCACTGAATTTTGCACCCCAACACTGAGTAACCCACATTTGTTACAAAGAAGTTACATACATCCACCACAGCAGTAATCCAAGCTAAGTACACCATTAAATGCTGAATCTAATTAATTACAGTCTAGCAAAATGTCAAAGGTCAACCACAAAATTTCCACATCTATTCAGTTTGACAGAAGAGATAATTTAATAATTTCCAGTTGTAACTCAACTATAGTACAATGTATAAGCCCCAAATAATTTTGATGGGTTTCTGAATGTCACATGTATATTTGCTTCAGTTCTTGTGTAACTGATAACAGCTGCATTTTCACACATTAAATTATTTGTTCTTATTAAGAATAGTGCAAAACTTTATTCATCATTCCTCAGCCATTAGGAAAAAATGAAAAAAATTATATACCAAATTATGCAAATTGACATTGCTGATCTTTTAAAATATTGCTGGAGGTTTTGAGATATATTACCAGGATAACCTCTGTACATCAGAAAAACACCGGAGTACTGGCTATCTCATTTCCATTTTATAGCCTGTGTTACAGACATAGGTATATTATATTTCAGAAATATATAGCAAGGAGGCTTATAATTTATCCTCATCTGTAGAATGTGAAGTAGGGTTTTAGAGACTCCTGCTTAGGGCTATTCTGCACTGCAACTTTGATAAAATTGACAACCTATCTTTTTAGTCTAAGATTTATAGGACATATGACTGCTTCCAATTTGCTGTTTCAACCAGGAACAGCATTTCATGTAGAAGACTCCCACAACAGACTTTGGGTGCAAGCATTACTGTTGAGAGGGAAGGGAAATGGCTTTTGCTGACGTAGATTGATTTTTATACCTAGGTGAACCTCTCAATCCCTGGGGCTGGCCAGTGTAGGAGCAGGGTGTCCAGCCCCCCAGCTAAATTATGGGCAAGGAAGCTCAGGGGAAGGAGTGTGCTCTCACTATGAGCAAACAAGAGACCTGTAGGGGCATGATTTCCACTAAATTAAGAATATTTGATGTCACAGGAAAGGGTACCACTACATCACCTAAACCTTAAGGGCTCTAAGACAGAGATCACTGTCTCCATCTGCTGTCCACAGTGACCTTGTGGTCAGCAAGGTGGACCACAAGTGGTCTTCTTCTGGGGCACATCATCCTAAGGCTACCTCAGCTCGGCAGCCAGAGCCTCTATATTTCCCCAAGTAAATTATTGGAAATTGGAGAACCTGATTGCCTGAAATCCTCTGAATTATTCCCAATACAGCGCCCATGCGGGAGCTAACTGGGCACATGGGTACAAGGACAAAGTCCTGCAATTTATGCCCAATACAACTGTACCTGCTCAACAAGGGTGTTATGATGATTAATTAATTCATCTTTGCAAAGCACTTTGAAAGATTAAGAGCTGCAATTAAAATGCTTGGCTTGTACAAAGCTGAGACAACAAAATACTTTGGAAGAAAACAATAACTGATAACTTCTAATATTAGTGCTGCCACTTAGAAAGAATGCATGAACAGTAGTAAGTTAATGAACTGGTTTTTAATGAATACTATAACCTGAAGGGACAGAAAAAATGCAAAGACGTGCTAAAATATTCTGAATTGCTTAACAACTGTGGATAGTATCCAGAGGCTATACCTGGCTATAAATGAAGGATGAGGTACTGTTTTTATATGCTGCTTACTGAGTCTAGGAAAGTTTCTAGAAAGTCATCTTTCCAGTATCTAAACATCAAAGAAAGTTAGATCATAAAGCAGATACTACACTCTCTGTCATGAAAAAGCTGTAACATAGTGGAAAAATCTGCCCTGCCTAGGAATTGTGTTGAAACAATCGATGTAACTTTGGTTTCATGTTCTAAACCCTGATCAGTGCACAGCAAAGAAAAAGCCATCTTTTCATCTGCTAACAGTAATGCGACTCCTGTTCTTTAATTTGTACTTGGAAAGAAAACAGATTTGTTCTCTTCAGGAGGTAAAATTCCCTACAGAGAAAGGACCCTTGAGTAATTTCTTTTGCTACCAATGCTTTTATGTTTTGCAGCATAGGTTGGTATTGTGAACTTTGAATTCCACAGTGACTATAAAAGTAAAAGAATGTAACTGCAAATATATGTGCAAAAATGCTCTGACAGTGTATTGCTTCCTTCCTTCCTGCAAAAAAATGCAGAAATTGCAGATCTCTAAGATTAATGGAAACTCAGCACTCAAATGAGCAGCATCAACTTGTATCTCTCAATTCTCAGGGTACCCGGTTTCAGCCAGGCTTATGTGTGGGTATGACTGAGCATTAGATAATTTGAAATGCACCCAAGGTAGCTCTGAAGAAACTTGTTACACCTCTCATTACACTATGGTGTTGCTTACATTCTAGGCTGGATCCTTCACTGCTGTCAACTAGACTAATGTTATGAAAGCAAAAGAAAACTGTGTGCAACTACAGCAATGAGAAATCCAGGAGCAGGTAAACAGCAGCAGATGGAATAATATAAGTGGCAGAAGTAGCACTGGTCCTTTCTGAAATGTCCATACCATACTAGCGACATAATACAAACCAATATGCAATTAGAAAACTAGAACCTGGAAACCTGTGCAGTCACATCTCTACACATTGAAATGGACCTGAACCACAGGTGAATAGCACTGTCCAAAGTTATAAATATTATCAAATTGTTACACATATATTCCATTATGTTAGGTAATATTTTCAAATAGCTGAATATGTGATTATTAGTTGTTTATAACGCACAAATCATCTATAGTATATGGGATCCAAGCATTGCTCAACACTAGAGCATTCACTCCCTGATTTTATAGACCAAATTTATTGTTTACTATTTGGCTGTCAGATTTATATGGACATGCAGTGGACTACAATCATATATCAGCTAGAGCTGAGGATTCAGTGTTGCTTCTTTTTCTTAATTAATCAAAGATAAAGATTATATTTCTCCAAGGATTTCAGGAGCAGCTATCACACACCTCATTAGAGTCTCCAAGTCTTTCTACAGCCTGACCATTCTTGGCTACAGTACAAACGTATATGGGCTGCCTATGCCAACAAGTCCTTGTTTGGCCAGATGACCGCAGCATTGGCTGGTCTTACAAAGGAACATAGACGTGGTGCCCACCCCACTCACCTATCTCATCATCAGAATTTCAGTCCCAAGAAAGCACTGAAGCCAAACACCTCTACAGCCTTGGTGTGAGCAGTCCCCAGCAAATACCTTCCTAAGAGATTTTCGATTCGCCTGCCTGTTACCTTCCCCACCATCCACTTGGCTAAACCACAATCTCATGGCCAGTGTTTCTGCTTCTCTTCCAAAACAGCGTGCACACTTTCACAGCAAAGCAGCAAGTCTTGAGCCAGAGTTTTGACTTCCTGCTCATTTCCTCAAAGCTCTGTTGATTCTACAGGGTGTTGCCATGGGGCAAAGATGCCAATAACTCCATTGGCACACACAATTCAAAGCTTATTTCAGAACAGCTGCACATCCTTCACATTTTTATTGACATAGCTATCACAGGCTAGTAAAGTTTCATTTGCTATACTTAAAGACATGATTATCATGTTGTGTATTTATATTATACAGAAATAAATCTGGAAAGAATCTTGCATCATTTTGATCCGTAAATGCATAGCCATTTACACATGGGTATGCAAGTATGCAATGTGTTGTATGAAATGCAAACTTCCCTAGCAAACTTCCCTACCCTTTCCTCATGGTAAGACCCTACAGGGACCATTCCTACTTTAGGGATAAATTGCTTCTCCATTCTTAATCGTTCCTTCGCTATGTTTGAAAACACCAAGAAACCAGCAGTGATAATGGCTTCTGATCTGGATACCTGAATGCTTAGCAAAAGTCCTCAGCCATGCAGGAATTTGCACTATTCCTGCACTTAAATCAGAATTAGAATGAACTGCCAACATTCAAAATATCCCTTAAAGTATATATTTGTGCAAAGATTTCATTTCATCAATTAAAGCAGAACATCTTTTAAAATATCATATTGTAATTTCTCATCTAAATTTCAAAGCAAAAAATCAAAAAGCTATCTTTTAATGAGGTAAAAAGCTACTTCACTTTGATTTCTTTTATAAATGGAGTTTGATTGAAGTCTGTATGTTTCACAGAATGTTTTGATCTTGTTGAATAAGCAGTTTCTGTTGGAAAATTGTATTTTCATCATTTCTGTGCAGCTTGGAGAAATTGGTATTGCTCTATTAACTTCAGTGATTTACAGCAAGTGAGGACCTGGCTTGTAACAGCAGCAATCTTTGTCAGTATCTCGCGGACACATTTAAAGAGAAAAGGTATTGCACAATGACAGAGCATGCATTTTTGAAAGATTGAGAATGGGGGATGCGCAGTAAATTACTTTATATTAATAAGCTTTGTTTCAATGTCAGTCTTGGCAAGCAGAGCAGAAGATGAGCCTTAGCAAAGAACCATTCCAATATATGCCCACAAATGGCTACCGTGCTATTCACTTTACAAAACAGACTTCAAAATACTGCCTAAAGCTAGCCAGAGGGTTCAAGCAGGGTCACAGCAAGCCAAGCTACAGCTGCTTGAGAGAAAAAGCTGTATTTCCATAAGTGAGGGCTGACAGTGAGTCTTATCAACCACTAAACAGTGGGGACAGAAACCTAGAACTTTTGTTCATACTTATTTAGCGTGTATGTAAGCTGTAGCAAGTATATATATATATATATACACATTATATGCATGTACCAAAGGCATCTTTAATTAGAAAAAACCCCAACAACCACTACCTTGCTGATGTCCTCAGATGACTCATTCCATTGTGGCCACCCAGCAGAGATTTATCAAAAGGTCTTGGAAAGTCTCCTCTCAGAGTGGCACATCCTTACGGTACATTATGGTCCTTTGTATTCACCTGCCTGTCTGCGTATTTCTTTTGTCTTATTCTTGGATCAAAAGGAACATTTTTATTCTTTTTTTGCATGCATATAGTTACACAAAATGTTCTGTGGCTTTGTTATCATTAGGAATAGCAATAATGAACAGCTCTGTCAGTCCTATTTAAGAGTTAAGAGCAAGTTTGAGCTGCTTCAGTAGCATTTTTATTTTGACGGGTTGAAAATTAATTGCTCGGCAATTATTAGGAACCATTCCTATGAAAGCATAAGCATTGACACACATAGGAAGAAGGGGGAAATATAAAAAAAAAAAAATCAAAAACCCCACAACTCAGTTGTAACTAAGTTGCACAATTTCAAACAGGCACAACATTCATCTGGAGAGAAACAGAAGCAGGTAACCCCATTCTTAGAGTCAGATGTTTTTATGCTTATTCACACATAGGGTTTGTTCTAGGACAGTAGTTTCATTAAACAACTTGAATGATGCAACAGTGAGAAAAACTTACAACTGAAGATCATACTGAACTAGTAGGGACATAATTTACATTGGAAAACAGCATTTGAGTCCAAAATGATCCTGACAAATTGGGCATACTAGAAGGAAAAAAAAGGAGCAGCTAGACAAAATCCAGAAGGGAACAATATGAATAATATGAATAAGTCTAGAATATAGCACATACCAACAAGACAGAATGAGTTTAGGGTTTAACCTAACAGGAAAGACCTTGAGGGGAAGTATAACAGTATTAAATGTAAAACATCCAAATATGAAACATGCCAAGGGGATGGGAATAATCTGTCCTCGATGTCCTTACAGACGCAGACAAGTCATGGGAGTAAGATGCAGCAATATGGTCTCAGGATAGATATAGGAAAAAATTTCTACATCATGCTCCAGAAAACTGCCTGGGAAAGGTGAATAATCCTCACCACCGGAGGCCCTGAACAGAAGGATAGATAAATATCCTCTGTCATGAACAGCGAACAGTAGATCCCAGACCTCTTCAGGGCCAGGTGATTTCTCTGCCCCAAACCTTGCAGCTCTCTGAACCGTAACTGATCCCATTGACCTTAATGCAAGCCACCTACACCATGGAAACCTCTCCAGCAGCATGGAAAGATATGACAGCAGTTCCAATAATATTCATGGGGCTGTTGGTCACCAAGTGTAAAAAAGGGGATCTTTGCTGCAAAATATGTGCGCGAGAGAGTGTTTATACACCGGTTTATACACCTTTACTCCAAGAGACAGGTCACTTTGTTTTGGCATGAAATACAACTTCACAGGGATCAAAAATGAACATGATTTAGATGGGTTACACAAAACAAGACATCATCCTGTAAAGACCATCACAAATTCAAAGGTTGCATTGCCACTGAAATAATGCAGTAGTAACAAATTTGACTTAGAGCAGGTTACAGGATACTCCAATGACATAAATATATCTTTGCAATACATAAATGTTATATTGCCAAGGCAGATATTTGAGCAAAATGCCCGCAAGACTACCAGTTTCGCTCCTTTGACTTGAGAAGTTCCCCAGAGTCCAATAAGACTGCTTACAAGGAAAACAAGCATGATCTTCCTCATGGGAAAAAAAGAAAAACAAATTTTAAATTTTTTTTTCCCAGTTATAACCTTCCCTAGGAATTAGTGTGGGGACTGAAGCCTTCACGTCTACCGTCTACCTAAAAGTCATTTTTCCTCTTTCTGAATTGGAAGGAAATCTGCTCAGTTACTGAGTTACTAATGAAAAAGAATCCCCAGCTCCCACCATTAGTTTATTAGTTACTTGTGATTTTGAACTCTGATTAAGAAAAAAACCCCAACAGTCTCTTATTTCAGTGACTGAGAAATTTTAATCGCTGAGAAATAAATTATTTCACTCAGTAGCTAGAAAGCAAAATCTTATCTAGTTAGTACATAGAACTCTCTTAGTTTGAACTACCAATTTTAAATGGACACAGGTCAAATACACACAGAGCAGCGCATGCCATTCCATCCCAGCTGCAGCACAGAGCAAAGCCCTTCCTTCCTTTCATTCTAATTCCTTACCCCCCAACTCCCGGCAATGCTCATGCCATGGGAAACAGTCCACACAAAACAAGTCCAGGCCTTAATCTCTAAAACAACAGAAGCAACTTAAAGTAATTCAATGTGCCATTAACACTGATTAAATAATTCTCAGGGTAAAAAACTGGCAGCTCCAGTGTAAAGCAGTTTCTTCATAAGGGCTAACACAACACGGGCAAGTCACTTCAGTAGTGCTAACAGTGTCTCTGTGAAATACAGACCTCAGTGTGGGAGATGTGCCATGTACAGGTCCTTACCTTCATAACAGAGATTTACCCTAAGGGAAGTGAAAGCACACACGAAATGAAACAAAAAAGTGAACAAGTATGTCTCTAACATGATCGTACTAATGGAGAGACAAATGCTGACAATGATTACACCTTATGGTTCAACAGAAAATATGTTCTCTAGAATATTATATTGTGGAGATTTATTATAGATGAGTTACAGTGATTCATTTCTCTGAAGTAATTAAATTTCTGTTGACACAAAAACTTCATAACTCAAGAGGTTCAGCAATCCCTTGAGTTACTTTCAAGAGAAAATGAAATTAAGGTATGTTGGATATAGACAAAGAGAACAGACAAGATTCATAAAAGTAAGCTGATCAAAAAATTGTGTGCCATAGACACGCACACACTCAACTACTTCTGTAGCCACTTGGTTATTCTAATGTCCTTCCTTTTATAGCTCATACCTGCATTAATTTATGGTCCATTGCACCAAAATGTCAACTGCATAAAATGTAAAATTTTATAGTGGAATAGGAAAGCATGATTGCACTCCACCACTTCAGGCTGAAACAGAGGTGTTATGTCACCTGCTCTCCAAGGTAAAGATCACAAACTGAGAATAAACAAGCATTGGGGTTTTAAAACTACTTTTACTGTTTCAATGGGTTTTAACTAACATATATTTTACAACATATTCCCTCACAAAACCCAGCCTGTTAAAATGAAGTTAAGGTTGTGGGTGTCTACTAGACTGTGTGTCTGTTACCTGTCAGGAAATCAAAGAAAATAATCAGTGTCAGCATCCAAGAGCTACCCTGTCGTGTCCTCACTCATAGAAAGAAGGACCTTACTCCACAAGTTGCTCAGCTTCCCATAATAAAGATGTCCTGTGCAAAAAGGCAGGCACAGCACCACTGCCTGGTCCCAAGGGAAGGCAGAGCAACAGCTCCACCACTCTTACAAGAACTTCCTCGCTAAACAAAGAGAGCTCCTGGGAACTAACAAACCTGCCACACTCAGCTGCCCCTCTTGCCAACCAAGAATAATTTTTCTTTTTCAGCAAGCTTTCTGGATGATCCATGTTTCTTTCTGATGTTTGTCTTTGAAAGGACACAGCACAAGGCACTAACTTAGCATTCACAAAACTGCAGATCCAACCTAGGAAACTGTGTGCAACCCACTAATTTAACTGTGAACAGAGTTAACACTGAGATCAATGTGTCTGACAAGTCCCCTCTTCAGCTACTTGATCAAAGCCCACTAACAATGAAAACCACTTTTAACTTCAGTGGATCTGCAACCACACTGCAATTATGTTAGCTTAGCACATCAAACTAAAAATTCCAGAGCTGGCTGTCTGCAGCAGCATTTCTAGTTTAAACACTAAAATTCAATACAACTTTGCTGTAAGATGATACTTTCTCTTTTTATTTGGTTCATTTAGGCACTGTTTTCCCCCTTATATAAGAAGGAAAAAAAGAGAACAAGTAGTTTAAGGAAAATCATTAAAAAATACACCTCCAAATATTTTGAATTCTGGTCACCACTTCATGGGCAGATTCCTTCCTGGTATAAACTGCAATTAAAGTTAGGTCAGGGCTTCTAATTTACACATGTTGAAATTGTTGCCAACTGAACTCTAGATTTACCTATTACAAAAAATTCCTGAATACTTTAAATATCAAAGACTGACCCCTAAAAATCACACTGCATTAAACTCAGTAGTATGTTAAAGGTGGTTAACTCCCACCATTCCAGCCTCAAAATATAAACTCAAAAAACGCGACAATTCTCTTCCAAGCCATCTCACGTGCCTTCACTCCAAAAGCAAGACTGCAAATTTTACTTCCTGCTATCTACACATTACAGGACCCTCTAAAATATCATGCAAAAACTGGAAAAATCTCAAGGTAATAAGAAAGGAATGATTTTAAATCACGCCACCCAAAAGTAAGAGTAGCTAAATCCACAGCTAATATAAATCCATATAGTAGCAGGAGCAAATCTGATTTACCCTAGCTGATTAATAGTTTCATGTGTTTATTTTCCTTATGAAAAAAATTATTACACAGCAGTACTGCATAACTAATAGGATCTTCTAGCTTGATTTGTTCCCTAATTAGTTTTGAAACTTACATAGTTGCTAGTCCTGAATGTCTTTATGTGTCTTCACTCTAAATTCTTAAATTACATTTAAGCTGAAGATGAGTTTTAATCCAAATCCTTCAAGTTGAACACTCCACTTCAAGAAAAAATAATAATATCCGATTCAGCTTTGACTTTTTCAGAAAGACCACTCTTAACATTAAAAAACCCTAGTCCTCAAAACATTTTTTGAAACAAGCTCCTTTTTGAGTTTCAGATCAGAGCACTTCAGATGTTTATAGTCAGCTTCTGAAAGAGTTCCAAAGACCAATACCAATTAAAAAATAGATCTTAAATCTATAGTTTAAAGTGCCTCCCTAAAATTATATGGGCTTGTGAGAAACACTAGTACTTAACAATGAGAAGCCAACCAAAATATAATACCAATCTTGGCAACTAAAATCAACTTTAACACCTGTCCAGCATGCAGTGCTTTCTCAGTCCTGACCTTGTGTCCTGGCATAGGCTGTCCCCCTCAAATTAAGATATTCCTACAGGTAACTACAGAGCAGAAAGACTCCTCCTGGTTATTCTCATGAGATGGGACAAGACCATGAGATGCTCAGGGTGTGAGAGAGTGTGTACATCGGATAAGGTGGCCTCTGTCAGGCTTCTGAGATCCTAACAACTGAATTTGGGTGATATTCAAGACATTCCTCTTGGTACTTGGATGTTTCCTATTGTGCCCTGACAGTGCGGCAGGAATCCCACAGACTCAAAGAGGAACAGACAGGCATGAGGAAAGACAAAATTCATCCTACTCACAATGGAGGGAGAACAAGGTGTAAAGACTACATGCAACACTGTCCAAACATCATCAGCATTCATGTGCAATAAGAAACTAAAGCAAAGGAGCTTATCAGATGGGAAATGCATTTTGCCTGCGAGGCTATGGACCTGCCCACTCCCTTTGTGTATTGAAGGGCTTGGGGAGGATCTCAAACAAATGTTGTCTTTAATTAGGCAATTTAAATTCTTGATACAGAGTAATTTAATGAAGAAAACAAGACCAACCCCAAATCCACCATAACAAACATCTTCAAATAAATGACTGATGTACATTAATGACTGCTTTCTTTTGCTAATGCAAAATATTCCCAACATCCAAATGAAATTTAAAGAAAACTAAACAGTATGCCTCTCTAACCCTTCAAAAAAGACACATACATTAAAAGAAAATCAACCTGCTGTCACACAGTAGATTTGATCACACTCTTCCCCAGTACCTGGCACAGTCTCAAAAGAAGCATTTTCACCTAAGCAGCCAGAGGTCATGACTTTTCTCATGCTTGAACATCCCTTTGCTGGTGGGAACCTGAATGCACCACTTATTGACACCTCTGGCAGAAGGCATTTTGTTCTGAGTGTTTTCTGGATCATCTATTTTCAGCAGGGTTCAAGCCCCTTTAACATCCTTCTCCGAAGTCTTTAAGGAACCTTTGAGTCTTAGACATACATGCCTGTCTTAAGGGGAGAGTGCCAAGAGCTGTCTCAGCTGACGCATTACCCTTACCCTATTGCTCCTACTGAGCAGAGAGCCGATTTCTCTCCCCATGGTGTTCCCCACATCCTCCTCATATCTATTTAATAGATACATTCACCCCACTGAAGGTCCTAGTCCTGTTGTCTGCAATCAAATTTAAGAACTGAGTAGTCCCCAAGCAGTAGGCTTGGGCCCTTTTTTTCCCCCTCACTCTGAGTTTCCTTGGCAAATCAAAGGTTTGT
>NW_008824885.1:292092-299431 GCF_000699105.1 Pygoscelis adeliae
TCAAAGTTTTTTAGCAAGTTCCTGCTAAATCAAACAGCCAGCAATCCATACCACTCAATTTGCCATGCTGGGTGGAAAAAAGAAAACTGAAAAAACCTATTCTTGCAAGAAACAGAAATCAAAGAGCAGGAGGAAAACAAAGAAGCTCAGCTCAGTCTCAAAAGGTGTTCAATCTCAAAAGGCACTCAACCCCAAGAAAAAGAAAAAAAAAAACAGTGCTCAGTGTGAGGGAGCTCCCCTAAACATGCAGCTCCTCGTGGCTTTGATTCTCCTCTCTCAATGAGGTGTACACAAATTTCTCTCCTAAAGTGCCAGCATCGTTGCATGGAATCCATGGCAGAAACAGGTGAGTGCTGTTTTCTGAAAGTTATTGCACATCACCACAGCTGACTTCAACAATAACTTCTAAATGAAATGTAGGTAAGCCCTCTTAATTCCAATTACCCTTTATTTTAAAGCTTAATTACAGTAGTGCAAGACTGTCATGGAATGATAATTACAATTTATTTAAACATCAATAAGTAAACATTAGCTTTTATTTTCCTACTGTGAAATATATCTAACCTAATGGGCTGATAATGCCATTTAATTGTGTGCAATCAAAGAAATTGGGTAATTTCTGTCAGGTATCATAAAATGGGAATGGATGCTTTATCACAAGATATTAACATTTTCCAAAAACAACTGTTCTTTTTATGAATTGGCAGTTCCGCTCAGCTTTATTTAGTTCTCAATAAAAGGACAAATGAATAAGTTGGAGTCTTGTGCAGTCAGAGAACAAGGCCCCCTTCAGGCCTTACCAGTAGAAATGTAAATTAAATTGTGGCAGAGCTGATCTTACACCATTCAGGCCTCAGGAGAAGTGTAGTGATTGTCACAAGGTTGTGAAATCCCTACTTTGAGACCTAAGGTACCTACATGGCATTAATCGGTCAAGTCCTTCAAGCTATGTCCATTTACATTAGCTAAAATCTGACCTCCCTCTAGTTACGGCCTCGGTTCTGAATCAGGCGGATACTGGTCTCAGAGACACTGCTGAAAATCAGCAGCCATTCATTATTGAACCTGAAGTTGGGTTTTAAAAACATTCCCAAGACGACAATCTTCCTAAATGGGCCTTGTTTTCCAAACATCCCAACTGTATACCAGCACTACTTTACTGATTACTGAAATAAAGTAAAAGAATTGGTAGCAGATTTGCCTGCTTAATACTTATAACCAGGTGCTGAAGACAGTAAGAAGGGCTCAGTTTAAGACTTCAGGGGATCATCAAAAGGTAACAAAACAGTTGGATCAAGCCCTTGGGCACTTTTAATTTTATTTCCACTCCAGAAAAATTAATAAGAGAGACTTTCTCTGAATCCCACCTACCAGATGGTGGTTCTCCTTTTGCAAACACTCTTGGGTCTATTTCAGTATATGAAATAAAGACTTTTTAATTGGGAAGAAATGGAAGGGTGGAATACATGATAGCATGGGTACTGAAAGTAAGGATTCAGGTAAAGAATATGGAAATTTGGTTCTTCACTCAAAACTTTCCCTGCAAATCTCAGAAGAATTTTAGTAGCTGCAAGTCCACACATCCAGAGCCTCTAACATTTGAGGCAGTTACATGTGGTATCCCACACCACATCAAATCATCTTTCCCCGTCTTTGTAGAGCTGCACAGTGTAGACCCTGGCTGCTGGGAGGAGATTGGCTTCTTTTAACACCAAAGAAACCAGTGTCTACTCGGAAAAGCAACTCTAGTGATCCTATATAACACCCACTCTGCTCTTCACCACTACTGCCACAGCTCAAACTGAAATCAGCTCAACTTCTTCCTCCCATTTCAGAAGGGAAACAAAGCAAACCAGATGCTGGGAAAAAAGGTCTTTGCTTCTTGAGAGGATGGACTTCCCCCTTTGCCTTCTCTGTGCTCAGACTTCCTCACCCACCTTTCCAAATGCAGCATCAGCAGGAGAAGGAGAACTCAATTCCATTGCTCAGGCCTTCCCAAAAGGAATGCATTTTTTGTAAAGGGATACAGCATTTCTGACAATTCCCTCTGTAATGTTGACCTGGCCACACTGATTTACAAAGTCTAGCATTGGCCTGTAGCCAGCCAGACACCATTACCGCAGTTTTTGCTTTCCCAGAGGACCTTTCTGTGATGGGATTGTGTCCAGGATCCATCTATCAGTCAGTCAGAAACCTGGGCTGCACAACAGTATATCCGTCTTCTCTCAGTATCAACCACTTGCTACTCTTCAGCCCAGAAGCATGAAGCAGGTGAGAACCCTTTCCAAGTGCTCTGCTCAGATAAAGACAAGCAACTCCTTGAGATGTGTGCAAGTAGCTCAGAACAGCATTTGCATGCTAACTAACATCAGTTCCACTTCACCAGCCTGTGTCATGATGAGAAAGTTGAAGTATCTGAACATTTTACAGACAGAAAAACCAATTTGTAATGCTTCCATTACAAGAACCCTCATTTTGCCGAAACAGAATTTTCATTGTCTCTGCACTAAATGTTTGCCAATGATTCAAGAAGGTACTATGTCCCACTGCATCAGAATGCATATTGTTTGACCTAGCATATTAATGACAAAAGAAGGGAAAAGTTGTGGATGGGAGATTCCTGTCCTCAAAATGTGGTGTCATTTTTATTAATAAACACAAGTCTATGCAGTTTTCACATGTGGATTAAGCTGCAACAGTCTAGCAATGTAATTGTCACAGAGTTGTGCTGGTAATTTTCAGATCTGTTCTGCATCGGTAATAATTTTGATTATATTTCTGAAGAGGAGAAAACATGAAAAGGGGGAACATATCATACAGAAAGAACTATAATTTTATTATTGCTGCCTCTAAAATCATTAAGTTTACAGTACTACTGAATGCAGAGGTCTCTGCATGCAAATTATCCTGATATCTAGGTCACAACATGTTTCAATGTGATTTCTAATTAACAAGCACAAATTACCATTCCAATCAAACATTTCATAAAATTGATGATAGTGAACTTAACTAACCTTTACCAACATGGTAAGCAATTCCAAATATGAAATCTGGATATTTATGTTGTCCACAAACCATGTTAGCAAGATGAGTCATTCCTCACACCTACCATGCTCACAACCTCATTCAGTTGCAGCTCTTTGGCTTGCATGAGGCTTTTAATTATCATGCAGATGGAGATTAGATTCAGGTAAGCAGGCTATTTGGATTAGATACATTTCTATAACGGTGGAGTAACTGCATTGAAATAAATAGATTTGCACCAAGCAAGCGCAGACTCTTTCTTACCTTCTACCCCTAACATGCTGACATAAGGCAAGAATTGCAAAAAAACCAATGCTTTTTTTTTACTGATGCAGCAGGACAGATCTTTGTGTGGCCTAAATTAAGTCCAACTACGTCAATAATTTTTTCAGATTGGTTTTCCTCTATAAAATCAAATGGGTTATTTTACCCTGTTCTCTTGAAGTGAGCTGGTTATGGATTGTTTGCCTGACTCAAACAGATTTTTAACTATGTCATGGATGTGCCCACCCCTCCTTTTTTCCCCCTCTTTCATTTCTAAAGGTGGCCTTACTGTGAGGCAGATGCGTTTCCCTTTGAAAGCCATGGAGTTTCCACCAATGACTCGAGTCACAGTACGGCTGATTCTACACTATAACCTCCATAGATTAGAGATATTACAATCAAGTACAAAAGTGGCATGCATTATTTGGTGTGCATGTGAAATTAGCATAAATGAATCATTTAATTTACTTAGCTTCACCATATCTCTGCAAATTAAAAAAAGACATCAGCTAGTCTTCTCATCCATATCTTGTTTATGAGCCTGTCTCTGTGGCTTAGAGTCACTGACAGTCAATGGCATCGTGTACTATGAACAGTGCCAGCCTAAGCAAAATGCATCCCTTTCATTAGGATAAGTAAGTAATATTCCCAAAGTCAGGAATTAACTCCCAGAATGGTCTAACTTGGGCCAGGCATAAATGCTGCTAAACAAAACTAGGAGCATCAAGATAATATTCTCCAGTACTAGAGTCATGGGATTGCCACCTTGATAGCAAAATTGAGGGGAGAAGTCCTTTCCCTGCTGAAGGTGACAGAAAATGGATTTGGACATTACTCAAAACACCTACTCAATATTAATAAGCACAAGGTAAAGAAATGTGCAGACAGAACAACAGTAAGAGGTAGAAACATTCAGAGAACAGCAGGATGGAGGAAGGCACTGAATAACTACATTTTATCTCATTTTTCCTCACTCAAGGAAGCAGCTTTTCACAGTACTCCCCTTTCTTTTTGCACACATGCATGATAGGGTCTCATTTTATGCAAGGAGAAGGTGAGCTGGGACACCTATTTCCCCTGAAATCACCCTAAAATACACCGCATACGAAAGTCAGACTCCTGGTTCTTCAAATACAGATTCTGCACAGCTATCAGTAACTCCACAAGCAAAAAAAAAAAAGGTGGTGAATCCAACCTTTTCCCCATTTTCTTCCCATACATTAAACACACTCAGTCCTAGCTCAGCCTTGAACCAATGAATTGGCATACCACAGCAAGAAACCTTCCTTCATCCCCAACACTTTGACATTTCCATCCCCGCTAGCTAGGAATAACTAAGCTGTGAAACTTCTACAAAGAGACCTCACCCCAGCAATTTGGCAATTTAAGCCGTGTTTCATGACACATCTAAAAAGATAAGTGAAGCCTGAAAACTTAAACCAACACCCCACCCTGGTGACTAGACTGGAAGGTGGCACCTAGTGATAGCCCTGCAGCACATTTGATGTTGCTTTTGTGCCAAGACTGATGCAGAAGCACATGCTCCAAACAAGTGCATTTTAAGCAGAGCTTTGCATCCTCAGAGATAAAATAATTTTCAGTGTTAAATGACATTCAGAAGAGCTCAGGGAGCATGGGATAGCATTGTGTACTTAACATTTTGCCTCCATTGACAACTTCTTCCAACTACAACCCTCAAAATAGCCCTAGCTCACTTTAGTGCATATGGGGTTAAGAAGCCCACCAAGGGTTTGGGACAATTTCCTGGGACAAGGAAATGCTATAGTTATAATATAAGTGCTATAGTTGGCATTTTGGTGGGCTTAAAGAAACCATGCCCTGAGCAGCTCCAGAAAAGAAAAGGATTACGACCAACAAAAGTGAGAACCAGGCAGTACTTGGAGGAGCTAACTGAAGGTGTCTACATGTTTGAGATCCTTAGACAGCTAGGGCTCTCCAGAGAGCAGTTCACAGCACTCAAGAGAAGCGCTGGGATACTCCGAATACCCCTCCAAGACTCCCTGACAACATGAGGCAGGCTCTGGCACAGAGGTCAGGTAGCTCTTTCTTCAGGCTCCCAAGTTTGATGCTGTCAATACAGTTCTCCCTCCACCCTTTGCAAAGAAGGTGCTATGCAATACCAAGCTGAGACAAATACACCCTCTCTGTGGAGTTTCACATTTAAATGTCACTCCTTGAAACTTTCTCTGCAGATACTGCTGCTGGTATCACTCAGTAGCACAGGCCTGACCCACTTTGAAGGGGTCCAGGATCCATCCCTTCTCTTCTTATTTATCTATTAGGTGCACAACTGATGATCCGGGCTTTATCTTGCTGAGCACATATAGCATCTTGGATCAGCAGGAGCTGCTGCCTTTGTTCCTACACTGCATACTATCTCCCCATCACCCATCCAGTACCATATTAAATTATTCACGAATGAAATAACAGTTTTCAGCATTAATAATTTACTGCTACACCAAGGGGATGTGTAAGGTAAAATGTAACTGATATGGGAGTGTGAGCTTTGGCAGCTTTTATAATACTCATTCATCTAGTATTTTCCATCATTAATCCTTGTGCTTTGCTGACTAGAACATTTGCTCAATGACAGGCATATTTCCCCACTGACATGGATCTGGTACAGGTTCAGTACCTGCAAACAGGAGGCATATTTTTGTTTGTGGGACTTAATTTATTAAAGTGCTGACATCAGATTTTGCAAAGTCTTACTCTCAGGAGAAGTCACACGGACCTAAGTAGGTCTACTTGCTTAAAAAAAGCCTGCTGACATCAGTACAAGGTAGTGAGGATGGGTCCCAGGTATGCATGTAATAATAATGTAATTAATAATAATTAATGATTTATTATCCAGCTTCACAGACAGTCCCTCTGCCTTTCTTGTCAGAAAAATGATACAGCCTTTCACTTTGGGGAGACCTGAACTAATTATATTTACTGAGAGCCTCATCAGAAAGCTCTAATTCACCGTGGCAACATCACGGAGCACTGGAGCAATGCAGGTGTGGGGAACTCCCCTGGACAGGCACCAGGCACAGGGGTGTTCACTATGCCCCTCCATTAAGGTAACGGTACATTTGGCATTTCCTTGATCTGATCCCTTTAGCCACCCATGAGATGAAAGTAACAAGATCATAACCCAGCAACCGGGCACTGTTCTGTGACCATCGGCACAGGTCAAGGGCACTTATCCTACCCGACCCTCAAGGCAGAATGGTGGGCACTCATTTGAGGATGAAGGTTGTGGCTCCAGCTGGGGGTCTGCACCATCTACCCCAGCAGCGGCCGATGTCTCCACGCAGACAGAACTGCTGAAGGGAGAGGCTGCAGTGCAGACCTCAGGCTGCAGGAAGTGCCTGGACCTCTCTCCTGGGGTAGGGACAGGCAGCAGACCTGCCTGCAAAAGGTGTGCCCAGGTGGAGGACCCCCTGCAGCAGGTGGCTGAGCTGCAGGAGGTGGTGAGAAGGCTGTGTAACATCAGTGAGGCAGAGAAGGAGCTAGATAGCTGGTTCCAAGCGCAGTCTGCAGTCCTTAGCCAAACAGCCAAAAACTCCCTCACTGGCACACACAGAAGGGAGTGAGGGGGACAATAATGCAGAAGAATGGACGGTTGCAAAGGCAAGGACCAGCAGGAGGAAGAGACTTCCCCCAAAGCCTGAGGTGCCCTTGCAGAACCGCTTCACCCCTCTGGCGACTGAAGAGGAAAGACCCATCACATCAGGAGAGAAGTTGGAGCTGAGTAAGGCAGCCTGATCTGGCCGCCATATAGCAACCAGCACAACTAAGAAAAGATGACAGGTGATAGTAGCAGGCGACTCTCTTCTGAGAGGTACAGAGGCACCCATTTGCCGACCTGAGGCACTCTTTAGAGAGGTGTGCTGCTTACTGGGGGCTTCCATCCAGGATGTCACCCAGAGGCTACCAAGCCTCCTACAGTCCACTGACTATTATGCGCTGCTGCGGTTTCACGTGAGCACCAGTGACACAGCCAGGAGCAGTCTGAGGACTATCAAGAAGGACTACAGAGCCC
>NW_008824885.1:302451-318814 GCF_000699105.1 Pygoscelis adeliae
AGGGATTGAGAGCAGCCCTGCCGAGAAGGACTTGGGGGTACTGGTGGATGAAAAGCTGGACATGAGCCAGCAATGTGCGCTCGCAGCCCAGAAGGCCAATCATTTCCTGGGCTGCATCAAAAGAAGCGTGGCCAGCAGGTGGAGGGAGGGGATTCTGCCCCTCTACTCTGCTCTGGTGAGACCTCACGTGGAGTACTGAGTCCAGCTCTGGAGCCCTCAGCATAAGAAAGACATGGACCTGTTGTAGCGGGTCCAGAGGAGGGCCACGAAAATGGTCAGGGGGATGGAACACCTCTCCTATGAGAAAAGGCTGAGAGAGTTGGGGTTGTTCAGCCTAGAGAAGAGAAGGCTTCGGGGAGACCTTATTGCAGCTGATCAGTACTTAAAGGGGGCTTATAAAAAAGATGGTGGCAAACTTTTTAGCAGGGCCTGTTGCAACAGAACAAGGGGAAATGGTTCTAAACTAAAGGGGGGTAGATTTAGACTAGATCTAAGGAAGGAATTTTTTACGCTGAGGGTGGTGAAGCACTGGCACAGGTTGCCCAGAGAGGTGGTGGATGCCCCATCCCTGGAAACATTCAAGGTCAGGTTGGCCGGGGCTCTGAGCAACCTGATCTAGTTGAAGCTGTCCCTGCCCATGGCAGGGGGGTTAGACTAGATGACCTTTAGAGGTCCCTTCCAACACAAACTATTCTGTGATTCTATGATTCTATGAGCAACATACCTCTGAGTAAATTCTTGAAGACCAGGAAATTCAGTGCTCATTTAAAAATTAAGCCATTGATTCAAAGAAACAGATTCCCTTCCTTGCTGCTTCTTCCTCGCAACAAGAAAAACTTAATGAAAAATACACCAATAAACTTAAGCTGCTGCTTCACCTAAGCATCAATGCAATATAGGCTGCGAAACATGCAATTCTCTCTACCTATAACACGTCACCATTGAAAAAAATAAAGCTTGGGCTCTACCTGTACTTCCCCAACAGTAACTCCCACTGTCCAGACTGAGTTCAACGAGGTACAGAACAAAAGACAGAATTCCCGATGACTCCGTGGCATCGTGTCTACCTCTGCAGTTATACATTAGAGGTTTGATTTACAGATCAACAGAGACACAATGGTTCATCTAACAAGCCATCTAACTCAGGGTAAACGTCAGAGTTGAACTGAATTTCAAGGGAGGTTTTCTATTCTAGGAAATTTTCACCCATGAGAGAAAATTACTACTTAAAAATGTTTATTTTTTGATGGTCATTTTTAAAGTCATGGTTGGTTGAACTCCAAAACTAATAGTTGCTTTGCTCAGAGAATATTCATGTATTCCGACAATTCTAAAATTTTTTGGAGTAAAAAAATAAAATTATCAAAACTTGTTTCAAAATGAACTCCCACACAAATGACATTTAAACCTCTTGTTGAAAAATTCTCAGTTGACAGGAAATACAGGAAAAACAGTATTCCCACCTTAATTCAATGACATGGTGATTTATTTATTTATTTATTTAATTTACCAAGTGAAGACCTGAATATCAGAATGCATTTGAAGACCAGGTTAATAGTTATTGGATCTCTACTTTCTGGTAGCAGTCATATTATTTGGAAAATGTTAAGCAACAAATTGAACACGTTTTTTCTATTGAGATCTGGGCAAAGTCCTAACAAGTTTTATTAACTTGGCATACTGAGCCATCTCACAGACTTACAACATGCCAGAAGACATGTCATGATTTTAATTCATTTGCTTGTATTTGCAATGATTTGGCTGAGTTTTCCTGCAAAAATAGTGTTCAGCCTCCAGCTTGCTCCAGACTCATTCCTGGATGAAAACTCACAAGTCTGCTCATCTCCCTACCCTTGCCTGTTCATTTTATTGGGTCATCCACAACAGACCACATTCTTCAAAAGCAGAAGACAGAATACAGAGCCAGAAGCTAATTGCTTTCCAAGACACCTGTACACCAGCACTGACTTTGCCAGTTGCCTGTTGCATCGTGTTAGTCAAGTCACCGCTTCAGTTCCCCAATCCTGGGAGCTCGCTGGCTGAGGACCTGTCCCTTACAATGCACTTACACAATCAATACCATAATAGGGCCTTGATATTGATTGGAGCTGCCAGCTGCTACACTTAAGTACATCTTAACAGCAATACTCAGAACAAATAAGAAATGCTACATGAGGTTTCTGGTGCAGGGAAGGCATTGTCTGTATTGCACAGTATGTCGGTATCAGTGCAGTAACCAACAGTACTTAGAGGCACAGAAGGAACACATTTATTAAGCAGATCCCATTTGATGCAGTTGCTCTTTTTACTGTAATCACAATTTAATGATATTGAGGCTTTTAGAGCACATTACTGGGAAGAACAAACAAACAACAAATAATGCAACTGTTCTGACTCTCAGTGGAAAATTGCTGCTGTTTGACAACGAAACTGCAAGTGCTAACACAGCTGGCTCAATTCCACTTTCCTTGCTGCACTACTACTGCAGGGTATTCCTCCCCTGGGTGGTAACTGGGTAGTTTCTTGTTGAACCTTATTTACATGACTCTGCAGGTTTCCCACTGGTGCAGCCAGATACAGGCATTTTGCAAAAAAATAGTACACCTTTGCTTAAAGACATGTTAAGGGGGGGCAGACTTTTAGAGAGTCTGTGATGCATACAGCTAATAACTAAATAATACATTTTTTTCTGCAAACTTTTTCCCAGGGAGGGAAAGCTGATGTACCTATTGCTTAACACATATAAACAACAAACCAATAACCTACGTGGAGGAACGTGCACTTAGCTAATGGAGAATGAAGTAATGAAATAGAGACCTGAACCCCAATTCAGTCATACACTTAAGCTTGATGATAACATCACTTATCACCCACAATTTCCTCTTTGACTGGCATATTATATCAAGTTGAAAATTGCTTCCTAAATCCAACACACTTAAATAATCGAGACAATCTTAATGTTAGGGACAGGCTATTTCCTTCTCGTTCTAGCTAAACAATTCCCATTTTGCACAGTCAAGTTTTCTCAAGGCTTGTGATTCAATCTTTTGGTCAATGCATACAGAAGCATACCAAGGAAAAATATTAACCCGTATTTGCACTAAGGACTTGCTACAATATTCTTAGCCATGATATGCTGCTCCTAGGATGCATTAGCCATGCTGCAGACCCACGTGTACTCAGGATGTGTATTCCAGCCTTTAGATGGCTAGCACTTGGGACTTGATATCCACACCAGAGCTCAGCACTGGCTAGCTACCCAGACACTAGAAATGAGTTTTCCAGAGCAGATTAAATCCAGTTTTGAATAAAGAGGATCAGGGGAATCTGTGAAGCCAAACAAGCTGTTGTGCAGATGTAGGAACACAGAAACCTCACTAACGTGGCATTAATGCAGATGCCAGAGTCCCCTTATGCACAGGGTTGGTGTATCCACACTGGAAGCCAAGCTGAAATTCCCAAGGTGATACACCATCTCTTCCCAAACAGTGAGTTTAAAAGAAATTTGGACATGTCTATATGAACTCAGAGATGTCTATACAGAAAACAAGACAGAACTGGTATACTGAGATGCGAAGTAGCTTAGTGGGCCTATGGCAAATGCTCCAGAAAAATGCATCAAGTCCCTCAGAAAGAAACCACAATTAGGTACAGCATTTAAGTGATGGTTTCCGAATATCACTAGCACCAAGACTATGTGGTGCTGCAGAGGTATGTATCAGCACAAACAACAGAGCAGGCAAATGCATTACAAAATGTTGCAAGCATCTGATGAAGAAAGATTTTGTGAAGACCCATCACAGCATTACGATCACACATCCTTTTGGTTGTTAACATGGCTGTATTCTTAGGAATGCTCCTTTTTCCCTGCTAGGTGCTCACAGCTTACAAACACCTACCTGACAGCTGCACCAGAGGCCAACCCTTACTCAGATTTGTCCTCTTAACCCTTGTTTAAGAGGAAATACCTCCCTCAAGTTACTTGCCAGGGGCTGTAGATTCTGCATTAACTGAGTGGACCCTTTGAGGCTGTGCAAAACCTCTGCCTCAGAAAGGATCTGACTTATCTTGAGACGTGTGCCAGAGCTTGATCTAATCACATTTATCCTTCCTGTATCTTTGCACCTCTTCAACTTTAAGCCTTTCTTAACTTAATTGCTTGGGAAACATTAATTAATTTATACTTTTGACCGGTTTCTCCTGCCTGCCTCCCCCCTCACCAGCCATGGAAGATGTTATACCTCTCAGTTGACAGTCTGTAGAACAAAGCCCTGCTACGTGATCCAAAGGAATGTCTGGGACCCATCTATCTTTAATAATTCAGAATAATAATCTCCTCCCAGTGCAAAAAAATGCCAAGATATAGACAGTTTTTAAAAAGTACTGTAATTTAATTCTCTCCACTTAAAAGAAAAATTAAAAAAGAAGATGATCTTCTAGAATTCACTCCCACAGGAATCTAAAGCTGTGGGATGCTGCAGAGTGCAATATGCACCTACAAGGGATGTTTGAAAGATAAGGAAATAAATTCTACCATCAGCCAATGGAGGCAGACTCTAGGAACCATTAAAATGTTCATCAATCCATTCTGCAAATAGACACCTTATATTGGCAGTTCTCTTCATCAAGCACATTTCAGAAATAATAAACCAGTAAAATACCAGATAGTATGTAAAGTGAATTGATTATGATGTCTGAGTGCCAATATAGGAAGCGAATAACATGAAGTAGAAGAGTTTTTTTAATCCCTCAGGAAAGTCATAACATAATCCGTAACTGGAACTGAAGTGAGAAGAACAGAAAGTAAAATAAGGTCAATTTTAGGTGCATATATTTAGCAGATGTAATTTTAGGTACATATATTTAGCAGATGTGACAATTAATCTTCAGAATCTTCATGGAGAAACAGTTTGGGTGGGGTTGTAGTTTTGTATGGTCCTAAACACTGTTGCTCTGTGAGCAAGGCAGCAACTGGAAAAGCTTCAGACAGCTACAGTAGGACAATGACAGGTACTCCTTGCTGGATGCTTGTATGGGAGACCGAGTATGTGACTGACCAGAACAGCCTCTGCATCTGCAAAACAATTTCAGTTGCAGTTTGTGATAATCTCATCATAACTGAGACCAGTTAAGTGCCTCACTAAGTCCTGTATCCCCCAAAACTGTAAGATGTCCTTATACAGATGATGGGCTATTTACCTTCTGCTTTTTCCAGTTATCCCCCATTCAGCTTCATTCATCTCCCCGGGGAGACAACTGCCCACTTCTAGAATTACCATGATCAATCCCAGCCTGAGGGACTGCTGACAACTGGATACCTGCAGTGTGTGATGAGGTGTGATGGAGCACCCTACAAAATGCACCATAAACTCTGCCTGAAAGAGTTCTGCCTAATTAGATGAGAGGATTAGGTGCTGGGGGGAAATCCCAAGCAGAGAGAGATTGAAGTACCTTGCTCAGGCTTATGCAACTGACCAAACCTGGTAGATTCTGCCCAATTCACTTTTAGCTTCACTTCTCATAGAGAAACATTTCTTGATAAAAAGTTCTTTTAAAATTATTTTAGTATAAAGACTAAACTAGGGACAAGAGAAGCAGCTGGAGTTCTGACACCTTATCTCAGCTGACAATCTGACCTGTTCATCTCCTGTAGCATGGATAATCAATTTTTCCCACTTCAAAATGTGTTGGCAGTTAATAGCAGCAACTCACATTTTTTTTGTTAATTAAGAATAAGGTGTTCCACAGATCATAATTATTTTGGAAAAATGTCTATGATAATTCAGTATATGAACAGACGGAACATTTTATCATCTTTTTAAGAAAAAATACAGCTAGTGTTCCAGGAGAAAACTCTATATCTTCTAAGATTTTAAAAGCAAAGAAAGAGAAGCTCAGGTTCAATGACTGTATGGTATTTTAGGAGAGATGAGTAAAAGGACTTTTTTTTGGTTAATTCATTAAAATCTGCCCTGTGACCCTATCTCAGTACACCAAGGCCTGAAGTGCAGAGGTAGCGTAATAATTGGGTTGTGTGTGCAGCATATGCTTTTTAATGAATCTATGATGCACGTATTTCACTGCAGCCAGAGCAGGAACTGTTCTACTACAGAATGTGCTACTTCAACACATTTTGCCATTTTGTTTTTTTAACATATTCTAGATATTTACAAAAGTACAGAACAAGGTGCTACATTCGCCGGAGTACAAAATAGGTGCAACCTCTCTTGTATTTCATGTTTCTGTTAAGGGTTTGATCTTCTAGGAAATCTGACAGTTGCATGAAAATGGCCCCATCCCTCTCAACCCACCTCAGCAGAGAGCCATCCTGCTCACAGCAGCGTTGAACTCTAGCTAGCTGAAATACATACCTCTCTGTTCATCTGCTTAATCCCCAAAGGGCAGCAGCCAAGTCAAGAGAAACAGGCACTCCACCCTCCCCACCACTAGTTTTTTTTCATATGACCTTTAAAAGCAAACCAACATGACATAGTGCACACACAGAGCAAACTCTGAAAACACACACAAGCTGAGCCCACACTCCCCGCTCCAAGCCCCAACATACAAGGACCAGATCTCCCTCTGCAGCTTCACAGACCACTTGAAGAACAACAAGCCCCTCAGACTGCCAGGCAGATGCTCTTATCTGCTCTAACTCCCCCAGGAAAGGAGAACCACTAAAGAAAGCACCAGATTGCCAAAAAGCCAACCTGAAAAAAGAAGGGAAGGAAAGGTCTTCTCCGGAAAGTGCTCACATATCTAACACTGGTGATAGAACTGTCTGGATATCTCCATTTAGTCTATGCTACTAATGACTCCAGCAATCTATTTATAGCATTATAACTCAGCTAGCTTCCTTAAACTCCGTGCATGAATCTATAGATCATACAATCCTAGATGTTTGTAATAGTAGATTACCTTTTTATTCCCCTAGCTCTAATTCTTGAGGTGAAGAGTTGTTACAAAAATCACTTACAAACTAATCCAGATTCATCAACAATTTGCATTTGCTAATGATGTTTAACAGACTACAGTGATTGCTGTCCAGAATTCTTCTAAGAGGCAAAACAAACATCTAAATTATAACTTTCTAACATCTGCTTCCTCTAGGGGAGGATTTGTATGAGGTTTGACAGATGCGAGAGCTCCGAAGAATGGCTGTTACAAATGAGCCAGCTAGCAAAGTCTTGGAAAATGCAGCCAATCTCAGCTTATTGAAATGAGCTCCAACCCGAGGCAGAAATAACACGCAGCTGTTCCTTCTGACTGCTGTTCAGGAGAGAGATGGTATCTCGTGATGGTATTAATAGATCTCTTTTACTATGCATACCACCTGGAAAATGAGAGCCCACCATTTCATTTGATGTTATTTATAGTGTATTAAATAAAAAAAAAACAAACGAGAGCCAGTGCAGCAATGACAGTGCTGAATAAAACAGTCAACAACTAGCAAAGTCCTTACATTAACTTTTCACTCAAAACGTGAATTTGAGCACACTACAGTAGGAGCTTTTAGGGTCATTCTGTCTTCAGAGAAGTGAATGACAATTCTGTGGATAATTCTTACTACAACTTACTGTGGATTTTGTTTACTACGCCCAACACAAAGAAAATTGGATGTAACATACCAGCAATCCCTTTTAACAGAAATTTCAAATCTGCCTCTACACCCTATTCCCAATACACCCCTCTGACTCAAGAAATAGCTCTCTTCTAGAGAGACTGAAGGAAAGAGGAAAATCTATGTTTACAACAAGCGCTGCAAAAAACGAGGAACTCCACAAATTATACACCTTTTTTAAATTTGTTGAGGTGGGGGTTGGGGTTTTTTTGTTTGTTTTGACAGAACTAGTGAGAAAGTGTAACAGGGCCCCTGTTGGTCCATCCTGCCAAACAAATATCATGATCAGAAACAACAGTGCAGTAAGGCTTACAGGTAGGAAAGAAAACAGGAAGAGCAAATACTTGTTACAGTCAAAGAAGCCCCATGAAACCAGTGAAAGACAGCCTGCTGCCAAGGACTGGTGGCCTTAATTAATGCTGCGCAGAATCCGCTCTCAAACCTGTGCAGTTTCTTTACTGTTTTGGGCCTGATCCAGCGCTCATGGGAGGACAAGCAGCTGGGACTTGGGCTGAGCTCTGCAGGAGTACGTCTCCAGGGACAGCTGTTGACTTTTCCTGGAAGAGGTGGACAAGGGCTGGGCAAATCTGTTCTACCAGTTTCCTATCAAAAGGCGAGCAGAGTTAATTTTCTCAGGCAGCAGGAGCGAGGGTGTATGCTGGCCGTGTGTTGAGATACACGTTTTAACACTACTGCTGATCAGGGGAACGGATGTTTGACCACATAGCTGGTTTTCCCCTGTGTAAGAGAGCCTACCCATACAATTGCTTCCATTCAGTTTTGGATCAAGCTGTGCACAGGCTGCCCACATCACACACAGGGTGAAAAACCACAACCACATCTGTTTCTCATACAGTGATTCCACACAGCTCTGCACCCTTCTGGCCTCGCAGTCTGTAATCCCTATTAAATTCTGTCTGTATCTGACAGTGTAAATTCTTATTAGCATCTTGTGCTTTCCCTTCTGATATCTCATAGGGAATAACACACATTACTTGCCAAACTAAATGGTACCTTTCCCTGTGCCCAGCCTCTGGCACACGGAGAAACAAAGGCCAACTATGCTGCAAAAGGGAGCGTCAGCACAACCTGCAGAACACAATGGGTATGAGCAGTGAATAAATTCCATCAGTGCCCAACCTAGCAGGATGTATATCGGCTGCCAAACTGAACAAATTTCGATGGGCTCACAGCACCAGTGGAGCACGCTAGGCAACGCTGCTGCCATTGTTCCAGTATCTGTTGGGAAAAACATGGTACCCACAGGAATGCATCTGTATTGCCTACCACCTAGCCAGGAGAGGGAATATAATTGCAGCTATTTGGAATAGTATGGTATCTGTTTTGAATTTCTTGGTTTTGCTCAGTTTCCCTTAGGATACCTTTACCAAAGCAGCTCAAAATTAAGAATAACTGTTTAACCTCCTTGCTTCAGAGATGCACTAACACAGAGGAACAAAATTTTAATGTGGATAAACATGTTACGTTGTAATGCTCACACTTACTCAAGAGGCACTGAACATACAATTCATGTGCCAAGACTGAGATATATTATCAATATACAACAATGAAGTTCCAGGTGATATGCAGCAATACACAAAATCTGAATGAACAGCACACACATTATACAGCTGATACGGTCCTTCAGCATATATAGGGGAGTTGCCTAAACACTTTATCATTAAGACTCTCTTTCCAATCACCTACACTTTACAACCTTGAGCTGTTGAGGCAGAAAACCAACAGCCCACTGTGTGAACCATGTCGAGCTCATACTGCTCACCATTAGGATTAAGACCTTTGACTCAAAGGTTATATGTTACCTGCTGAATAGTGTAACTGATCTTTACTACTACTAGAAATTCACCAGCAAACTCTGCCACTAAGTACTACATAAATCAATACTTAGCAGTCCTCAGATATCGGGAGGCTTGTCAAGTCATGGTGCCATAGGACCTTCCTAAAGAAGCAGTCATAAAAGTGGTCCAAAAAAATAAAACTACTTTCCCTTAGAGTATCTTATCCCTCACAAATTATTAAGCATTCCCTGAGAAAATTAAGGGCAGAACATGTTATTGTCCAAGATGCTCGCAGACGGCACATTGCAAGCAGGTGCAGACAGCACCTGCAGATGAGGTTTTGTTTTTCCAAGGTACTCTGAGAACTTCCCTTTAACTATATAACATGGTAACCTTTCCCCAAAAGAAAGGCTTGTTACTGGAACTGAAATCACCCATGACCAAGGCAGCAATTCGGAAGTGAAAGCCTTGCTGCAAAAGTGCACTACTTACAAAAGTCAGCATTTTACAGCTACTTTAAGGGGTAATGGACTTCCTAAACCCAAAATTAAACTCCTAAATTCATACTTGAGCAGCTGTAAAGTTTTCTAGAGAATGAGTATCAGCACATCCCTGGGGAAATCATCTCTAAGTAGCAAAGCACAGAAGTCCACAGATGGAGTAGAGGCAACCCCTCCATTATCTATGTTCTAGTAGAAAGCTGTTGTCCCTTTAATGGACCAGCCAGAGAGAGGCAGAGTCATGTGGAGCTGATTCTGAATTGGGAACATATGAGTGAGAAGGCTGCAAGGAGCATATCAATCTCAGGGAAATATAGCACTTCCACAGTCGCATGGACTGGAACGACATATGGTTTTCTTGCAGCATGAACATTTCTGAAGTACAGAGCCACTACTCCTCCTTCCTCTAGTCCACCAAAAAGCAAAATTTTGCTTTGGGAAGAAAAGCTTAATGTCTGAGCAAAAGATACTGACCTCTCTTATTTTTTGTTTTCCCAAAGTACAGCAAAGTGAAGGGATTAACAAGAAGATGAGGAACAGCAGCATCCTAGGGTCTGGTTCCCAGTCCTACAGCCCATTTTCAGATGCAGGAAGCAGAAACCTCCTGCAGAGATATATAAGGAGCTGTATGCTGCCAGGAGCTTTTTATTTGTCAATGATTCTATAAATGAGAAGAAAATAAGAGTTTAGCAGTAGCTAGATATGGATTTTTTTCCTGACCACAGTCATGTAATCTGTAGGATGGACAATTCTTGCTACCTGCATTTAGAGCCAACACCGTTTCATCAAAAACAGTTTGATAAGAAAGAAAACCTTTCTGGATCAAATTTTTTTGCCCACTCAGTTTGATATAAACAGCAACATCAAAGTACTTGCTAATGATGTTACCTGGAGACTGAACATACAGCTGAACATACAGCAGCTTCTATTGCATGATGAACTGGAAAAAGACAAACACTTCAATACAATAAAATCAGGAGAGGAATCACTTCAAAAACAGCTGTAATAGGACAGAAAAGGAAGAAGCTGCTAAGAGGGATTGATTAGTATTAGCAACCTTAGTGCTGAGTAACTGGGAAGATCCTGAAAACATTAAGTGAAGATGTTGAACTATATCACTTCTCAGGTCATGTACAAGGAGAAATGAATCTGTCAATTCAGAATATATTTGCCCTGGGTTGATGATGGTTTCACATCCACAGATACAAGTCTCAGGGGGAGCTGAGAGTTTTGCTCTGTAGTTCTAATCAATGGCTGGGGAACAGTGCTCAGATGTCCTCTGCTCAGCGATCAAAGGATCAGCAGAGCAGGGCAGCAGCTTTCAACCTCTAAAAAGATCTGAATTTGTGTTTGTACATGCTGAGCTTTTCGGGCTGTCCAAGCAGGAGATCATTTGAATAGGATTTTCAAAGGCACTCAGAACATACCTAGCCCCTTTCCATATCATAAAGTAAATGAAAAACACACATTTCCTGAAATTAAATCTTGATCCTCCAATAAGCTCAACAAGGGAACAGACCTCTTCACTGATGCGTGGTTCATGGAGGGGCCAGGGCTTAGCGGGTAAAGCCTGAGGCCCAGAGAGTTCTGAGAAAGTTTTATCATTATCTGCATGACCTAGAGATGAGAAATAGGAGTGTTAGAAATTCACCAGCAAACTCTGCCACTAAGTACTACATAAATCAATTTCCTGAATGATCAATCTTGAAAATAGTCTTAAATGAATTAGTGACTGGATTAGATACTGGATTATCAAGTATTTGAAATCCAGTTTTGAAAGAAAGATTTATCCTGTGTTTGAAATGTATCTTGAGTGAGTCAACTCTGTTTTGTTGAAACCATAATAATAATGTCCATGATTACTTGACATAGTATAATTTTCAATATGGCTCGCATGCTTTTCAACACAGGAACTGCCAGAATACATTAAGCCTGTTCTACACTCATCAAGTGTCCTGAACCTGGCCACAGCAGCGTAGGCTGCTTCATAGGTAAAGCACAAAACCAACATGATTGACAGCATAGAATAATCCATTTATGGGGGATGCAACTCTGCAGCACTTTCAGCTAGCTTGTCTCCCAAAGCTTCTCCCCTCTACAGTTATGAACAGTCATACAGACAGTTATTTTCTCATTATCCATAAAGCTACCTCGGCTTTACTGACCACAGTGCCTAGCACGTTAGTAGTCTCCCTGCAAATGCACACTCCCCATTTCCATCATACCTGCCCAATTTCAAAGATGTCAATCTTCTGATCTGTTTTTTTCATAGACCTATGATTTTTGCCTGACAGGTAGACTTGAATTTTATTTTCTATTTTAAATATAAAGCTAATTAGGCAGTGGCAGCTCAAATCAGTCAACTGGCATCTCTTCAGCTAAGTATGTTAACTATGAAGCTCACTTCCTATTCTTAAGCTGTGTCAACCCTTTACACCATCTTAAGAGCTTGATGCTACCTGGAAATCCTTATAAATGTACTTTCTCATGCTAAATTAAGGTAGAAGGTTTCTACCTGGGCTCTCAAATTACTTTAATGCTTATTACTTTATATCAGCTCTTGTTGCTGTCACTGTTATTCAGCCATTCTCTGGAAAAGTTCACTGAACTTCCTTCAAAGCCACGTTTCTGTTGGAGGCAAACACAGAGAAATACCTGGAAGCAGTAAACCTGAATCAGTGCTAATGCTCTCCTTGCCAGTTTAGGGTGATGACAGCTAGCAGGCAAAGCACCTAAGATACTGGAGGAGAGGACAGGCACAGCCCCATGGGTAATGGGACATGCAGGCACCTCAGGCAGTGCCACCCTCCCTCCCCTAGCATATCAGGCCAGATCTTGTGGCAAGAAGGTTGAACATAGAGGCTCACAAGGTGGGCCACACACCACATCTGGTCACACCTCTCTGCCTTCAGAGGAGATAAGAAGATACCACATCACTGCACTGTGCAGAGCAATGTCGGTTATCAACATTACAGCAAATAAAGGCAGTGATGTGGAGCATAGAGAGAAGAAATAAAACCCTTTTACCTTATCCTGTAACTCCATATGTGGCAGAGTACAAGACTGATGGTTGAAGTTCGACAGTTTAGACTAGGAATACAGTACCAACCAATGGTGTGGGGACACAACTATGAGAACAGCTTGCCTAGGTATCTAGTGGGTTCTCTAGCACACTATCTTCTACAAAAAGCACGTCTTCAAGAAAAAAAGAACTAACTTCTGATCAAATTAGAAACAAGGGTGAGCTTTTATGATTGTCATTATTACCATATTTTACATAATGCTAGAGTAACTGGTTCCTCATGATCTAAAAACACAGACATCCACAAAACTGGAAGGCTAAAAACTGATGCAAAGCAATGCCAAGATGTGCATTATTCCAGACTGAGCCTTGCTGGCAGTAGTCACCTACTTGCAAGTCTGCAAGGCTTGCAGACTTGCCGCACCTCCATTCTGCTTGCTTGTGCAAGGACCCTGTGGGATCCCAGGCGGCCACTCAGCCAGCTCCCAGCTTGCCGCAGCCCTGACTCCCTGCCTAGCCCCAGCAATGGAAGAGCTGCACTTCTAACCCTTCCGGACCAGGAGTGTACACATGCATGCACACATTTTCCCTGGGAATAGGAAAGGGATAGTTTAACCTTCCTTAAAAAAACAGGTAGGGGACATACTTCTGAAGAGACAAAAAACACAACCAGATACTGCGTGGATACTTCTGGTGAAAATGTTTTAAACGCTCAGAGCTGTGGCTCCCAGCTCTGCATCATTCCTGCATTCTTGAACAAATGCATCACTGAGCTTGTGTACTATTTGGTTAACACTGGATCCACAGCACAGGAGTTGAAATTAGACTCATAGTTTGAGGAGAGAAGAAAAATAATAATTTTGTAAGCTAAAGTTATGCCAGCCATCCAAAGCTGTTAAGCACTGTGGATCTCCAAAGTAGTGTTTTTGGCACTAATGCAAATAAATGTAAACTGTGTAAAGACTATATGAAAACAGCATGATGAAATTTAAATGCCAGTAAATAATGTTTTCGTTCAACAGGAATTTAATTTAGAAGATACTGTTTTAAATTACCAACTACTGTACCATTTGCAACCAGACAAAGAAGATAATTCATGGGCATTTTTCTTCATGGGCCAGGATATATTTGTAAGTATAAATACAAAAAATTATTGACATTTTGCTATTACAGAGAACCTGCTATCACCATGTAATCACCAAAATAATACACAAAGTAGCATATATCAAGTGCATGATAGTGTGGAGTGTTATCTTTAGCAATGTAAGTTGAGAATGAGCCACAAAAGCCAGAAGTTATAGACATACTCTACATGACTGCAATAAACCCCTCCTACTGTACTGTACAGTTGCATGTTCTTGATAGACCACACATTGTGGAAGATGATTTTTTAATCAGAATAAGAGGTTTGGACCTTTCCACCTGCAAAGCAGTGCGCTCTCACAGCAGCCCTTGGAAGGATGGGCAAGCACCTATTAAATGGAAACAGTGCTTCTAAGAGGAAAAGAATACAAAAATATTTCTATTCAAGTAGTTCATATGTGGCTTACAGAATAAAATTATACTAGGAAAAAAATCCCCAAACAATAACAGATGAGGCCTGAGACTTTGCACTGCCTGGAACAAGAAGGGTGGTGGGCTGTTATCCACCCCTGACCCCCCTGCCCCTCTCCCACTGGACTGGCGCCGTGACTTGAAACATGCCTCCAGTGGACTTGAGTCACTGATGACACTTCTTCCATACCCTCCCCACAATGCTTTGAGTCATATCTCTGCCTGTTGAGAGATGCTTTGCACTCATGCAGATGGAACAGGCCAGTTCTCTCTCTGTCTCCAAGCCGCCATCAGTCATGGGGCTTCTCTAGAGGAGTGAGGACAGAGGAAAACAGGCTACTGCGGTTCCTGAATGCTCGGGTACCTGGACGCAGATGCCTAGAGCTGGAAACACTGGGTCAGCGCCCTCGCAGCACTTACTACCCTTCAGCTCAATTTGCTTCGATTTCAAACCAGACCTTCTGCACTAGAGACTTTCCCATTGCTAAAGGAACTCCACATTTTTCACCAGCAAATTCTTCAGTCCTTGTGTGGCCAGCTTTCGCTATGTAGCCTGCCCCCCACAAGACCAGCACTAACAATGCTGTCTGCAATACAGGCAGGAGTGGCTGTCTGGCTGTCACCCTTAAGAGAGCTTTGCAGCTTTTTAGACTTTTGTGTGTCACAGCTTTCCTTTCACCCACCACCTTAATAATGCACTCATTGCTGTTCTTTTCCTGTTTTATCTGTATATGATAACTTCTTCAAGCTGAAAGCTACTCCTTTAATCACAGTATTTCAACCACACTCACCCTGTAATGCCTCATTTGCACCAATGTAGAAACGTGGCAACGTGTTGGTTAGTGACCAGAAGCATTCCCCTCCACCTTTTGTCCCACAAGCGAGGCTTTTGTCATGCCAAATAAGTGAGTATTTTAATGTTACGGAATTAAATTTTATTAGATGTCAGCTTCCTAATAACATTGGAGAGATCTGTAAAATAGAACTCCACATATCTTCTTGCCAAATGGTTTTCTAAGACTCCTAATGTTTCCATTTATGTAATACAATCCTATTTTACATGGCACTTTACAGCTCTTGGTACAACACTTTCCAGTCAAAACACATTCTAATATATATTTTGGGCTTACATGTCTATCCAAAGGATTTTCTCTCTTTTCTTACTCTAATCCCAAACAGTCATCATTTGTATTTCACCTGTATCTTAATTGCCCTTCCATTACACAGTTAATATGAATTGTAGGACTTACTGAGTGAAGTTCCTTCATTTGTGATCTGTAGGTGATGATAGTGCTCCCTTTGGCCTTAAAAATTTGTGTGTCAGATGAAAACAGAAAGAATGCGGGATGATGCAGAGCAGGATGTCAGCTGCAGTGCTGCCAACACCCAGCTCACAAATCTTGGTTCTGGTTCCAAGAATACACACAGAAGGCTTAAAAAGCAAGGATTTTAAATATAAAAAAGTGATAGGATGCTTGTTTGGTTTAGTTGTCTCCTGTTTTTTTTATGCTACACTCATCACTTGTTTCTTCCATCAGTAGAGAGGAAGAGGGCAACAGTTAGAAACATGCCATGACATTTTCAAGTGAAAGCTGCCCAGTCTCACATAAAATTCCAGTTTCTAGAGTCTTTGAGTGTGGCGGGTTGACCCTGGCTGGACACCAGGTGCTCACCAAAGCCACTCTATCACTCCCCTCCTCAGCTGGACAGGGGAGAGAAAATGTAACGAAAGGCGCGTGGGTCGAGATAAGGACAGGGAGAGCACTCACCAATTACAGTCATGGGCAAAACAGACTTGACTTGGGGAAATTAGTTTAATTTATTACCAATCACATCAGAGTAGGGTAATGAGAAATAAAACCACAAC
>NW_008824885.1:319585-325664 GCF_000699105.1 Pygoscelis adeliae
TAAATATGTTATCCCAGAGGTGCTACCACCGTCGCTGATGGGCTCGGCCTTGGCCAGCAGCGGGTCCGTCTTGGAGCTGTCTGGTATTGACTCCATTGGACATAGAGGAAGCTTCTAGCACCTTCTCACAGAAGCTACCCCTGTAGCCCCCCCACTACCAAAACCTGGCCATGCAAACCCAATACATTGAGAAAAACAAAGTACTGCAAAATTCAGTCAATCCACCTGTGGATGACATGGCAGTAAAATTCCCCCGACATCCAGATATAACAACTTTTCTGCGGCACCACATGATACTGCACCATCTCAAACCTTCTCGGAGGGAGATATCATCCTTCAGATGACCTTCCACTCTGCCTCGCTTGAAACACTGCATTGACATCTCTGAAGCAACCAACCACCAGCATCCAGAAGTTTAATCTGTAACAAGGACCAAAAAGAGATGTCAAAAACATCCCCTGGCAATGGTGACTCAAGTTCACAAAGTAAATTCTGGCATTTTCCTGTGCTCTCTGGAGCAGATTCAAATACTGACTTAAACATGGCTGCATGAGGTATTCTCAGCCAAAATGAGCAGGAGATTAAATGTGCAAAGAATGAAGCAAAAATTCTATAAGAGGACCCAAGAGAAACAACAGGCCCCTTCACATACCATGTTGTTTAAAGTTAAGAGCATTAAAATCCTTGAATGTTGCAGTAGACAAATGCTCTCTCTTGTGGAAAAGAAATATCATCTCTCTTGTAAGGAAGCAAGAGAACAGCCTAAACAAAAACAAAAAAGTGGAAAAAATCCAACCTCAGGGATTTGGTTATGAAGTTATATTTACTCCAGCCTTTTCTGAACAGGGGTTTGGTTTAACATTTTAAAAGGCTCTAATTCCCAGTTTCATAAGTGACTTATTTTTTAATATAACTGGCTTCTAATTCAGTTGAGCATATCTGAAAAGTACACAGTTAAGTAGAAACCATATAAATATCGTTCAGCTTCCAGCAAGCCTTGCTGCAGTTGGCAAGGGTTACAACCACAGTTCAGCTTTCGAACAGCCAAGAGGAAGGATGTCAAAGGCACAAGTGAATTAAGTGAGAAATTTCAAAGAGGGGGATGGAGGGCTTTGCTGGACATTATTAGAGTATGGGCAAAAAAGAAGGACCTTCAGACAGCCTGGAGGAATACGCATAGCCCAAGTACATAGGAAAAAACACCGACTGATGTGCCTTAGGCTGTGAGAAAGAAAGCTTTCCTGCTGTTAGATTTCATTCTTGCTAAGGGAATTTGGAATTTGTCCAGCCTTTTATAAATGAGCAAGACTCTTCCAGCTAGAGAGAGGATCAGGGATGGAACTGTTTAGCTATATTTCTACCTTCTGAGTTGGCTATAGCAGTGGTAGCTGGCATAAAATTTTGCTATGGGTTGCACATTTATGGTTTCAGATTTTATTAAAAAGTGATGGAAAATATTCTTTATAAAGCCTTGCTTGGGTTTTATTTATGAATATCAAGGGGCCAGATTCATAAAGTGAATTAGGGATTATGGCTCTTTTTGGCTGTAAGCAGCTTCTTATGTCACTGAGTATAAGGGGAGGGAGGAGAAGAGATGCTGATGTAACCTATCGAATATGTACCATCAAGTTTGCTTCTTACTTGCAGCCTGCTCCGATCTCTCTCCCCATTTTGCCTTCTGTCTTGTATAGGATCCTCAGATGGCTGCTTTGAGCAATACAGGTGCTTCCTTTAAAAAGAGACTGAAACCAGCTCCTGGAGCTCTTATACTGACCAAGGAACATAACTTCGTTTCCTACCTGCTCCATCCGGAGCGAAGGCTGGCATCTGAAATGTGGCCAGCTCAGTCAGAAAGTCAATGAACGCAGAAAACTTGGCAGACATTATACATATGGATATACAAAAGAATAATTATCCACCCTGTTCCAGAGCTCCACGCATGCCAGGGATCACGCCTTTCTAATTCAGGGCCCAGAGACTGCAGCCCAAGAGTCATTTGGTTGCGAAACGGGAGTAGGTTATTACTCCTGAGAAACACAAGCAAGTCCAATTCCATCTGGGCTGCTGCCTTCACACCACATGCATCAGCTTGCTAGATACAGACTCCCGCATCACCTAAGGCAAACTGGCATTAGCTGCCTCACATCTGTGCAGCTGAAACAGCATCTGTAAAGTGCTCTGTACAAATGTGCTGTGGCCTGTAGGAAAGCAGAGAATAGATGCTCTGAGGGCCCTTTTCGGTCTACTACATTGCTGCCTGTGGGAGCAGGAATCTTTCCAGCCCTCTTTCCTCCTCCTGAAGCACTTATAATATGATGGGCTGCTTTACCAGTGAAGAAACAGAAATAAAGCTCTGAGCTTCTGGCTTTAGAGTTGTGTGTATCCCCACCCCCCAGTTCCCCCTTACATCCAGCTTCTCCTTCCACTGTGGACCTGCACAGCCACAGTCTTGAGACCTCTCAACCCACTATGAACTGCCCCATATTGCTACCCTGCCTAAGTGCTTTACATATTTTTAAAACCATCACCACGTTCTGCCAGTTCAAAACCCACTAAGTCAATCTCAAAAAGAGAGAAATAAAGGAATTACCTGAAAACATAGCAAAGAAATGAAACTTCTGTTTCTGGTTGCCATCCCTCATATTTTTAAGCATATAATTTGCATTACAGATAACAAAGCTCTTATGAAGTTCTGGGACTTGGAAGTCAGTCCTTAAATAACCTGCATAAAAGTCTGAGGAGGGAGGAGAGAGCCAAAAACTAAAGACCTACTGAGAGAAACAAAACAGGCTACTGAGAGAACAGAGAGTAAGGAAGACAGAAAAATCAGAGAAAAATAAGAGGCTCCTGAGGAAGTAGGGCCCCTGTTTTACCCCCCACATATGTGGAGAACCTGCAGTGCTACTGGATCAGTTTTCTTTGCCTCCTTTTTAAAAACAGGCGAGCTAGGTGCTGCAGGTGTGAAAAAGAAACACAATATCGTTCTCCAAAGCCCAAGTGCCACCACAGCAAATCAAATCTTTGCTAGTCAGTAGGACAGCATGTTTGATAAAATATTGTACAAGTTTGGGCAGCACAACCTGGACCAGTATGATGGGAAAAAAATAGGTAAGGGCATGCCATGGGAGTTGAGCTGGGATGAAAGCAAGGGAACTAAAATGTGGACTCTATTTCAGAGCAAAGAAATTATTAAGAAGCTTCCCGAAGGCAGTACTAGATACTTATCACATGCATCATTTAAACATGAAGGGGAAAAAAGTATCAGTTAGCTATAGCATAAGGGATATTTGTACACTTGCAAATGGGGAAGTGCTCTGACTGACAAGGTAGAACAGCAAAAAGCCTTGCTTCATTACACCTGTGAGACCAAGAAGGGTTGTCTCTTATCTACTTTGTATTTTCAAGGCAGAAGCTACCCAAACACTGCAGATGAGTATGGAAGTATCTTTTTCTGACACTTATTTAGTATCTTCAGTCTCCCAAGAATTTATAGCAAAATAATTAATAAATCCATGTGTTTTCATGAATTTTTACTGGGAGTTTCACAAAACAATCCTGACAACTTTTCAGTTATTCTAACTTTGGGACAATGGGAAAAATATTTTTCTGAAGTTTACTAGATGTCAATATTGTTACAGATTCTCTTGCACTGCCCAAGTTTCTCATTTATGGTATTGATATGACTTTCATCTTCAACATCTCCTCTCCTTTCCTCTCCCACACTGAATCTTTGGACAACAGTCTGGTGTGAAATAGTAGATGAACATTATAACATGGTAACTTCCTTAAAGAAGAAACAATGTACCAAGATTAAAGTTTTGTATGTTTGCTCAAGCATATTCGAACACGCTCTAATACCTGTCACAACATGACTGCTCAGCTGTACGACAAGCACAATCAGCATGCTTTCCAGATATATTTCTTAACAGAAGGGGAAAAAACTCCCCAAAGATCTTGACCATTAGATAACCATGCTACGAGCCCCCTTATATACATATACATGCAAAATGCAAGTAGCAGCAAACACCGCCTTCTTCCATACCTTCTATTTCTTCCTTCTTCCTTTTTTTGTTCTATTTTCAGTGGTAGTCTTAGAACCTCAGACACCAAGCTCATCCTGTAAGAACTGACTAATCAAATAAGAAAAAACACACATTAAAAGATGAGTGAACAATTAATATTTGTTTTCCTGGAAACCACAACAAAATAACCCAGAACAAACACCACACATATTTCAGGTAAAACTTCAGTCATCTTTTGTTTTTATAGACAAGTGAAAAGAATTTAAATCAACCAGTGGTTCTTGTTCCATGTTACTTTTTAATCTTTTTTTTTGTGTTAATTACAAGCAAACCACAACACAAGTTATTTCAGTAGTAAAACTGAAATACTTAATTTCAAAAAAAATCATCGACAATGTATGGTTTTCACTTTCACTTTTTTACTAGATGCAACAGGCAGTCAATCCTAAAATGTATCTTTGACAAAGGGACTTTTCACCCAAAAGATATACCCAGCTATGATAATCAGCACATATACACCAATTTATTCCAAAGCTATAATAAAACTTTTTGATGAATTCTGATATTAGTATCCCCAAAATAAGTATTACCTTACAGCAGCATGTCTTCACTACCCACACACACTCAGAGGAACAAGACTGCTGCACATGCAGCCATTTCTAAAATTGTGTTGAATGAGATGCTTGAAAGAAAGCACAATACACTACATCTTGGAAGAGTTATCCTGCCAAAAGAAAGCGTGTCCACAAGCTCCACAAGCCAGCAACATAGCTATTCCACCCCATTGCTTTCATCAGGACTATTATATTACTGTATAACCTAGAGAAGTCACTGAAAATGGACCACACTGTGCTAAGCACTAAGCACTCTACATACATACAGAGAACTTGAAAATCCCTGTAGTGACATTAGCTAAACCCTGGAAAAGGAAACAAGACCAAAAAGGAGTAGGTAACTCCTGACCATAAAAGCCAATCAATCAGTGACAAAGTTAGGAGCAAAGCTCCAAACTCCTAATTCCCAGCTCAAGATTTAATTAATCTCAACTACAAAATCCTTCAGGTTCTTTTTACAATCTAACCAACAGCAAGAGTCAAAAACATAGGTTACATTTGCAAAAGTGACCTGAAACCCCATTGTTCAGCATCCCAAATACTCAAGAGTCAAACTGAAATCAAGGTGACCAGAAATCAGGACTACTTAAAACAGGATATAGCTGGCATTTGTTTCTAAAGAGAAAATTCTTTTCTAGCGTGAACTTCTCATTTAAGCATCCATTTTGTGATTAAGGAGCGCAAATAAAGAAAAAGACCATCCCCAGCAAAACTACTTGTCATTCTAGATTAACCACCAGTGTATCATAACCCAGGAGTGAAATGGCAGAAAATATTTTAATATTTTAATGTGTACTTCACTTGCTTGAAGGCTGCCAAACTTCAACCAAATTTAACATGGATTTTCCTCTTTAGGAGAGGAGTTTCATGCCTTTTAATCAGAAGCATTTGAATTTTTTTTTTTTTTTTGAAGCTTTTGGGATTTTTTTAAGTGTATGCCTGTATCTCTTTTGGGTTTTGTTTTTGTAATGTGATAGAAATCCTAATCATGCAAACATTATGGCATAGGAATAATTTCATACATATGTTATTCTGCCAAACTCTCCCACATAGTTTTGATCCAAATACAACCAATGAACAGACTTCTGCGCACTCTGAAGAAATCACATATTCAGTTCGGCTCACACCTTTAAGTGGGGTCAAATATTGGTGGGGAGGTGGAAGAGAGAAGCTTCTAAGCTTCCATTTACCTACCTGAACATAGCATTGAAATCTCCTAAACCACTCGGCTTCAAAGGAAAGATATGATTCCTTCTGCTAAGCAGCCCAAATACTTGCCCATCCCCTCCTGAACACAGACAATCATGCCATGCAGAGGTACTCACTATGAGATCTGACAGTCATGAAAAGGAGGTATTTACAGTCATACAGACCGTCTCCTGGAGTCAGGAGACTTAGTGTGACTGCATGGCTCGGGGTTAGGGGTTAGGGTTAGGGTTAAGG
>NW_008824886.1:0-542 GCF_000699105.1 Pygoscelis adeliae
CCCCTGAAGCTCCCCCAGGGATGCTGGGATGCTCGGGCGTGACCCTGCGCTGCTCTCCCACGCTGCCCGGGCAGTTTCTCTCCCCATCTGTGCCTATTGTGCTCACAATTGTGTCCTTTTCTTCCCCCCCGCCGTGTCCTCCAACCTGTCTGTTCCCCCTCCTTCCCTCTCCCACCCCTCCACCCCCGAGCCCGCCTCTGATCTCCTGGATATTTGGTTTCTTTCCCTTTCTCAATGTGTGTTCCTGATGTGGTCCTGTCGGAAAAGCTCGTTTACTCTGCTCGGGTCTCCAGTGGTTTAAGGATAATGTTTATCAGAAGTGAACGTGCTCAACTTGTTTCCATTCAACTGCTGAGTGTGGGCTGAAATACCAAAGGTCACATCTACAGTGAGTCGGTAGAGGGCAGGGGGAGCCGAGAGGAATATGAAAACATTACAATATACCGCAGCCTGTTGATCGCTTCTGACCTGCCTGGCAAAAAGATTAATTTTTTTCAGGTAGGAAATCAGTGAAGAATCGGAGGGGAAAGGCGGCGGGGAGA
>NW_008824886.1:1472-2403 GCF_000699105.1 Pygoscelis adeliae
TGCTCCGCTGTCCCCAGCTTCCTCCGCTTTCCCACTGTAGGAAGAAATCAGCCAAATAAAACGCGGCGCACACCCCCAGCCCCTCTTTGAAGCTGCAGATTTTTGAGGTTTGTTTTTTTTTTTTAAGGAAGATAAACCCCTCTCCTTCCCCGAGGGGAGGTGGCTACTGAGGAGCTGTTAAGGCAGAAAGATGCTCATATGGCAACATATTTTGTAAGTAGAAGCCCCCCCTCCCCGTCCCTTCCCGAAGGACAAAGCCCCCCGTGTGTGTAGTCGGGTGGCCGGGTTTCTCGAGGTGGTGTGAGGAAGGGGTGGGTCTGGGGGGGCGGGGGTTAGACCCACACAGGGTTGGGGAGGCTGTCGCAGGGACCGCCGCACACTGTCGCAGCTGCCCTGCCTTCTCCCCCAGCCCCTGCCACGCGGCGCGGAGCCACGACATTCCCCCCGGGAAGCGATGGGACAGTCTGGAGGGCAAAGAGCACCTTGGAGCCCGAGCAGGGGTGGAGGGGCAACGCGGTGGGGGTTTCGGAGAAGCTTTTGGACACCCTTGAAAGAAAGGCAGGGAAAAGCGGGGCAGAGGCAGGTGGAAGGGCAGCGGCAACCTTAGGCTGTGGCTGGACGTGACACATCCCGGAGCAACGGTGCTGTGTGATGTAGAGAGAGACGAGACCCACGGATCTTTCAAAGGGGGCTTTCGTTTTGCACAGAGCTATTCCTACAGGCGGGCGTATAAAATCCCACGGGATCTGCCGGGATCGCTCCCGTTCTCTGCGAGACCTGTAAGGAAACAAATGCAGAATGAAGGGGCCTTCGCGTATCACTGGCTGCCATGTGCATTTCCTTATGCGGTAAAATAGCTGAGCCCAGCAGGTTAGCGAGCGCACCGTGCCTTAGCAGGGCGCGGGAGGGGGTGCGGGGCCGGTCCCGGCTG
>NW_008824887.1:0-558 GCF_000699105.1 Pygoscelis adeliae
GTCATGAAAGAAGAAGGTGAGGCTGCAGGGTTAACTGGACAGTTGAGCTTGCAGAGGATCAGACCTACATGGCTGACAGCGGTGCCAAATTTGTCAGTCCAGTATTAAAGTTACAGTAGAGTAGTGCTGTTACTCCTGAATGTTACATAAATTCTGTTACATTTTTGCTAAATTTGCTTACCTGTGAATATCCTGCGACTGGCTCTGCAATTAAGCCACAGCCAATTCTCAGACATCACTTTGCCTATGAGGGGAACGCAAAGGGAAAGATGCATCATACTCTACTAATCATAGCCACAAGAAAGATACTCAGGGGTTTTCATAAAGGGCATGGTTGCTTTTTTGTTCTTGAAGCTCTTTTCCTTTTTTCTCAGGCTTGAAAGAAGGGCAAGAAACAGTCATTCTCTCCTGGACTTCAGCATTTCGGTAGACAATTGGCCACTCCCAAAAGCCGTACCTTCTTGGAGCTGCTCCAGAGATTTGCTAACTTCCCGATGCCAGGGAAAAAAACATTAGTTTTCTGTTCTGTCTCACAGACGACACATCTCAGACAGTGGC
>NW_008824888.1:0-766 GCF_000699105.1 Pygoscelis adeliae
GTGGAAGGTGTCCCTGCCCAGGGCAGGGGAGGTTGGAACTAGATGAGCCTTAAGGTCCTTTCCAATATAAACCATTTTATGATTCTAAAACTAAGTCACTAGATATCTTGTGTATAAATGTTTATTCCCATTTCTATAATTTACTGTGAAATGACAGGGATTCTGCGCAGCTTATAGTTCCAATACTGTTTGGCAGCTTGCAGCGGTGTGCAGGTAAGCACATTCTTTAAACATTTTTAAAGCTTACACAAGCTAGAGAAGTTATTAAAACCAGGTTAGTCTGCATTACAAAGGCTTCCTTTATGTTATTTTTAAGCACCACATTTTAAAAAATCACAGGACTAGTTTCTTTATCCAAAAATTAGAATAATACTTTTCCACAGAGGTGTCTTAAGATTTGACATTCCAACAAAAAGTCTTGTTTATGTTTTGTCAGGTTTTCACTGCAAAAATCTCCAACTCATTTTTTTCTATAGCATAGTGACCTAATGCAACATGAATTATGTGATCAAAGAAACACATTTAAAAGGCCTTTACGGAACGCCCTGTGGAAGGCACCGTCCATCATAATCTGCTGCTTCTGCTGTTGCCTGTAAGCCTCCCCTTTCAGTTCTTGACCTGCAGAATGATCCGAGTCAAATCTGCTCCTCAACCACCGGGGTGTAACAAGCTCATTAAGAGCTCGGTGTTGCACAGGCGCTGCAGCAGGCCCATCTGTCAGGTTTTTCTACTCTGTATCTGTGTCTGTGTGTGTCTGTGTGTCTGT
>NW_008824889.1:0-356 GCF_000699105.1 Pygoscelis adeliae
ACGTGTGTGTGTGTACACGTGTGTGTGTGCCCGTGTTCCTCTCCCTCTCCTTCTGCTTTGAGTTCTCATGCCGTTAGCTCACACGTTCCCTCTTTGCCTCCTTCACTGCTGAAATGCAGGATTGATTTGACATCTCATTTTTGTTTTTCCTTTCAGCATTTCATGTCCCTTTGTCCCCTGTTGAAGGTAAAAGGCCTCTTCTTTTGTTTGCCATTCACCTCATGTGCTCCGTTTTATTTTGTCCCCCCAAGCTACCCCAGCGTTGTTGCACCGGGTGTTGGGGTGGGCTCGGACGGGTGCCGGGGGGTCCGGGAGGAGGGCTGCCCGCGGCGGCCGGCCGTTCCCTCCCAGGCGCC
>NW_008824889.1:1027-2211 GCF_000699105.1 Pygoscelis adeliae
GCCTCGGCCGCCACCGTCTCCCTCTCCCAGCCTGTCCACAAGGTGGGAGACGCCATCCGAGTCCCGGGCAGGGAGGACCTGGGTTCCCCTGGGCACGTTTGGCTTCCAAGAGGAGCTGGGACGGCCGGGGGTCTGAAAGCTGAACCCCTTGGGCTGAGACACTGTCTCTTGGGAAGGCTTTTGCTAAGCCTGTGTGTCAAGGCCCAAGCCCCAGGCACGCAGGGCGGGGCGGTCCCGGTCCCGCAGCGCCCAGCTGCCCGCAGAGCCTCCTGGCTGACGTTTGCCAGGGGAAAACGGAGAGAATTGGGCTTTAATCCCCATTTATGCCCCAAACCCCCCTCGCAGCCAGTAGCACCGGACCCACGTCTGGAGGGGCTTATGGAAACGCTGCTGGGTGCTGCCCCACGGGGTGCAGCGATGGGAGGAGGGGGGCCGGGACATCGAGACACGAGGGGGACTCTCTCATTCCTCCCCAGGTCGCTGGAAAATCCCACCCCCCCGTACACGCCGAAGATGGGACGCAGGTGAGTGGCCCAGCCTCGGTCTCTGCCGTCTCTACCGCGCCGCCCCGAGCCGGCCGGGGTCCCTGGGACCGGTTTTCCTTCAGAGCAGGAGGGTCACTGTAGGGGTGTGCCGGGGCTGTGCCCCCGCTTTGGGGGTCCGAGGGGCTCCATCTGTGCCTTCCTAGCTTTTCCCTCCCCGTAAGCGAGCCTTGAGAGAGCACAAGGGGAGGCGATGCCCAGGGCTGCCCCGGGAGGGAGTCCCCTGTTAGTTCTCCATCCTCCTGGGGCGAGGGGGCACCTCTGTTCCCTTGTGTCTCACGCAGGAGCTTAAAGGACCTATATAGATGTCTGCTGGGGGACCTAGTCTTTAGCTCAAGAGTCAGAGGCTTGTACTTCTTGTGCTGAAGGCCCCGGGTTCAAGCCGAAATAGGGCCCAGGTAGATATTGGCTGTACTGGGAGCGCTGCGGGGTGGGCTGGCTGGATGCGGGTGGCTGCAGAGTACTCCCACCGCCGCCTTTCACCCTCCCAGGAGCATCGAGTCGCCCAACCTGGGTTTCGGCGTGGACCCCTTCCTGCCTCATCTCCTGGAGGACGAGCAGGGCCAGCTCTCCGACCTGGAGCCCGAGCTGGATTCCCAGAACTGGCAGCACACGGTCAGCCGAGAGCTGGTGGCCAACCTG
>NW_008824890.1:0-406 GCF_000699105.1 Pygoscelis adeliae
AAAAGGTAAACGAGCAGATTAAAATCGCAGCAAGCCCAGACTCCCCTATTTTTGTCTCTTGTTTGTGCAGTGTTTGTAATTGCTAGTGCACTGTGTTTTTATTTAATAGTTTAAGGACCTCTTTATGCGTAAAAGAACTTACTGATAATGACATACTCATCGTGATAAACGTCGTTACAGTCTACTAATACATCTGAAGTGATGAAGTCCCTTAAAATTAATGTGGCTGTGTTTGCGTAAGTCGAGAGAAAGTTGTGTTACTCTCCCCTATATGAATATCGTGACTACTAAAACTACATAAAGTGAGTAGATAAAAGCATGTTCCTTTGAAATTGTGTATGGTGTTAATACACATCGAGGTAGTTTGCCGTCTCAAAGTAAGTCATTTTCTCTGCTTTCGAGGAAA
>NW_008824890.1:1102-3360 GCF_000699105.1 Pygoscelis adeliae
GCAAGCTCTTGGTTTAACGAAGCTGAAGATAACCTTCAAATCTGAGGACCAGCTTCATTCCAATTGCTCTCTGCTGTAAATCTGGTTTAACTCACAATTGCATTCTATTTATGATTATTTCATTTTAAAAGTGACGACTGATGGAAACTCAAACTACTTCTGGGTAGGGGTCAATTTTGATACATTTTCCAATTCAAAACGTTCAAAATCTTAGAAGGACGAAGGAGGAAAATGAACATGATTACATACAAAAGGAATGAAATGTAATGTTTTGATTAATTCCATGAGTTGTGGGAGATGCTTGCCCAGGATGATATTTGGTGTTGCTTAGGAAATGCAAAGCGGTTCAACCATTCCTGTGCACTTGGCTTCTTAGGGAGATACTTAATTGTATCGCTAAGATAAACATGACCAAAACCCCAGCATTCTTGTCACAGGATAGAAGATGACCACATTTTGGTGGTGTTGTGGGCACAGACCTGGCTGTAGAAAAACATCCCTACGGATGGTCCCCTCCATCCATCAGGAGTGAGGATGCCTAAGATGCCCAATGAAGCCTTTTTGGCACCATTGGGGACCGCAGGTGGGGTCACAACTTGAGGCACTTCTGGTCAAGGGAGTCTAGAGTCTGGTTCACTGTTAGGGCTGCGACAGCTCAGCAGAGGTAAAGGAAGGAGGGCAAATCAGTGAGTCCATTGCCTTGCAGTAAGCTGCTCCTTGGTGCACCTTGCGGCAGGAATCGGGCTGCCTCCCGCTGCTCTCTGCCTCATCACCGCTCAGATTTCCCCACCGTTTCCCAAGTCCTTCCCGTAGAAACAAGGAGTGAAATCAGGTTTTGCTTAAGTATTTAAAGCTCTCGTAATCCTTATTTGGAAGACGGATTGTTTGTCTGTAATGAAAGGAAATGGTGAAAGGTGCAAAACTAAATTAACAGAAGAAACTTTATTAATGAAGTTGACTTTTCCTGTGTGTTTTGCTAATAGGTGTAAAGGAGGATTATTGATCTCCAGCTTGTTCTGTTTCTACAGATATATACAGTAGTCTCTGTATCTATTTTCAACACCACCAACTTCATGTTCCTTAAAAAGCTTAGCAGTTGCTTTATGCAGAATTTGCTACAGGAGATGTGGTAGCCATCAAATGGGGTTTGAACCACGCTAAGGATCACATTATCACTTTAATCTGCGCTCATCTACGCTCGGTTTATTTGGGAGCTAGCATGTAGCCATAGTCTGCCTTTCCCTGTAGTCACTGGCCTAGCAGGACTCATGAGTGGGTCTTGTCCGTTTTCGCTGGCAAGCAAAAGCTGCAATTGATTTGCAAAATCTGATGGAGTGGATTATTTTTGTGTTTCTGCCCACCCACAGAAATTTTCTATCTGCCCTGTTGCTGTGAGCAGCCACAGAGAGTGGATTCAGGATTCGGAACAACAGGTGCAGGGCGGGAAGCTTTGGTGGAAGAGGGCAGTGCAAACGTACCCCTGAAAATAGATGGGCCACTTGTATGGGAGGTTTCTATAGCGTCAGTGGGCACCGCTCACCTCGTCATCTGTGCAAGGGTTGCTCTGCTCCAGCCCCGCACCGTCCCGCCTCCCTCTCCTTCAGGTCTCTGGTGGAGACCTGAACCTGCTATCCAGCTCTAACTGCAAGGAGTAGAAACAATTACTGGTAAAATACTTTTTTAATTTTTTTTTTTAACTTGTTTCATCAGGTTTGATACTACCATAGGACCACTGCAGTATGCTGACCAGTTTTTACAGCTATCAATCAAACTACCTAGCAGCAACATTTATGGCGTGGGAGAGCACGTGCATAAGCAGTACCGGCACGATGTTAACTGGAAAACCTGGCCCATATTCAGCAGAGCCCCTCTGGAGTAAGGACTGGTTTTATTATGCTTCATTATTTGCGGATGACGTCTGGAATCCAAGCCTATTATGCAGTAGACACATTAATAATATCCACTGAGATTTTCCCTAAAGACTTTTCAGGCGCGGCATGTTGTTACTAAAAACTAGACGGTACTCATGAAAGTTCCCTGATTTCTGATTTTTGTGTGGACGTGCAGTTGAAAACCAGTTGATAAGCATTAATATATGAGAGCCTTCAGTTTCTACTGATAAACAAAATCAACAACAATATGTGCTAATGCATTGCTGTGTGCAGCATTCAGTACAGATGACGCATGCTTCTTCAGTGAACATCCTTGTAGCTCGGAAAACGATGGAAAAGTTCTCTTTAACAGCTGTCTCTTTACAA
>NW_008824891.1:0-2837 GCF_000699105.1 Pygoscelis adeliae
ATTTAGTTGCACAAGTCTTATGGGTGATTGCGACAACTCAAACACTTGTTTATTCCACTTTGGAAGCTTAAATATAGTATAATATTGGACTGCTAAAATGCTCAGAAGGCTTTAAAATATATTTCCCTTGACATTTATTGATGATCTTTAGGAACTAAGCACTAGGAAAATGTTAGTTTTGTCCATTTCATACATGTAACTAAAATGTATTTTTGATTAAAGAGACCCAGAAGATATCTGGAAGATGTCTTTCAGGTGAACTTCCTACTTCATAGCCAGATAGCTTGTGCACGAAATGAAACATTCTTGTCTTCTAGTTTGAAGAAGCAGCTGTTGTCTTAAAAACATGTTGTTCTAAAGTGAATTTGGTCAGCCCCCCTTCTCTCCCCCACCCCAAATTTACTGTGGTCAAAGATGTGGGCAAAGATGCCATACCTCTTAAAGCACACTTCATATACAGCAATACTTTAACCGTTATTACTTAAGAAAGCATCAGGGCTTCTTCTACCTTTTACTTGCCCCTTATTTCAAAATGATCAAGTATGATGAACTCAGCCTGATCATTTGCCTACCAACTTAAGTAAAAAAAAAAATATTTTAACAAGTCACTGTTATCCCTGCCTGCGTTTCTCTGCTATTTGTGTCTTCAGTCATCATTACCACATCTAGCGCCCGAAGCGTCCTGTCAGTCCTCTGCAGGTTTGCAATCCCTGTGGCCATCTGAAAAGCACAAGGAAGGAGCTTGGACATCCTTCTTCTCTTGCTCATTCCGCTCTGGTGCTCAGAGTCTCAGTTCCTGGTTATCTCAGACTCTGGGAGACACATTTTGCAGGAATGTGCCCTAGAAGAAGGCACTCCCATCCCAACTGATGCTCTTAGGAAAGGAAATAAGCACCTCCTTTCCCGATAAAAAAGAAATGCTGACCGTTGTTAAATGTTAATGTGTGGTATTTTTGCTCCACACTGGGAAACTGCGTCTTGGAAAGCCATCAGCAATTTTCCACTTAAGAATAGATTTGGGGTGTTCTTGAGGGAATTGTGAAAGTCTCATTCTAGTTGGTTTTCACCAAAATGCTTGCCTGACATTGAGTGTCTGTGCAAAAGATCCAGATCAAGACAAACTGCAAAATAGTTAAGAACAGATAGAAAGGTGGGAGGAGGGAAGAACATGACTACATCATTTTAAAACATATTTTTCCAGATGCCGTAAAGATATGAGCGTCCACTTACTCATTGAGACCTGTTTCAATGCTCTTGCTCTTTTATTCTCTTTTGCATTGCAAAGCGTATTTCTGGGTGGAGTCAACAATTTGGCAAAAATCTGTTAACCGCACCAAGCTGATGAAGACAGTAAATTTGTTTCCTCTTCACGCCCTTGTAGACCCAGCCCACCTCCAGAAGCAGATAAAAGGGAATGCCTGAAGCTGTGGAGCCAGAGAAGGCTGTGCAGACTTCTCTCTGCGTTCATCCCTCAGCAGCACAGCTCCGTTGGTCTTTCTGCTCTCCTCAACTCTGCTTGGAAGAAACAGCCATGTCTCGGCAGTCAATCTGTAGAAGCTTTGGAGGCGGAAGCAAAAGGGGATACAGCTCTTGTTCTGCCATCGGTGGTAGCTTTGGAGGAAGTGGGGGCAGAAGCAGGATCAGCTATAGCTCGTTCTCCACATCCAGGGGAATTGGAGGCAGCGGACGTTGTGGAGGTTTTAGCAGCAGGAGCCTCCATAACCTGGGTGGCAGCGGAAGAATTTCCATGGGTGGCTCTTATGGCGGTGGATATGGCTGTAGAATTGTTGGCTTTGGTGGAGGCTATGGAGGAGGATTTGGCAGCATTGGAGGAGGTGTCATTGGTGGAGGAATAGGCAGCTTTGGTGGTCCTGTGAGAGGTGGTCCTGGGTTCCCTGGAGGCATCCAACCAGTGCAGGTTGACTCAACCCTCCTGCGGCCGGTCCATGTTGATATTGATCCTCAGATCCAACAAGTGAAGTGCCAGGAGAAGGAACAGATCAAGACTCTTAACAATCAGTTTGCCTCTTTCATTGACAAGGTGAGAGGCTGGAACTGTATTTGCTTGGGAATGGGGACTCTGAGGAACTTTCCTGTGCTGTGGAGTGGGAAATATTGTCCTTCTCAGCTCAGTGTTGGCAGGTCTGGAAGGCTGGTAGTGTTTTCATTGAGTCCTCCTAAGGAAATGTAAAAATTTTACATCCGCAGAGAAACCAAGGGACTTTCTCTAGGTGTGGTTGATCCAAATTCTTCCTTAGCTTTTCTCTCTAGTGCTCTCTGTGCAGTCAGGCCAAAGTGATCATGATATACTCAGTTATCCTAAGCAGTTCTTTAAGTCTATCCTTTTTCAAGGATAGTTTCTTCTTGAGGAACTTAGAATGTAGGAATGAGCTTTCCATTAATTCCGGGCAGCTCCTTATTTCACAGATGAGGATTCTTTAGACTGTCTCCACTGGGGGAACATTGGTCATAAACGTGCTTCATAGTTTTTGAAATATATGACATATGTATTGAACCCTTTTTGTATCTGATAAGAGGAATGTTCTCTGATTTTGAGACATATGGCATTTCATTCACTGGAAGGCAAGCAACAATCTGATGCTTCTGCAGATTAATGTGGGTCAAAATTTGCAATTGGAAATGACAATAATCTGTAAATCCGGAATGTCATAATTCCAATAGATAATAAAAAAAGAGCAGAAGTGTAGGAGGAGAAAAGAGGAGAAATTCAAGGATAATTGAAAAAAGAGGAGAAAGAAGGGAGGAATCTTCCTCTTGGAAAACTGGCTTTGAACTAGCAATGGTCCTGTTGGGGATTTGGGAAATGATTCCCCTGG
>NW_008824892.1:0-520 GCF_000699105.1 Pygoscelis adeliae
AACGTCCCGGGGAAAGGGGGACCAGCCCCAGCCCTTGGCCCCACGCTAGAGCCGGCTGGATCCTGCCAGCCCGGAGGGAGACGCCTTCCCAGGCAGGGGGCAGTCGGAGGGCAGCAGCACCGTTCCTCTGCAGCCTTGCTGCCTGCTGGCGAAGGCTGACCCCACTCAGCCTCACACAGGGGCTAGTTCCCCCAGCTCAGATGCAGGAGCTGTTTGCATCCTCTCACTGCCAGATTGCTCCAGGGAGCCGGCTGAGTGCCAGGACCCTGCCTCTGTGCCAGCCGGCTCCCGGGGAGGGTGTCCCCTGCTCAGACAATTCCTGGGCCCCCCAGCTGGCAGCAGCTGCCCCCTCCCCGGACAGCGGGGTGGTGATGCACGACATCCCCTGGAACCCCAGCATCCACATGGGACAATCACCTCCAGGGCTGAGCCAGGGGCCGGGCTGCCAGGGGCCACCGTGCTGGGGTGCAGGACCCCAGCCAGCCCTGGTCAGCGGGGGCTCAGCAGGTCACGCCCTTGG
>NW_008824892.1:1252-2152 GCF_000699105.1 Pygoscelis adeliae
CAGCGTGGTGGGGCCCCCGGCCTGCAGCCGCCCGCTGGCTTCTCACCCTGGTCCGGGGACCAGTGGAGAAAAGCCACGGCTCCCCGGCAGCCCACTGCACAGGTGGTTTCCAGGCAGGCTTCTACCCCGGGGATGCCCTGCTAAGTGGTCCACGAGGCGTGGGCAGGAGCAGCGCGGGCAGGAGCAGCGCGGGCAGCTGGAGCCACAGAGCTCCATCAGGTGACAAGCAGGTCAGCAGCGGAGGCAGGAGGACGCGGCACCCACGGCTGTGGGAGCACAGAGCATCCCCGGCCACAGGGCAGGGCTCCGGCAGGAGCAGGGCATCCCGCACGCTGTGCCGCCAAGCTGGCAGCAAGCAGGCAGGGCTCTTGCCAGCGCTGCCACACACATTGCACCCACATAGCCTGGCTCTGCGGAGGGAAGACACATCGACCATGATGCCAATGCCGACCATGATGTCAAAGGTGAGCACGGGCATCCAGCCGGGCACAGAGGGCACATCCAAACCCAGCTGCCTGCACCTTGCCCGGCTCTGCAGCGTGTGCTAAGCACCTCTTCAGCCAATTACCTCCCGCCGATTAGTGCCATGGCAAGCGCGGTAGCCCTAATCTCAGCTGCCGCATGACTGCCATCATTACCCAACCAAGCAACCTGCTCCCAACCATGGTGATGGGGAAGGGCCCATCAGCCGCCCCTCCCTTTCCGTTATCCCCCAAGGCCCAGCTGGGGGGTCCCCACCGCCCAGCAGCTCGTGACAGCAGGAGACAGAGGAACTGAAAGCCTCTGGGGCTGAGGCATCTCAGCTCGACTGCGGCTCTGCTGCCCAGCCAGGGGAGCAGGACTGCTGCTGCCCCAGCAGCAGGACCCCTCTCTCGGCCATGGGGCGTGCAGTGCGACCAC
>NW_008824893.1:0-6666 GCF_000699105.1 Pygoscelis adeliae
ATCACAGAATAGCTGAGGCTGGAAGGCACCTCTGTAGATCATCTAGTCCAACCCCCTCCCTCCAAGCAAGGTCAATTAGAGATTTTTCAGGGCTGTGTCCAGTTGGGTATTGTTCATCTCCAAGGGTGGAGATTCCACAGCCTCACTGGGCAACCTGTTCCAGTGTTCTGTCACCCTTAAAGCTTTTTTACTGTTTCTTGTTTAATACAGAATTCCCTGTATTTCAGTTTGTGACCATCTTGTCCTGTCACTGGGCACCAGAGTCTGGCTCCCTCTTTACCAACAATGCTGTCTGCCCCCTGCCCTGTTTTTTTATATACGCACTGATAATGGTTATTTAAGTGTTAATTTAAGTGTTATTTAAAATACTTTACCAAAAGTAGACTTTAAGAAACAATGCAGAAAGACCATTCACATCACTACACTTCGTCTGGCCGTGCTGAAAAGAAAGGTGAGATGACCCTCTCAAGAAAATCTGACTTTAGACATCCAGACACAGGCCACCACACCTGCAAATCACCTAATGCATCCGGGTGCTCAGAGCAATACATTTCAGTGAAAATGCTCTTAGGAAGAAAAGCCAACAAGAATTTAAATCATCCCACCTGCCATTCTGTCAGTGCACCTTGTTTGAAATGCACTACCCCTCACCCCTTCAAAGCTTTGTGCCAATATGCAGTTGCCAGGTTTTTTTTCCCCCAACCTGTAAAATGTTTATGTATTTGCCATCATAGTATTTGATTAACTTGGCTGTACATTAGCTCAGAGCTTTTAAAAAAGTGAGCTGCTTGCAGTCCCTGCAGGACTCACTCATGGTCTCTGATGCAGTGGCACTTTTGCCTGATGTTGAGAGATTTATATTCAAGTCTGCCAAGTGCAGTAAGCAGTTCATGAAGAGGTTTCGTTCCAAAGAGGGCACCACATCACAAAAAGCAATAGAATAAAATCATGCCATTGGAAAGGTCCTACAGGGTCCCTGAGCCCCAACACTTACTATGTTTATAGAGTTATCCTTTCCCTGAATGAAGCAGTGGAGGCCAAGTCCCCTCACTTCCCGGGAACAGTCACTCAAACCCACGCGCCAGCTTCCATGTGCTCTTTCAGACCCCAAATTAGACAATCTCCTCCATTCCCACCAGCCTCCTCTGAACTGGTTGCTGTTTGTATTCAGCAGAGGACCAGCTTTATCACTGTTTGCAAAGGCATTAAAGCTGCTTTTGCTCTTCTTTAACTATGCCCAGTTTTGAAAAAAGACAATATTTGCCCCAAGCAGGAGCTCCTATTATGCATTGCTAAGTTCATAGCCCTGGACTAGGTGGAGGTTTGTTTTCAAAGCTTCAGAGCAATCCAAGTCCCCTTGTGTGACTTTTCTGTACTTCTCTGCAGTGACACTTTTTGGTTTGTTTAACTTTGTCACTAACAAATTTAATTTGTACAGTCTGACTTCTTGTAGTATTTCTCCTACAGAAATAGATTTCTTAAAACTAACAACCAATAGTAGAAGATTCTGGATGGTTGTCTCCTCCCCCCCACCCCCCTTAAGAATTCCTGTAATAACCCCCTATAGTTCCTTTCTCATGTGGCACTGTACAAATTTAAGTGATATCCAGACAAATGTGAGTTTAATTCAAACATAAGAGGTGGCAGTGTTTTCTGGAACAACCTCATTTCGGTAATCCAGACTATGTTTTTACCCCCATTTCCCATTCGTGTGTCATCCTGCTATCATAATATCCCTCAAATTCCACCTCAGCAGTACAAACCCGCCATCAACTCAGAGAAGTTAGCTCTCATTGTGACAGTATTTCCTACAAGCTAGTAGTGTTACAGACATTACACACATGCATATGCAGACTCCATGTATCTGCAACATGTAGCATCAAGCATCATAAGTATAAAAAAAGCTGTCCCGTAAGATGAAAAAAAAATCTATAGAGTAAGGGCTGCATATCATCCTTTTAACCCCTTTTCCAATCCCTCCTACCCTCTCACACCCTGCTCCAGGGAAAGGCAGCATTTATTTCGAAATGAGCTATTTGTTTATCACCAAGTTAATACTAGAGCAATCATTAACACTTCATTAACATGTCTGTTTACCATCTAGACAGGAGATGGCTTCAACAAACCATGACCAAGGGAAATTAACATTTCTAAAAATTTAGATGCTAAAACAAACATCCTAATTAAGCTTTGGGTCACAAGAAACACCAGGGAGAAGGAGATCTGAATCTACACCAGAATTTCAGAGAACATTTGAGTATGTCAGGAAATACGCATCCCAAAACAGGACCACCCTCTGTTAACACTCCACCTAGTGTGAAATTTTTTGTTTGAAGGATGTCCTCACACCTCCTTAATAGCCAAATGATACAGAGAGAACAAAAGAGAAACAAGTATCTCAGAGCTGGCAGCGCAAGTGGGACTAGTGCAGTTTTCCTTTATGAAATCCAAGTATGAGCATCACATTTACTAGCCTAAAAGATGGCAACACAGAAACAGATTTCCTTTTGCATTTCTCTTTGGGACCAAGGGTGGTGAGCTGGGACCGGGTGGCAGGAATAGCATTCCACTTTCAGGGCTGCAGCAACATCCCAAAGCAGAGCCATTCTTGCAGCACACTACAATACAGTGGCAAGGGTATTCAGAAGGTGTGTAGGAAAGAGGAAGAGGGGAAGATGAGTTGGGAGCCTGTAGCGCACAGGAAGACACTGTTTCCCTGCAAATAGCCTCAGGAGAGCTGATGAGAAAATGGACAGCAGGGTCAGAGGCTGAACTGAACAGTTTCCCTGCAAGATCAGACCAGCTACCACTGAGACACCTCAGGTGCAATTCAAAAGGGAGCTTCCCTGTCAAATGAAGCTACCTTGAACATTTCAGAAAGGAGTTTGCTTGTTGCTGTTGTTTCCTTTGCTCTCCCCAAATTGTGATCTTATTGCAGTTTTATTTCCACTTTACCTCTAATTGTTTTAATGACATATCTTCCTTTTCCTCGCAGCCAAAGTTAGCATTCTAACTCTTCTTCACCTCCACAAATTCTTGCTGTCCTGATGCATCCTGGCCTCTAAAACACTGCAGCCTTTGCTGTTCAGCTGTAAGGATTAGAAGAGAAGGGAAGTACCCTGTTCTGAAGCAATCTTTAAGAGAGGAAGATAAGCCAGTTTAAACTACCTGAAGAATATTTTGGCTTGCACTTTCGTTTTTAATCTCAACACTTTCTTCTCAGTATCTCCCATCAAATACTAATAACTCAGTAACCAAAAAAATCACAACAAAACATCATTGAACAATAGGTCACATAGATCTAAAAATTCTGCAAGTTTCATCAGCAAAGATGAGTTTGAAAAATCATTGCTAGTGCACAGATTGTTTGAGCTGCAGCTCGGGAAAGGATAATTTTAAAACGTTTACACTCACAGCAATGTTTGGATTGTAACTCAGTGGGGCAGGATTGTTTTCTACATCTTTATTTCCAATGAAGGACCCCTGCTGCAGAACTGGAGTCAGTTTCATGGGGTTTTGTGTCATGACTCATACAATGAAGATAGGGATGACACCATAGAGAAACAGTATTGCCTCTTTCTCTCAAACTTTCTTATCCACTGCCTGACTGCATGACTCATTTAACATCAAGTACAAATATAATAAGAACTTTATTCACTGAAAAATAGTTCTATTTCATGGCTGCCTTTAATGCCAAAAGAAGGTGGGAAAATCTGGACTGGTAATTAGGTTATTTACATAGTTATATAGAAATCGTACACAAATTCCTGTGTTTGTGACATTTGTAAGAGTCTGACCTGTAAAAACAGGTTCAACCCCAGCTGAGGTATAAAAACATGTTTTATTCATGGAGAAAGCACCAGTACTGTATTCTTTCCACACGCAGTTTTTCAGAGCTTAATCAGCACTGTTTGCACTAAAGGAAATGGCAGTACGCACTATCTTGAGATAAACCCAATCTTCAGGCCCACTGATGATTGATTTACATTTGTGAATCTTGCTATTTATTGTAGCTTGTGGGGCTCATGAGTCAGCCTGTCATGAGCCAAATATCAGCGCCTTCACAGACAGATCCATCTCTACAGCACAACACAGGAGAATTCAAGAGAGGGGTGTAACAGCACATGGGGCCAGCACACCCTGTTCACTTGGACTGTTTCCTACAACCTGCTCTGACCAACAGAGATAGTGCAGCTCTAACTCATTTAAGGCTCTTGAACATCTAGCCAGCTCCTGGTAGAAAGGGAGCCCGTAAGTTTTGCAGTATCTGCTCTTTGTAAGATGATGCAGGAGCTCAGCATGGCTGAGCATCAGAGCCTTTAAATCCAACCAAGAACAAAAGACTCTAAAAGAAAATAAGTAAAAAATTACAGAAAGTGAGAGACAGTGGTACAGCTGCCCATAATGCAGTAAAGCAAGCAAAACAAGTCACTGTGAAAGAGAAGTACCTTTAAACAACCTGTCAGATTTTGATCTACCAGAAAAAGCCATCCACAAACCTCTCAACTCCTAATGGGGGCGATCAAACAGTCACCGAGTTGTTCTCCCAGACAAATTTGAACCTAAATCATCACTGGAGGAGCAATCACAATCTGTTTGCTGGGCTGCTATTTCAAGCAAAACTGCACAAGCAAAGAAGCAACCCTTTACTTTCTTTAGCATCTACACCTTCCTGGAAAGTTTCCTTTCCCAACAGAAACCCCCACATTGCTGTAGCTCACAGCAAAGAATGGAAAAGTCCCAGGACAAGAGCACAGGAAGGGGCAGCCACAGTTTGTTTAACAATGGGCTATGATACAAATGAAAACGGCTTCCAGGAAATGGCTCTTCAGAGTGCATTTATTATGCTACACACTTCATTTCTCTGTATTATAGAAATATTCTTCAGCCAAGCTACAGCAAAGTGTCTTGTTTGCTTGAACCACTACCAGTGACAACCAGAGTACTTGCGTTAACATTCACCGTAATGGTTTTTCACTGCCTACCCTTTCACACTTTCTGCTATTAGATTTTTTTTAACCTTCCAAGATTAATTCTGTAAAACGATCAATGACATTTGTAATGTTTAAACAAGAAAGAAAAAGTGCCTTGATGCTTCTTTGTCTGTTTGTACTTTTGCAGCTTCAATGGAAAGTCTACAAGCTGGCTTTTTGTTTGCTAATTACTTTAATTTGCAGCATGGAGAGACGAAGGGTTAGCACATGGCAGATAAGCTTTACTCTAAACATGAAAGGAATCACATGGCAGAGCATTCAGGCCCTAGGTGAATGATTTCCATGCTCTTTATGAATCAGAGAACAGTCTCAGCCATAAATTACATTTCCAGAACAAGAAGAATGTATGCATGTCCCAGGCTCTATCTGCAAAGGAGAACATTGGCTCATTGACGCCGTCCCCCACTTACTTGCTTTAGAAAAGAAGTTTACACCAGAAATAGTTTCAAAATACAAAGCAAACAATTCTTTTGTAACACTCCTTTTTCAGTGACTAGCACTGCCTATATTTCCCCTGCTATTTGATTTCTGTATGCTGTCATCTAGGAATCTGTGTGGTCTTAAAAAAGGTGCTATTCCTGCCAAACTTGCAAAGCCTCAAGTCTCCAGGCAGCTGTTGTTAACCAGCTACATAGTCTCCATACCTCAGTTTTAGCCAATTAACAGTATTCCTCATTACGGCGGGAAATTAGATTATTCACAGATACTAGGAAGAGAATAACTGGACTTTATTACTGACATAACAAGCTGCCTGCTGCTCATCTACCAGATGCTGCTCTGGGTTGTTTTTTTAATACTAACAGGTAAATTATCACAGAGAGTGTGCTGAAGAGGTTCATCGTAACTTAAAGGGGCAGCTTTAACACAATTTGAGTGGTATGCTGCATGCTCCGGTCCACCCCACGGCACACAGAGAGCAAAAGAGGGGACAACGCTGCTCCTCCAATCTGTGGCCCTCATCCAGGTCCCCTGCAGGGCTGCAGCCGCACACCTCACCTCATCTCCCTGCTTCATGGTGGGCAACTGGGAATTTGCTGGCACTAGACCAATGCAGAGACCCCAGGTAATGATATGCAGGTCAACCGCAGCACAAGTATCACTGACTATAAATCAAGGAAAACCTAACTGAAACCAATCCAGCAAACTAAGCATTAGGTGAATGCAGAGCTGGTCCCTCAGAGGAAACCCCACTGCAACTTGGAAAATTTAGGTTTTAACCTTTTTTTAAAGCTGTAATCCTGAAGTGCCAACATAACATTGTCACAGATACAACAGTGAGGTGAGAGGCAGTAGAGTTCTGAGTATAACAGACCCCACACACAGTAGGAAAATGGGAATATGCTACTACTTTATTGAAGAAAAATGCCAATATTTAAGTTTTCAGTACACCAGAGAAGGGAAAAATAATCAGAGATCTTTTTCCCATTTCACCTTCTTTTAAGTAGCCAATAATGTACCTTTTGGATAAGAAGCAAAATAGAAAAAAGGACAATGGTTAAAAGCATATGCTGCTTTTGGACACAGATGTTACTCAAAAGCCGCCCTATAACTGTACATTAGATTATGTTGACTCTCAATGCAATTCTAGTGTAGCAATTCAAGCTGGACCAGAGGCCTATTACTAGGTCTACAGTAATCTTTTCCCTCGTCTCTGCTTTTCTAGTTCCCACTA
>NW_008824893.1:6741-27388 GCF_000699105.1 Pygoscelis adeliae
TTGTGAGCACAAGACCAAGCAATGCCACTTGCTGAGCTGTTGCATGGTTTAGTCTCATCTGCCACCCAGTGGCTTCCTGCCTCTCCTACTGCCTGTCAACAATTTCTCCTTCAGTTAAGCTCTGCAGAGCAAACTTCTTTGCTAGATGCTAGGATCAACTCAATGGAGTAAAATAACAACATAAAGCCAAAGCCTGGTATTCTCAGCACACTTGAAATAAAGCTAAAAGCTCTTTTGGGGGTTTTCCGATGTTCTTTCACCCAAAACAAAGCTTTCCTCAAAGCTTTCCTCAAAAACTATCAAGTTCCAGTGAAGACTCCTCTCATTAACCAGAATTTCCATCCTGAATAGGTGTGAGTGAATAAAAACAGCCTTCAGCATAATCACCAAGACTGTTTTAATCCTGAAGCAAGCAAAGCAAGGACTTAAACTGTGTCTTCCAAACACTGTGGCAAGAGACCCAAGGTACAGAAGCCTTGAACACTTGGGTTCAGTGTTTTGTTTGGGTTTTTTTTTTTTGGTCATCAAAAGCGTTAGAAGGTGTTACTTGCATCCAGAGGAGACTGGAAGTCACTTTGAAGTTAAAGACTTTGAAGGAAAATTGTCCCTCTTCTTCCCCACCAGAAGATTCCCAGCCAGTACTTGAAGGAACACCTCTGTCCTAGACTTAACTCTTACTGCATTCTGACAGTCTTAAATGAGGCTCTATAGAGATGCACCATATTAATTTTATTTTCATTTGATTGTTTTTTATTCTTTGATCTCTCTCAGATCACCACAGATAACGCTTCCTATGTCAGGGAAGTGCTTTTGAAAGTAGAAAAGCTCCTGCTCTAAGTAACCAGTTGTTAGGACCATCTGTACAGATGGCCTTGACTTACGTAATTTGTTTGGGAGCATACCTTCCGACAGAAAACAGTTATCTGGCCTGTATATTTAATGCATTGCAGTAACAGCTTGTACAGATGTATTATAACAGCAGTCTACCTACCCAACACATTCTTGTTCTACATGAATGTTCTACAGCTGTGGTTGTAAACTCAGCATTTAAAACACTCCTTTTTAAGTTCCATCCCTTTCTCTCTCCCCCCCTCCAAATAAAACCCATCCTTCCTGAAATGCTATCAGGAAAGCCCTGTATACCTGACCTTTCACACTGTATTCTAAATGCTTTGTGCTAATGAAGTAGCTGTATTCACACAGCTACAAAGACAGTTTAATAGACCTCCAGGGTCCTTGAAATTGGAAAGGGGGAAAAGGCTCCACTCTAAATTAGCATGTTGCAAATTGCTAGTAAGATTAAAATACATATGTAGTGCTGAAAATTAAATTACTGCTTTGTGTAAAAAGTGAAAAGCTAATCTACCTCAAGCTAATCTTTGGGAGAAAAGCTCATCTACCTCAAACCTAAGGAGTAGCAAAGAGACAGGAGACGTAAAGGGCCAGCAATTTTGTTGAGCAAAAGCTACCCTGACTCTTAGCTCTGCAAGTGACATGAGCTGCTGCAATTCGCAAATAATGAGGTAGAGAAGAAGAGCTAGCACATGAAGTCATCTGCCACCATCTAATCCATATGCATGAACTCTCAAGTTAGAAGGAAGGTTCACTGCGTATTAGTGAATTTTGTAACTATATATAACAACTGCTTTTCTACTGCAAACTGAGTTTGCTAAACCAGCCCACAGAAAAAAATCATGTCAGGTACTCTATAATTTTTCATGTGGCTTTTAAAGCCTGTATTTTCAAAGCAGATATACATTTCAGTTATACACAAATTAGCACTTATCAGTTAGCTGTGCAAACAAACCAAGTTCCAACAGAAGAAACTTACATAGCACAAAGTAGCTATAATATACATATCAAGCCCATTAACACCATGCTCTCCCCATGTGTAATTTCTGTACCCATGTTTAGCAGGCAAGTTTAGTGTGTACAGGTACTGGAAAATAGTCTGACTAAATTCAGCGTGTGGTCAATTGCTCAATTTTATACCAAGAAGATTGTAGGGATATTCCCATCCCCATGACACTCTGATGGCAAACAAAGTGCAAGAGAACTTAATTTCTTCTCATTGTCTATGCATCTCTCCTTCCTAATTTTAGGCACTTTCAGAAGGTGCAAGATACTGGCGCTGAATAGAGTGAGCTTGGCTTCAAGAGCAAGAATACTAAAGGCCAAGAATATGGCTACCCTTGTGTTGAAGAGAGACACTGTTTTAGGGAGTGCTGTTTTAAGATTGTTGTTTTCTTAATTCATACAGGCACCAGCAAACTAATATCTGTAATGTAGAACTAGGATCACAGAATCATTAAGGTTGGAAAAGACCTCTAAGATCATCGAGTCCAACAAATTGGTTAATTGGATGTATTGGAAACTGTATGAAGACAATGCGTTTAGTGATATTGGACATAGTTGATCTGTGTTTCAGAAGGCCTCAGTCTCTTCTCCAAAATAAGAAGTTTAATACTGTGAAATAAAAATAACTTAATTGCTTCTGCCATTGGGACAGCACCCGACCTTGCTCTACATTGATATGAATGCAGAAAAGCCAAGCTATTTGTTCAGAGTCCAATCAAATCAAACCTACAGCTTGCAATTTCTCTTACAGTGAGAACGGTTTTGTTTCTGTGAAGATCTTCATGGCCACTGAATTAAAAATGAAAATTAGTCTATAACAGAAGCATTTTTGCAATAGAATTTGCATTCTTTGATGTGGTCACCTTCTTACAGTGAACATAGCTTTATGCCATCCTTGATTAGTATTTACCTTCCCAATGAAAGGAGACAGAGATCCCTTTCTGACATAGCTAAGATCTTCAACAACCTCCCCACTTTACAGGTTGTGCCAGGGCTGAGTGGTTATCTCCCTCATCTCCAGGCTATGCCACGAAGACACACAGTGAGGATCTTTGCAGACTAGCAAGGGTAATTCTCCCAGAGATCTATGCTTCCAAATTCTCAAAGGGCTTCATGTGTTCCCCCTAATATCTGTCCATGGTAGCAAAAAAAGTTAAACTCACTCATTTAGGCCACACAGTGCAATTTGTTTCTCAGTAACAAGCTAAAAGTAGTTTCTACAGAGGCTGCGGTGGGTAAATTCTATACAGACAGCTCTGTCCAAATACAATTTCCCCCACTTCCATCCTGTTGTGACCACTTCTATTTTCAGCCATTTTTCCCTTCACAGCCTTTGACTCACTATGACCAACACCAATGCCTTGCCTTACCTGCTAATACCTCTATTCCCTCTTCATGATAAACCCAGATACCACACACCATTGTCACTGAATCTTTCTCTTCCCTTACATTTCACTCTAGATTTCAACTTTCCATCTCCACCACAAAATCCAAATCTAGTTATTTCTCCACTTAACCTCCAAATAACCATTTCCCTCCCTTAATTAACAAAAGCCATGCTGACTTTTTTTTTTACTTCTAGTTACACTGATCATTGAATCCCCTCCACCGGCTTCCTTGTCACCCTATTGTCAAAAATCCTATCTCCCACTCTTGACACATTGACATCTTTTTGGTTAATATTGGTTGAACTGCTTGTATCTCCCCAGGTGTTCAGGTGCACTGAGATGTAAGTAGAAATCTCCTAGTGAGATTCTGGATTTCATTCTGGGGAGAGCGAAGTCACTAGAAAGTGTGCGTTTTCACTGACTGCAATTCATCTTGAGTAGCTACAGTATAGCCTTGAAGAACCATCTTTTGAAGCCCTGGGAACTGTTTGTATGAGACATGTTACAGTTACTGTGTGACCTAGGCTCTGTGCTCAGCCCTGTTCCCAAACTACTTAAGTGGTACGTACTGCGTTTTGTCATGTCTTGCTTTGCCCTCTCAATTTTCAGCTGTAAAGTACAAGCAGGTACAAGAATATTTAATCTCCCCTGAAGTCTGCTAGCACTCTATAGCATAATCTTGTCTTCTCCTGGTCTACTGAAGACTACATCATGCCCAATTTTAAGCACCATTCAAAGTTAACTCTCCCCTTTCTCCCTTCCCAACTGTTCAACTGGTTGAACAGTTAAGGCGATGCTGCTCAGTTAGGATGTGTAGTCATATCTCCACCTTAAAAGTGAGTGCATACTTAGGTGAGAGGAGGAAAAAATACAAAAAATCCTGAAGTAAAAAGAACTGGCCCATTAACCAGTTCTCAGGCAAGAATTCTCTGCCTCATAATTACTGCTTTAGCCTCTCTTGTTTAGAAAGGGGGGAGCACAGACCCATTTTGAGGAAACGGTTGTTTCAGACTTCAGAAAAGCCACACTGCATTTCTTTCAACTAGATCAATGAGCACATTTTAATTGTCAGTTTTGTTTATGTAAGACTGTACAAGCTGTCAAGGCCCATCAGCACTGGATGGAAAGCAACTAGCCACCCACTCAGCTCCACACTACTGAGGTATTTGGCATTGCCTCCTCTAACAAGCCTTGGGCAGCCCTGGAGGCAGGAACCCTTTTTTCTCTACATGCAAGAGACAGCTCAGGAAAAAACCCTCAAAACTAAGCAGCAGCAAGTTTCACCTCATCTCCTCAGTTTCATGTTTTTGCCCATGAAGAACATTTTAACTGTTTGTGTAGAAAATGAGATGGTCCAACACTGCCTTCACCTTCAAATGTCTATAGAGGCTTATTCACAACTGTTGACATTGCCCATTTTTTAAACCCATATGACTGGTAGAGCATTAAGTCCAAGATAAATCACTCCTTTTCAGCAAAGGCTTCTGGGCACATGGCTGAGGTATTTCAACAGTGAAGGGCAGCAGCTTGCAGTGTCACATGGAAAATATCTGTGGAGGTACTAGACAAAGAAGCTCTTCCAATACCACCTCAGATACTCTGCAGCTGCAAAAGAAAGTTCTTCCCCCAAATACAATTACTGATACCAGCTGAGTCACTGTAGAGATGAACTTGAGTTTGTTATAAGGCCTCTTCTATCTGGTGCACTACTGACAAGTGATAAATTAGACTGAGCAAAACAAGCTCTTCCCTAAAAATGAGTCCAGCATTCTAGAAACACAGTAATTAATTGTGTCAAAGTCAGACAGCAAAACCTTGTCGAGTCTCCAGGATGGGAGCAGGTAGTAAACAAAGTGCATGCCCAACCCACAGCCCCAGAAACCCTCTCTCCATACAACCCTGTGCACACTTCTGCTCAGGAGAGAGATAGGGGCAGAGTCCAGCCTCTTTTGTCTCCCTCCCAGGTGCTAAAGTCAGAGCCAGAAACTCACCAAATTCCTGCCCTTTTAATCTTCTCCCCTTTACTGCTGTTCCCTGGCAGTGGTAACTTCAAGAAATTGGAGGAGAAGGAAGAGAAGGTGCAGACCTCTTTCAAATGGAGAAGAGAAGGAAAATAGGGTACAAGGAGGCACTCCACACAGCAAGTATTGCAGCCCTTCTATTCAAAGCACTTTCCTTTATTTATTGTTGCCAAACAGTCCAGCTGTGTTCCCCTTGTTTTGGGTGAATCCCTAGGATTTTCTTTGGTTAAAAGAGAGACTTGTTTATAGGAATGTCTGTAGTCCACTCATGGAAGAAAATGGATACCAGTGACTTCACCAAAAAAGCTTTTTAAAGCACAGAGCAGAAAAATAAAAGGCACTGTACCCAGTGCCCCTTAAGTGGTGAACACAAAATGCTATGCTCACACATTCACAGTGATATTTTATTTGGCAATTAAATCAAGCAAAACTCCCAAAGGAGTCCATAAAGCCAGCCAAGCAAAAACAGGAAAAAGCTGCATGAAGATTAGCTGTATCTCAGGCTCTGAAGTTGAACAAAATAAGGATGAGAGGCACTGGAAAGCCTTGCAAGATAGCAGTCATCACTTCACTATATTTTGTTACCTACAAATCATGCAGGTAGCAAATGGACTGTCCGTTGAAAACCACAACTTTAGTATGAATGCACAAAAGCAGTTCCCACATGAAAAACATTGCCTAACTATCACAGCTACCAAGCCTTCAGAATAGATGTCAGGTAAAACAAGTCTAAAAATCTAGCTTTAGATTAAAACAAACAAAACAAGAAAAAAACTTTCACTCTACCCTAGGGCACATATTGTTAACTTGCTGTTGAATACTTTCAAAAATAAGAGAACAAACTTCAGCACACTGCAACCAAGTGTACTTCAGTTTCTCCAGTGTCATAAAAACAAAAATTTGCCATTTTCACTCATATAATTGTAGAATTAGTCTTCTATACACAGGTCTAACAATTGCTGTTCTTTTTGGAAATCATAATGCCATTAAGCTTGCATTTAAGAGGGAGTAATACTGCTTGGGGATACTGCTACATTCAATGAAAAAAGTCCGCAGAACTCAAGAGTTTTAATAAAGCCAAGAACATCTAGGACTTTTTGCTGATTCTTACTTAAAAGAGAATTTGCATTTCGTGGCACTTCTGGTATGGCAAAAGTTGCCTTGTAAGTCTTACGCTGTTTGAGACTAGTGTAACTTCAGAGTGACACTTGGGACTTGAAGTGCCAGCATAGTCTTATCTGCAGTGATTCTTTTAAAGACCAGAACACCCTCGCCTCACCATACCCAGCACTAGAGGGCCCACCTCGGCCGCTTAAGCAGCTCAAGCTTGTCCAGCAGCACAACTGCTTGTCAGTATACTGTAATAATCTGTCCGATGTGTTCTCAGAAAAGCAAAAAAGCATACAATCAACCAAAATCTTAGTATTATTTCCCTTCGTTTAACTGTAAATATTTTCTACTAAGTAAAATAAAAACCAACCCTCTCAGTGTCTTACTCCAAATTACAGCTTAGATTACAAACAAACCAGCCAACCCAGAACTACTGTGAAAAAATAGTCTTCTCTGCCTACATTCATAGGACTTTGGCAACACCAATATCAGTCTTTCTACAGAACTACAGTGCAGTGTTACTCCTCCAGATGCAATTGCTATGTGCTTTGAAAAGCACAACTTTAAAGCATGTTTGGGAATTTCAAGCTCCAGCCTTAAAAAACACAAACAATTATGAATAAATGAATAATAAAAGCAAAGGGAGGGTTTCCTTTGTAACACATTATTTTTTCTTCATAGTTCCTGCTAATTCAGAAGACTATTATCCTTCCCTTTGTTGGTCTCCTTTTATTATCTGCAGTTTTGTTTCCTTGCATTTTTCTGACCCTACAAACTTGCTTCTGTGTTTCCCTTTCACTGCATCTTCCCCTGAGCCAGGTTTAATAATTGCTCTTTCTTGCAAGCAATCTTTTTCCCCCCCTAAATGTGCTAAATGAGCACTTTTAATCTGCTATTACCCTGATTCATTTTAAATAGGAAGGGCAGGTAAAGACACAGTTCTTTCAATCATTGTAGCTGGTATACAATAATGCATTAAAATCTTGGTTTTTTTAATCTGAATACAGTGTAATCTAAGATTAAGTGTATATATCAAGATCTGTAAGTATAAGCTATCCTTTACTGAATTTTAAATTGGAGCCTTCTAAAAACAGGATGCGAGCAATTTGTAAAGTTACTTCAATGATTTTTTCCTCATTCACTTTAGCTCCCCAGCATCTACAGACCATGCCTTTGGGAAAACAATTTGCATTTAGCTAACATGCAACAACAGCAACAAAAATAATGTTTGAGATTCTGCATACACAAGCAACAACTACAAATGGAATAGAAAAGGATTTTGATATATGACCACCAACACTCAGATAGAAACCTCATCAAAAGTACTGCATAAAAACATGACACAACAAGTGCAGATCATTACAAAGAATGATTTAATAAGATGATGCGTATTATCAAAAAAGCAGCTGGCTTTTCATCCTCCAGTAATTTGTTTTGCTAAATCAAATGCAAATAGCCCTCAATAATCTCAACTAGTTACATTGGCAGAGAGGACAGTCTGGACTAGTTAATCAGAAGTGAAAAAATTCCATGCATTTAGGATAATAAAAACAAAACAAATATCTAAGGCTTCACTCAAGCCTTACAAGACCGGAGCTCTTCATCAAGATTTACCAGTCTCCTACACCCTGCCCAGCAGCAGCCCCAGCTGCTCCGACCAGTCAATAGAGCATTCATAGTTTTCATTCCCCTCTCCTAATTCCCTTTTACAGAAAAAAGAAACTGAGCAGTGAGGCCAATATCTAGTTCTATCATCTGTTGTTTTATGTCTAAACAGTTACTTCCCTTGTTCTGAAGAGGCCCCAGCTCAGAGAAGTCTAACCCTAGTCAGTCCCACACTCCCCCAGATGAGCCAGGACTGGTGCTGCACAGATCATGGGCAAGTTCATTGTTTTACAAAAGGATGCCCAAATGGATCCAGCTATTATTTCACTGTATCACCCAACAGACTTTCCTTCCTCTTTATCAGGTATTTGATGGAAAGATTGTTAAGAGATCTTTCCATCTATAAGAAGCTTATCGGCTCATAATACTGCAGAGCCCAAATTAATCTCCTTGAATTAAAACAATACTGCAGCTGAGACTGATGCTATGACATAATGGATACAGGCTGAAAAGAAAAAAAAAATCACACAAGTACAGCCAAAATATAAGAGAAAGCTGCAGATACCCTAGGCCTAATTCCTTTAATCTTAAGATCTCCAGGCACACACCCCCATACTCCCACCCATTATACTGGAGGAGGCAGAGCTGCACATGAATGAAATAGATTGAGTTTTACAAGCAGTAAACTAGTGCATCAGATGCTAAGAATTATGGAGCCATTAACATTACAATAGCCTGCAAAGTGCCTTTCTTGAGCACCCACAGGTTAAAGCAAAGTAATATGAATCTTCAGCAGCCTGCCTACCATAAAGGTAAAAAACCCAAACAAAAACACTTTGCTAGTAGGGTGTTGTGTCCAAAGAAATCTTGTCTCTGTTCTCAAATACCAGTTCAAACAGAAATCCATTCTGTTGTCTCAAAAGGCTTCAGCAACAGCCACTTCCAATTTTTCAGAGAAAATTGTCTCTTGAACTCCATGAAATTCTACTGAACCTAGGAACTATATAAGCCTAGTGGGAAGCAAATTATGGGGAAGCCTCCAGGAAGATTAAGCTGCATATATCAACAAATCATCGAGAGATTCAGATTACCAACACAGCTCTGTGACACTGCCGCAGCCCTTTCTATTGCAGCTCTCACCAGCACATCTCCTGGGAAATCTGCAGTTACCCTTAACATTGCCAGCCTTTGACAGATCTTTGAAACAGGAATGTCAGACCAATGGCAAGCAAGATGAAAACAGAGATAACATTTAGGTGTGCTGGGTCTGGCCTTGTCTAATACACAGAAAGACCAAATGTGATCAGTTGCCCTAGATCTGCAGATTCCCAGTCTTTGCAATCAGGAATCCATGAGACAGCAATCCAAGCTAACTGCCTGTTGCAGCACAAGCTTTCCCCATGCTTGGGCCATACTTACTCAAATTTATAAACTGTAGTTTTAAAAGTTCACATAATTAGTTCTGGCTCCTGAAGAATTTAAAGTGGGAGTGCCTCAACAGTGCAACTCAGTCAATAAAACATCACTTGGATTTATAAAACAAAACTAGTGTGCTGTCAGCATTTTCCAAAAGCATTTGAGTCAGTTACTCAATCTAAGATGATAGTTACTGCACCATGACCTGCAGTAAGTCTACAAGGCTCAGACCTTCATTTGCACCAGGGAAGATACTTAAGCCTCTGAACTTTAACAGCAAGGACACCTAGAGTGCAAGGCAAGTACTAAATCCAGCTACACTAATTAGAGCTGAGCTGATACCCAAATGTGACTTCTAAAGTTGTTACAGTTGTTACTCTGTAGAGGGTACAGTGCAGGCAGCATGACTGAGACATCTTACATTTATCTGAACAAAATGAAGCATTGTCTTTGTAGCTAGGTAGCTTGTGACAGTGGGAGACCCAGAACATTCCTATGTTCAGGTACTCAAAGAAAAGCAGGCTTACACAAGTTTTACTGGAACGGCCTCTGCAGCCACGTACAGCAGCAGCACAAGGCAGAAATTCATCAACTGCCACATTAAGAGCCATGGAAATAAGAGCCCACAAAATGCATCTTTAAGGCACCTCACACCACATACAATTCAGAGAAACAAACAGCCTGTTTAATAAGTTTTGTGACTCTCCAGCACAAGGAGGACAATAACACTAGATGTGCAAAACAGAACTTAACCATTGATCTAACAGCCTAATTCTATGCCTTGAAGTCCTTGAGCTAGTTCACAACTGGACAGCGGTAGCAGCATGTGTCACAGAACAGACCAAAAAATTTTAACAATATGTTCCTGGACTGAGTTTCCCTCAAAACTGAGGCTTCCAAAACAACCTATTTTAGTCACTAGGAACCAAGAATCTTCTCCTAATTGTGCATTACTCACAACCTTTTGTGGTAACTGAGAGACTGAGCAGGAGGTTTATGCAGGATGGGGTCTCTACCCATTTTCCTCAAAGGAGATGAAGAACAGCTGCCCAAAAGGCACATCCTGTACACTACAAGTAGAGAGTAAGGCTACTCTAAGGCTTAGTCTCTGAAGGACTGGATTAGCAGTTCACAGTGCAGTCTCAGTAAGAGGATCATGAGTAATCCATGCCTCCACACAGGAGAACAACCTATTCCACACCTTTCTCTCAGAGCTGACTGTCCAACTCCTCTGGTTCAGCCATGCTGACTGATACATGGAAAATACAGCCATTTCAAAATCGATGAAGACAACTTCCCCCCCCCGCCCCAAAGGATTAATAGCTTTTACCTTCAAACAGTTCTTCCTCCTTCATCAGTTAAGATCAGAAACAAGAGAAAGAGCCATTTATTAAAAAAAAAGGTGCCTGGCAGGATTAAAACAAAAGCATTCTCATCAAAAATTAGAGGGGGTGGCTGACACTACCTGTCAAAGCTTGTAACATTTGGGCTTGCAGCCCGCTCTGCAAAGGCATTTAGTTTTCTGTTTGCTGGTACAATCACTTAGAATCTCTTCCCTGCAGTAGTTTATGAGAAAAGTAGAAGAGGTCAGCTTATGTACACATCCATCTTGGCACTTCTAGTTTGGAGAAAGTGCCAGCAGTAGAAAAAGTTAAAACAAATCTATTTGAGGATACATTTGGGGTTAGAAAGTGTGGGTGATCGTATTTCTGTAGATTCTGCAGTCTGTACTCCTGTGGGATGCCAGTGATTCCCATGCTGACAAAGAAGGGGTTGGCAGGGAAAGCGTTCATGGTATGTGGACAACAAGCTATACCTTGAAGAAAACCAGTTCTTTGCATGGTAAGGGGACCAAGGAAGGTTCTGTCAATCTCAGTAGTGCTTCAGTGAAGAAACTGCTGTGAGATATGACAAGAGGCCAACAGCTTCTCCCTGCCTATAGATATCAGAGAATATGCAAGATGTTCTTAAAAACTAAAATAGGGGATTCACATTACTTTAACATTATTGGAGAAGGAATTTGATGGTGGTGTCAAATATGATAAGAGGGGTACAAACTCAGAGTCTTCAAAGCATAAGCTAGCGGAACTATTTAGGGTTACCATCATTCACGTTAGTGGTTGAATGTTAATGTTTTTTCCTAGTAGAGACAGAGTAGCAATAGTTGTTTGTTCCAAGTGCACCACGGCAACCCCAATGTAGGAATGGATGCAAGGTGTGACTCCCACCCCCTAGAAGACTGTGCCAAAAACAGCCAGGGATGATTTTTGCATGTTTGTTCCCTAGGCTATCAGTAGGAATGGATGCCTGCGAGTAGCTTCCTCTTGTTTATTAAAAAAGTTACCTGAAAAAGGAGGAAAAAAGAAAAATCAAAGCAGCTGACTTCAGAATTTCAGAGAAAACAGACTGGGCTGTGGCTGCAAGTGGATAAAGAAACCAATAAGGCTAGCTATGATTGGGATCCTCATGATTGTCACACTGAGATGACCATGGTGTCATGCATTAAGTACACAGAACTCTGCTGCTTTAAGTTAGATTGCAACACCAACCGAAAACCAGAGCAATGAGCTCCATTACATCATGGAGACATCTAATCCATGCTGCACTGTGCCTCCCACAAAGAGGAATGCTTTAAAAGCCACCAATCTTCCCAATCACAGCAGCTGCTCTTCACACACAACCAGCCATCAGCAGCTACCAATTTGAACAGAATGAGAAAGCCACTGCCTGCACCCTGCAGTCAGGGGCCTTGCTACTGCCAGATTTAGGTTTCAGCACAGCTAGAGCCAAAGTGCCACAATCAGCTCGAGGTAGAACAGAGTAGAGCTGCAGAATTCACAGCATGAGGCATACTTAAAGAAGCATATCCACCAACCATTGTGCAACAAACATAGTTACAGTAGTATTTAGTTGACAGGTAGAGGGTGGGAAATGATCAGTATGTATGTTTGCAGAAAGAGTCAAAATGAGCACTTCTCTACTACACTTTTTTCCTCTCCATAAACTCTACTAGCTACATACTAGTGCAACATCACTATTTGGAGAAAGCTCCAGAGCTGGCCTGCTAGATTATGGTCACTGGTCACTTTGGAGCGACTCCAGAAACCATCACCACACACTAGTACTTACTCAGAAACTGTATGAGCTTCCAAACAACTTAATATTTTCCTAGTGCCCCAGTGTGTCTAACCCACACAAATGAAAACAAGCTAAACAGAAGATTTTGCTCAGCAACATATGACAACTTCACAAAATACACTTTACATACTTTACACGCTTATGCTGCAAATAGCAAAGGATGACCCATCTTAACAGCCTGAACCACAGAATTACTAGTTTTCTGCCATGGCTGTTCCGAGTATCCTTGAATAGCTACTTCCTTCTGCACTTTCCTCTCACCCTTAAAACAAACAAAAAAGCATGCTGTTTTGAACAGAGCTCTGTAATTGGAACAAAAGGTGGCAGTTCAAACCCTTAAGAACACATAGCATCTGCTTACAATTCTACAGTACAAACAAACCACAAGCTAGTGAAAGCATATTGAACTTGTTCTGGCAGAAAATTATGTCTCCCCCAGGGAAGGAGGTGGTGGGAATGTCTTAGGGACAGAGATTTTGCCGTCTTCCCTCTATTGATTAGGTTTAATGACATAAGACTTTTTCTGTACATGCAGCTTTTCCTGTTGAAAAGCATGGCACTTGGTCCACGACACTCTGACCTTTTGTTCTGAGTTAACAGTAAGATCCACAAGTCTGTCTACACTGCAAAAAGCAGCATAGGGAGGAGAGCCTTGAGCTAGCTAAAAACAAGCTGCAAGCATTATAGTTACAACACTGTGGTGCACTGCAAAAGCTATTTATTGAGTTGAAAGATAGGGCTAATTTACAGCACGTACAATGTCATGCTCACATGGCCAAGCAGCTTTCGAGAGCCACATCCATGGCTTGGAACAACATGATTTTGCACTGTGTAGATGTAACTAAGTCTGGTGCATGTTGAGCATCCTTGCAACGCAGAAAGTGGAACAGGGCAGGTATGCTAAGTAGATTAAGCTACAGTGCCTGGGATGAGCTTCACAAAGCAACCAAGCAAACTTGTGAAAGAAGAATCCATCCAGAGTTACTAAACACAAAGACATCACCACCTCTGGTCCAGGGAACATGGGGATGAATCTGTTGTCTAACACAGGATGGCTGCATTCTTGAATGCAGAAGCTGCAATATCTGTGCCTTGTTCCCCCTGCTTGGGCCATCTCCCATGTCAGGTCTGCCTCCCTCAGCTCTTTTGAGGTTCCAGGCATCTCTTTGCCCCAGTTCTCTACCCAGTCTCCTGCTGCTTCCTTTCAGTCCACAGTTCTTTCACCCCCACTGGTATGATTTGAGCCAGGAGACTTTACCTGTTAGTACACTCCTATTTTACAATACTGTTCTTGCTTTGAGTTACAGCAGTGGTCTCGGAGAGCTTTTCTCAGACCCTGACCATGGTGGATAGGGTACCCCTCATGACCATGAATTATTTCAGACATTTACTATCATATCTTTGCAACCAAATGTCCCACGCCCCCTGAAAACTGAGCCCAAGTTCTAACATCCACTGCCTCCTCCCACAAAACCCAGGCCAAAATACTAATTCTAGCAAGATGAGTTATATGTCAAGGGGAAACAGCAACATGACACTAAGAGGCCAGATTAACTATACAGCAAAAGACATGAGAAACAGGTCTAGAGCACAACTGGAAAACAATTACAGATCTCAGCTACTTGGGTAAGGTCTACTCCTCCAGGCATTGTTTAACCTCTCTACTTGCACAGCCTTGAGAAGGAGCTACACCCCAAATGAAGAAGTTTTGCCAACTCTCTGCAGTTCCCCATTATACAGTGTAGTAGGATGACACATTGAAGACCTTATAGTGACTTTACATCTTCTGCTTTTCCTATTATTTTGCATACTGCTACAGTCCTTTATACTCAACTTTCCCCAGGAATTATTATTTCATCCCTCTTCTCAGAATGAATCACTGGCAATTATTATTTTTAATGGATGATATAAAATGATGAGGATATTTACAGATATCCTTAAAGCAGACAGCTTATCATTTCTCCATCACATCTCCTTATAGAGATTTCAAGGCACAGCATGTGGAATATTGCAGAGAGCCATTTGCATATCAGAGAAGATACAAGGAAGTTTAAAGCTTTGGCTGGCATCATGATCAATACCTGCTGTACAGTTTATTAAATTAGCCTGACACTACATCAGACCAGTGCTAGCAATTTTACCCTTCGTAGCTCAAAGTGCTGGAGACTGCCTAAAGAAGAACCCAGGCATCAAGGTAGCTGCATTTAGTTTACACAAAGCTGTATCACTGTTTCCAAAGAGAAGAGTAAACAAGAGTGCATTGGCAGTTACACCACCTACAAGAAGCAATTCATTGGAATAGCTAATGCACATTTCACTTGACACAAAGACTTTCAAAATCCACTAGAACTCAGAAGGAAGTAGGAGTTTTTCTTCTGTGAAACTTTCTTACCAAGGAATTTCTGTATTCCGCACCAGAACTGAGAACCATCCCCTTCTATCACCAATAACTGCCCCAGTAACCGTCAGAAATGAGGACAAGTAGGATGCAGTTAGTCAGAGTTTCAACCATCAGGAATTAGAAATAGGATTTCCCAGTATCACAGCTGAGTGTCTGGCCCCCCGGGTTATTATGCATGCAGAGGGATTTCTCCACCTCTGGCTTCTAGAAAGCCTGCCTGGGACTTGAGCAACCTTTGGCCAACAAAACATCGCTGAAACTAGTAGATTCATAACAGAATACTGACCTGTGTGGGCTATACTCCAACGCAGCCACTAGCAGATGAACTAGCAGCTCTTCTCTTCCACACCGCTGTTCAGAGAGTATACCATATGGGAGGAAAAAAATCTAATCTGAGTAGAGCTGAGTACTACACACCCAAACTTAGTCCAGCCCTTAAGCAATCTTACACACTCTTTTGGCAAAAATACAGTAGTGGAGCCCAGCCTCCTTTTATGGGAATTCTCCCCCAACTGAAAAAATCTCTGGTGAAACCCTCTAACAAATCTTAACATCGCCGCCACTATTTGAGGGCCTGACCATAGGCAGCGCTTTGCTACAGCATATATGAAAACAATCATTACAATACAGACAGAAGAGCTGTCTTTAAGCTGCATTCTCACTGCACTAGAGACTAAAGACAAGCTTTACAGTTTGTGTACTTGTTCAAGACAAAGTGTTCTTTTGCATTTTACACTCTTCAGAGACATTCACACCTTTGTTTAAGCTATGCTGAGAAACTCAAGTATTACATGCATATATATATTCAAAGCTATTTACTAAATACTTATGCAGTTTTCCCTAATACCATCTATTTTGAGCTCCTGTTTTTCATGGGCTGGCTGTGTAATTTCAGACAGAGCAGGAAGAACAATCAGCCTTACACTGGTTCCTTGTGATTTGTACTGACATAACACTATTCACCCATCCCAAAGCAGTTTTTTCCACCCACCCCTGAAAAAACAGCCATTTCTAAACCTGAAAGCCGTTTTGTTCCAGAAACCCATCAGTCACCTCTGAGGGCTAGTGACATAGCCATACCACACCAGTTCAAGAAAACCAAGCAGGGGTGGGAGGCTGTAAGGGAAAAAACCCTGCAGACAGGTCAGTGCCAGCCAACATAAGATAAAGCATCCCTCCCTTTGCCAGAGAAAAGGAAACAAAGACAAACTATCTTTCAGCTTAAGTCAGGTATTCCCAGTAAATAAACATAAATCAGGAATAGTTTAATAGCAAGCACTATTTCAAGAATCAACTCAGGCCCCAAGGTTAGCAATAATATTCTCCAGTTATTCTTTTCCTTACCTGGCTACTCCATAACAAGGGTTCCTAAATCTCAAGGTCGTGAGAGATTTAGATTCATATCAGAGAGGTATCTTCTTCTTGCAACAGCCAGCTCAAATGAAGTACTCTGGGTGACAGAGAATAGGAGAGCACAGACCACCACACTTCAGATGAAAGGTCGTCACATCTCATCCTCTCCTGCATCTGCCCTACCTGCCAGCTTAGCCTCCCCCCTCAGTCTGTCTTTGCAGCCCCCAGCTTCCCCTTCAGCCTGCCGAGGTGGTGATTTTTATAGCAGCTGTTGTTCATCCCCCCCCTTGATCTCAGTCAGGGCTGCAATTAGACCTTCATTAGCCCTGCACCAAGGCAGCTGGGGATGTTGTTTCCCCTCCTCCAAAGCCCTCATGCTGCAGCCCGTCTGTGGAAAGGAACTCGGCACCTGCCATCTGCCTGCTGTTTTCTGTTGCTGGAGTTGTACAGAGCTGGCCGACATGCTGGTAACACCACCCCACTGTGGGTACAGGCAACTTATGCACTGCCTCTTTGCCACAGGGCCAGCACACTTCAGGAACACACAGCACTCTCCTCAGAGTGCATTGGCATGACAAAGTTGTGGCAAGAACGCGTATCCTGTGGAAGAAACACATTGCAGGAAAGCCCTGAGTGAACTCCTTGTTATCTTTCATAAGCCCTGAGGCATGTTTGTTGTTAGTAGAACAGATAACAAGATGCTTACAGGAGTGTATGTAACTAGGAAAAAATCTCCAGTGTAAAATGTTAGTGCCATCACAAGTAAGAATTAGAAAAGCGTGTGTGAATCCTTCATAAACTCAGTCATCCTTATTGTTATCAACAAGTCAAATCAGAAACGTGGCCTGCTGCTGTGCAAGTTGAGAATGTTCTGTGAAGAGACAGTGAGATGGGCAGGGGACCACCAACCATGAGAGGAGAAGCCATGGGAGCTGGGCTTGTTCAGCCTGGGGAAGAAACAGCTTCAGGGGGACACAAAAGCAACCCCCCAGAAACTACAAGGGGTTTATTGAGAAGATGGATCTGGGCTCTTTATTGAGTTGTTCTGTGGAGGAAAAGGGACAATGGACATTAATTGAAAAAAACAGGTTTTAGATAAAGAATGTAATTTTCACTGTGAGAATAATGAAGGAACGAGTTATCCAGAGTCCTTGGAGGTTTTCAAGACTGGGCAAATCCGTGATCACTCTGATGTGGGTTCAGTGTGACCCTGCTTTGGGCAGAAGACCCCCGAGGGCCCTCCTGCCTGGGATGTCCCTGTGATGCTACTAACCAGCCAAGTCTTTCCCACAGCCAGGCAGAAGCCAGCCGCTGGATGTCACCCTGCGCTCACTGAACAACGCTACTCCCACCGGCAAACAAAGGATCAAATCCCATTGCAGCGGGAAGGCTTTCTTAATTACAAGCTTTTTACTTCAGGTAATTATTTAGGAGTATTACACTTCTTCAAGGCCAGCCTTGCTGAAAAATACGCAACGGTTTAGTTTAAAAGCTTCGGAATCCCCACCCAAGGTTGAAAACTTAATGGTAACTTCAGCCAAATAGATACCATGAGATTGTAAGTTAAGAGTGCAGTTCGAGGCCACATCAAGAGTCCTACACAGCCTTGTTTAAACACAAAACTGGAATACACATCAAGCTGTGCATGTATTTCCCCTATGCTGAGATAAAATGAACAGAAACAGACTGTAAGATCTTGTCATACAAATAGCACACACTGCATGTAAGATATTGTGTACCTATTACTAAAACAGTAACAGTGAAACTGCTGTGATTTCTAGAAAGAAACTGCAAGGACAATAATCACTGTAGGGGAAAAAGAAATAAACTAGAAAATCAAAAGCATCCTCCACTGCCTGCTAGCATAATATTGATTCTCCTCTCCTTCTCCTGAAAGTCAGTTCCTGTTTATTTCAGCCAGGTACGCTACAGCATGAACACTTAGGGGTCTGACTGGCAAGCTGTGTTGTTCTGAAACGAGCTTCACCTAAGAATGTGAAATGCAGAAAGGAGATCTGTGTTCAGTGTCAAAACTATTTATCTTTAACTGTCAACTTCACATTAATAGTACCGCCAACTGCAAGCACTCAAAAGTTTTCTACAGACATCCCGTGCTCCCCTGCCATTCCTCCCTTCCCCACTTCCTCCAGATTTCATGGTACAAATCTGGGATCATTTTGTTTACCTTTGGTGCTAGTGCTTGTTAAGATTAAGGTTGTCATGCTTCCCTACATTTGTAAAGGGTAGAAACTTAGACTTTCCTCTAAAACCAGGAGATTCTCTTGTTTTTCTCTTGTAACAATCAGGCCTTAGCAATGGGAATTTTAAGTTAATCAAATTGTGAAATTTGTGGTAAAATAATGAAAATCAGCCTACTGAAAATAAAACCAAGTACCGATTTGATTCAAGTGAATGCATGACAATTGAAGCATATTGTGCCTCTTCTCTAGAGTGAGAAGACCATGTCAGACTGCAACATCTCCACTCTTCTGAGCACACCCCCCATCCCTTGCAAAGGCAATCTACCCAACATGCCTTCTCGGTGTAGCATTTACAGCGAAGAGATTGCCCTCAGAGAGGCAATGGCCATAAAGATCAGGAACTGTTGCATTCATTGTCTCACATCCCTGGTGACTAACGAATGAAGTCACAATTCTCCTTTGGACAACTAAAAAAAGGATTCTGCCAATAACTCACATAATGAAGCTATAAATTTATCTAGTCTATCATACCAGAGTTCAGATTGTAGCATAGGTCACCAGCGCTTGTGAGATGAGAGTTTTACACAATGTGGATGTATAAAACAAGTACCTATGACATTGGGCAGATGAAAGGTGCTATAAAGCTTCATTAGATTGGAAACCATCCAACAGTTGCACATTAGAGACTGAATTCAATAGACAAGTAGCTTTGCCAGTACAATGCTTCTTCACAGCCAGATGCTTTATGAATACCACAAAGTGAACCCTTATCTTACTTTCCTCAGAATTAGATTTTCAAGTAGCAAAGACAGACTTTGATGCCCCTTGAAAGCCTGCTGAGTTATTTTCTGTACAGAAGAGATCACCACAGAACAGGGCCTCTGATGGCAGCCAGGGAAAAGGCAAAGAGAAATAAATACATACTGCCCACATTCTGCCACGATGGCCCCAGAGTTGCTATAACTGCCAAAGAAGTCATAGCAGGCTGTTTTTCACCGATACTCCAAATGCTGCCCTTTGTGCCAGCTCAAAAAGGACAATATATGTATACCTACTCCCTGTTGTATGCATCCTGCGCTGAAAGTATTCTCCTCTCAGTTGTTGTTTTACTATCCTGAAGTATCCATAGCTCGTACACTCTGGTTAAGGAGCAAACAGGAGCTGAAAGTAGTTATGTCTGCAAGCTTTTCTTTACAAGGACATGGGTTAAGGATTAAGCACAATGTCAAGGACTAAGAACACTGGTCTCACTTTATACGACAGAAAGTCCAGTTCTCCTGGCCTGCAGCTCCTGCATTGTAAATGAAGAAGAAAGGACAGTATCTTTGTGGAGAAATTTATATAAAGCTTTTTACATCTGCCTCTTACACATCCATGTAGAACTGGGTACATTAATAACTGTAAGCAATTATCTGAGATGGTGATTTCAGGAAAAACTCGTGTTTTCCAATAGCAAGTGCTAAATCTCACCTCACAATTTTCATTCATGATATCCATAGCTCAATTTAATATATTTTGTGTGTTGTTTGCAAACACCTACTGCTACGTGTACTCTTCTGGTACCCACAGCTTCTAACGTGTGACCAGGTATAGGATGCATTTCCACTGAGCCTATCTAAAATTAATGCATGCAATTGCAAACACCTCATCTTGGAAAGCTGGGCTCAGCGGGAACAATCCAGCTAAAAAATTACACTTTGTTGGTTAAAAAGTAACTGTTTGCTCACAGACAACCCTGCCAGAGGTCTTTGACAAATGCAAGTACTGCTAGTCCTAAAATGTTTTGTCATTCAACCTTCCAAAAATAGTGAAATTTTACCTAAAGAACTCACTTTTTGAGGCCGAACTGAGAGCACGGAGGCTGAATACCACCACTACTTTAAGCCACAGGCACGTTTAACGCCGAGTGACACAACCTCCCGCTCTGGGGGGGCTGGAGGCTCCGGCCAGCGGCTCCCCACGGGTCCCCCCGTCCCGTGTGGAGGCAGCGGAGAGCTGAGCTGGCAATGACCGGCCCGGGACTGGCACCCTTGCGGCCATTACGCCTCAGGCGGCCCTTTCCCTCTCCCAGACCCGCGAGCTCGGGGCGCGAGGGAGCAGAGGATGCCCGATTCCGATTGGCTGCCGCGCTGGCGGGCGCTCGATCCCGCCCTTCTG
>NW_008824893.1:27656-34128 GCF_000699105.1 Pygoscelis adeliae
CGGTGGAGCCGGGGGGGTGGGGGCCCCATGAGGGCATAAGGAGGTTCAGCCGGTGTCGGGCTGCCACGAGAGGGCACTCGGGGTCGCATTCAGGCTTGCGTTTCCGAGACAGAGTACCCACCTCTATTCTGTGGCTTCAGAAACGTGCTCGTTCGTAAAAAAATAAATTTTCTACTTCCTCACCCGATTCCATGAGTGAGGCTCTCCACGACATAGCAGGCATCCAAGCACTAGCAGTACAACTGTTAGAGCCAGAGAGGGATCAGCAGGATACCTCCTCCAATTCTCGTATTTTGAATATTTAGCAAAGGCTAAACATCTTTGTACCAGTACTCGGGGGAGCAACAGGGCACCGTGCACCCTCCAAGCTGGGGGAGGCCCTGGACAGGCACCATCCCCAGCCTTACCCCATCCTCCTGTTACAGTCCGTGGCTCTGAGCCATGGTTTCAGCTTGAACATGCCCCATACCAGCACACACGATGGGAGAGAGACTCTTTTCGACACACTGCTAAAGCCCGTAGTTACGTTACTGGTGATTTGTCAGTTGTTGGATAGCTCTTGCAGCAAAAATTATTTATTCCAGCTAGTCACAGATGGCTCACCCAAGGAAGGTATTTTTAATATCTAATACATGGTGTAAGGTTATGGCAGGACAATGCAGGTCAAGATCGCACATCTAATCCCATACATAACGTATTTATAGCACACAGACTTATAGCAATTCAAAGGCTATTAGCTTTATTAACAAGTAATGAAGTATACGCAGGTAAAAAATTTCTCAAGAGCAAATCCTGTGTGGGAGTATTTCCCCACCCCAAATCACTCCCTTTAAATGAAAACTTCCTTGTTTTGAAGAAGGATTACTTGTTTCAACAAACATCTATTACAGGAAGGGCTGTGTGTTCAGAGAGGGTGTCCAGGTTTCCTCCTGTCAGCTTTCCCTGGTGGCAGCCGAGAGATTACCCGACTGCTTTCAGCGCTATTCACAGAAGAAATCAATGTCCTGAAAAAGAGCATTAAAAGGAAAGATGTTTTGAGATTACTGAAGGATTAACGTTCCTTTATCAACCCCCAAACATACATGAGTAGATGCAAACGCAGAATACACTATAATATACTCAAAGTATTCTGGAAAGGAAAAAGGTCTTTTGTGTCCTTTTGCGTAACTGGGATGATTTGTTGCTGCCATAAATTTTTAAAGTGAATTAGGCAATACCACCTTCTCTTTTCATTTCAAATGATTCCTTTCTGTCCCTTTTTTGTTTTGTATTCCCACAACCATACCTGGATTTATTAGTCGTACGTAACCCTTTATCCTTAAACAGTTCCTAATCACACCTGACAAGGATGCCTTAAACAGACTGAGGCTATGCGATACACTTGCTATGGAGAAATGTGACTAGAAAATAAATGCCAGTATTTTCCTTTAAAACTTCCAGCATGGGATAGACTTCCACAGCATATTGCCTTCATCTAACTTCCTGCTATTATCTTATATGGCTATGTAGATCTCGATTCTGCTGCAGGGAATTATCTATCCCACTGTGGTGCTCAGACCGTATGACATTTACATTAGACCAGCGTATCACATATAGCTGTCCACTGGAAGCAGAAGACGGGGAGCTGTTTCAGAACAGATGCTTACTCGTAATGAAAGTACTCTCATCTTAGCCAGCAAATGGCCAATTTTAAGTGATCGAGAGAAGGCAGGCAATCCAACACCGCTTTGTAGTACACACAGTCTATTGTGTTGAGTCTATTGTATTCAGTGTGATTCAATGGCTCAGAAGTAGCAGCACTGAAGAAAAAAAAAAATTCCTAAGATTTATTGCTCAAATGGCAACCAACAGGCATGGATTACCCAGTGCTGCACAAAAGGACGCTGAGAGAGGCTCACAGGCAGAAATGTTTATTAGCGGGGTCTGTAGCTAATGGCATACATTGACTCCAACACTGAAAGTTACTTTGTTTTGGGGGTGGGGGGGTGGGGTGTCAGAGACACAGAGGCCCCCAAGGCTGATGTCCTCTTTCAGGCTTCTCTCCAGTGCAGCAGGTGCCCCCCCCAGTACTTTCCCCCACCGAGTTGCCTATCAGTTGTTCCTCCATGCAAAGCCATTTGTGTGTGCCACCCAGTGCTCTGATCAGGGGTGGGCGCCACATGCTGATGAACCACTAAGCTTTGGGCATCATCAGGTCCCCTAATATAAATGGCAACCCATTCTCAAGAGAACCCATCATAACACCAATATTGGGCTTTGCAGGTGCAAGGCCCGGAAAGCAAGGCAAAAACATTGCCAGCGGCTGGGAGGAAGGTTACAGAGCTGCGAGCAAGAGACCAGCTTCTGACTTGCAGATGGAAGGCTGACGGCATTAGAGGCATCTATGGCGGTGTGCCACACTAGCTCTGTATAAAATGGCACCTTTAAGGGATATTTCTGGAGCAAGCAGCATGCCTATACGCAGATTGGTTAAGATGGGCTGTAGACTGTTTGAAATGTGAACTTAGAAATCTCAGTCAGATCCTTAAGGTCACGTTTGCAACACGCAACTGGGAGCAGTAGAACAAGGAAAAGAACGTATCTGTATCACCCTTCGTTTTCGTTACAAAGTTCCTGCATAGCAAGAATGTGAAGTAAGGGTGAAACGACTGTGAAAGTCTGTGTCACTAGTTTTGTGAAAGAAAATTACTTTCCAATTAAAGTTCTGCCTTGCAGCCTGACAACAGCCCATTATGAACCCCGAGTCAGCCTGCAGGCTAAGACATCGCTTTAACCTACCTCTGCTTGCCGTTCAGCTTGCCATGCAGCAGACTGGCTGTCATATTGTTGAGAAATGAGCTTAGAAACGTATTTTAATCATTCTTTCATGTTCTGTGACTAATTAATTGCTGCAATGCTTCTGGGCCAAATTCAGAATAACCTAATGTAGTGTCAAGAAAAGCAATCACTTATCCAAGATTCGCATTTCCTCAAATAAAGCTTGTCTGACACATTATAACACAAATCCTAGCAACTATTAACATGAAACAAAATTCTTCCTTTCACTTATTTCCTCTGTGTTAATGAAACCCATCTAGTAATCTGGACCTAGGATTAAAAACTCCATATATGATTTCAATATTGGAGCACTAATTGTATTTTGCCGTACACTTCAAAACAGCATATAGCTAAATATTCAATATTGATGAAGGTAATTACTGGAAACGTACCACTCAATTTGTTTTAAGCATAGAAATAAGCTACCAGTAAGTGTTAGTTGTAAGCCAAACCATACCAGCCTCTGAGAAAGGACCCTCCTTTTCCACTCCTCTGTGAAGTGTTTCAGATCTTCAGTAAAATTAAGAGTTGTCTGGTGTATGAGACACTACTGTACATCATCAGGGACAATCACCTTTCAGAAGTACAGCCTACTTACTCACAGAACACTAACGTGTTTCCAATAGCGTTTTAATTCAGCTTTTTGATGGACATACCAATAACTTTGAAAGCATGCTTGTTTTCTCAGAAAAAGAAGAGAGTAAGTCAGAAGTTCTCTATGACAATGTCCCTCTATATATACAGTTCATAGAAAATGTGCTTGTACGCGTTACTAAAGTACGCAGCACAACATCCAGACTCTAAAAAAGAAAGCTTCTTGCAATGTATTGCAAATGGTTTGGGTAAAACCTACATGGCCTTGAAGGAATACTATTCAAATCAATAGGAACTCTAATAGGATCAAGCCCTTAATGCAGCACTTGTAATGTCTGCAATGTCAGAGCGTATGTTAGGATTTTATTGAGGCTATTTGCCTGTATAAAGGCCCAAAGATCGGATCCCTAAGCATCTGTGATATGCTACAATCAACTGCCACAATTATGATTTGTTTTTACAGCAAATTAGCATTATACAGCCAAGTATAATTATGTAGCCAGCTGGGCTTTTGCAAATTCCTTACCGTTGTAGGAACAGTCTTATTTGCTTCTTGATAGACATGTTGTTCTGAGACTAAACTGCTAGGGAAATAACCAACTGTCCCCATATGGTCTTCATACTGTTCTCCATAAACCTTCAAGCAAGGAGATGTATAATTAGGTACCTTAAAACAGTCCTCATCTGGTTTGAGCTAGTTCATAATTTAGTCAAAAGCAGTTACTAATACCTTAACTCTGGTTTTAGATTTCCTAGGTTCCAATTAGCTGGCACATGAAACGAACCATTAACAACAGTTCTGATACAGGCATACATTTTTTGGAGTGAATTAATACCACCTATAGTTTATCTGGAATTTTTTTATAAATGCAGCTAGTATTTATCTTTACTTCCCTTAAATTTAAGAGTTTTATGACCATGATAGAAGCTTTCTCCTCCACAGTTCCAGCAAACAGCCACAGAAGAGAACTGTTGAGCTCTTCTGTTCATAATTACTATATAGTTATTGAAGATACTCCATTTAAAAAAAATATTAAAAAACCTTAAGACTCCTCAATCAGTTTAAGTTTAAACTTGAAAGTTTAAACTTTCAAGATTCATCTTGAAAACTAAGTTGCTGCTTTAAAACCCACAATAGCTCAGCATTAGCATCCATTTCTTGACAGAAATGCATGTTAATCTACTTCTGGTTTGCTCATATATGCAAGAATCTCCTCTTACACTTCCAGCCCAGAATTCTCCGGAGTCTTTTTCTTTCACTAGTTTTGAGTAAACATAAATCAACTGCCCTTTTTTCATATTAATGAATCTGCAGTCTGGAGCATTATAATCCTCTTCTGCTCTGGCGAGGGAAATGGTGTCTAGGAAAAAAAAAAAAGAATGAGGCGGACGAATTTAGATACATATATACTTTTAGAGAGAGAAATATAAATACGTGTGTGCTTGTACGCACACATGTAAAACTATTTCTACAGATAAAAGTAGGTTATCCTGAAATGAATAAAAGTCTTCAAGAATTTGTTCTGCTCATTTTTCTATTCTCCAGTAAGCAAAGAGCTTAAGAACGTGCCTTTTCTTCATAGTGGAAGTTACAATCCTTCTCTCTACACTTACCTTTCACTTGAGTGAAAAATGTCCTTTACAAAACCCTTTTTGCAGTAAAACTGCATGCGACGTTCCACATAAACCCTCCCACTCTGCTTTTAAAGTTGACAAACCAATGCAAAGATAACAGAGCTAAATAAGCAGAGTAGTTTTCCCTCGCACTACCACATCCAAACTCGGCAGTCATTTTTGAGACTATTTTTTCCTCAAAATTAAAGCAAAATTACTTACAGACACAGTCATCGTCAGCACACAGCTTCTTGCTGGCAAGCTTGTCCATAAAAACTCCAGTTACAAGAGGACACGTTAATCCCAGACACAAAAGTAGAACCACCAAATAAACACGTGTCATTTTTCTTTGCTGCAGTGCTTGCCGAATGCGTGCCGGGTCCAGCAATCCCCATCTTTTATGGAAGAGGCAGACACCTGGACAAACACGCCAGGCCAATGGGAAGGGGTCGGGGCGACATTCCACCCCACCAGAAGAGCCGCAGGCAGGAAGAAGACCTCAGGGTCCACTCACGAAACTGAATCCCTTCCCAAAGCCATTCTGCATCGACATTTCAATCAGCAACTGTATTATTTAAACATTTTAAGCCTTCCTGTAGTTGTCCATAATCTTAATCTTACCTCGAGCAAAGTTTGAGAATGAAAATTGTCAGAACCTGGTAAGCAGCAAAGGAAATTACATCCTTCCAAATCCTGAAGTTCTTCGTTCTCACAAATGCTCACTGACAAGCGTAAGCTTCACTGGACCGTAAACCCTCAGTGGCAGAGATTTCCCTGTTACGGTCTAGAGAAAGGACCTACTAGGACCCTAACACATGGACACAAATGTAAACAAAGCAACAGGGAGTTGAAACCCAGAAAAAAGGCTTTGCAAGTCAGCAATTTAAATCGGAAATCTAACAGTTCAAGCACCACATGCTTGTACAGGCAGGATCCCTTCCACAGGGAGACGCAGTCGAGAGCAAAGCACACAGGTTACGCCAGGAAGCAACCATTTCACTTTTATTTACATATTTACATACATCTTACAGTTGAGAGTTTGCAGATGCAAGACGCTGAACAACATACAGTGCCACAGGCTGACTTAAAAGGTCCTCTTTACGCCTTGGAGAGGACATCTAGAATTCATCTAACTTCCCAAAATCTTGTCCTAGCATACATGAGGCAAGACTTGTAGGGAGTATTTTAATTGAAATAGATGTGCACGCACATGCACAAAAGGAACAACCACCGGAGTTACTGCACTGTAGGCGATTCACATCACAGCTGTCAGGCTACAGAAGGCCGGTCTGGATCAGTCCTTAAAAGTGACCAAGAGCAAGTTTGGGAATTCCCAAAACTCCAGAGAACCAGCGCTACCTGATTCACAAGGAGGCCTGAAGAGCTGCTGGCTGTACCAGCTTTCAGTCAACAAGCAGAAGAGAGGAAGCTGTCAACTGTCATCCAA
>NW_008824893.1:34149-35924 GCF_000699105.1 Pygoscelis adeliae
TTGCAATTTCTAGCATCACCCTCCTGTTACAGCTGACTTCACCATTCTCTAATCTTCCAGCCCATTACCCCTTCCTCCAACCTCCCGTGTGTAGTGTCTAACTTCCTTTGCAGACAGCTCCACACAAACCCTCCTAAGTGAACAAAGGTCAAGAGCGGTAGTATGCAATGGTAGTCTCATGTACGCAGACTAGTGGGATGCAAGGACAGCATAATTAATACCTATAAAATTATGACTGCAGAAGGAAAAACATAAGGTTCATGATGGAATAACATAGTCGCTTTTGCTCCTGTGTTACAGGCACATTGAAATGATTTTTCACTTGCAAGTATTAGAATACTTGTGAAATCACACACACACACAAAGTCACTAAAAAGAATGAAAAAAATACATATATGAAGCTATGACTAATCGAGATGACACTGGAAGGGACATCATTTTGCATTGTACTCTGGGAGCAGAAGATGAAAGATTTTTCAGGTCTCGTGCAAAAAAGGTGGTTTATGTAGCTAGTTTTATGCTTACAGATGCACTGAAACATAGCACTTGCTCAGAAATTGAGTGGACATGCCAGAACTACCATATATATTATACCAAGAAGTATACTAAGATTTTATAAAAATCAATCATACTCTCCTGAAGGTGCAGCACTTTCTCCAAAGAACAGTTTTAAGCCAGATCTCAATTGTTTCAGAACACAAACTGGGGGAAACAGATGCTCTGCAGCTACAGCCAAGCCCACACAACCCAGGAAGGGACTGCACCGAGCCACGGTCAGAGGAAAGGCTATGGCCTCCAGCATCCTTCCTCCCGCCCCCATTGACCAAATTACTTTGGAAACAGAAAAAAACCTCAACACTTGCAATGCAGCTACAATGCAAAACATTCTTCCTGTAGTTTCTTGCCTAAATATCAGCTACTCCAATACTTACCCGAACTGCTTCTAAAGGAAACCATAAAGGAACTCTATCCCATTACTTTTTTGTCTGAAAGGCTAGTTAGAGGCCTCACAGAGAAAGTGTTCAAGAAGCGAGGAATGGTGCAACATAACAAGCGCTGTGCGACCGCTTCCTCTCAAACATTCATCTTCAAGGGTCCGATTGCAATCCTCCTAGCCAACACCATGCAACAGCTACTGCAAGATTCACCAAAAATATAATCATATTTTAAGGAAATTGCATTATTCTCTTAACCTAAAATATCTAGGTCTTCCATCACCGGAACAAAACACTTCAGCTTTTGAAGTGATTTTTGCACCCAAATATTTAGAACAGTTACAACTCACAATACCGCATCTGTTTACTTCACTGCATTCAGTGTATTTCATGTCACACAAGACCTGTAAAGGTTTTTGACAAATGGGAAAAACAAAACACCCAACAAACCCAGAAGCATTAAGACATGCATTTTGGAAAAACCTGCCTAAAAATGGACCATCAGGCTCATCCGCATTGTCTTTGTAAAAAGCCAGAAAGCTCTTTCTAAACCATTTATTAAAATCACTGGTAATAGGGCTGGAAAGAGCAGAAGAGAAGACAACAGATAAACTTTTATGTTTCTTCCACGGACCTGCTTCTACTACCAGCCATCATTAGAAAGACAAAACCAAGTTGAGCAACAGTGCTGTCAAACTGTAATCAATTTCTACCCATACCTGGAAGAAAACCTCACTAATGGTAAGTTGTTTTTCTTAAGTGACAAAATTATTCTTGCTGAAAAGCAGCTGTCCCCTTGATAAAGGAGGCTGAAGATTGAGTGTTGCATTTATTCCGAAT
>NW_008824893.1:35969-44451 GCF_000699105.1 Pygoscelis adeliae
CCATGTTTCCAGCACTCACTTCTGAGAAATGAGTGTCACCTTAAAAGTAGCTAAACCAATATACTGAGTAAGCCCCTGCAAGCCTAACAGATCAATAATAAGACAGATTCGAGGAAAAACATGGCTTGAAAACAGCATAAACTGAATTTATTTTATAAAAATTAGTATTTCAACACATTTACTATCCAGTAGATCCGTGGAAATCCTACATCTGTCCTGGCCGTTGTGGCAATTTTACACAAGTCTTAAGTTTTCTGCAGAGAACAGCAAACATGCTAGTGGATCAAAGTATCGTCATATCAAAAAAACAACTATCCACAGAAGTCCTTTATAGGAGCATCCGGTTATTTCTTTGCATAAGTGATTTTCATGGCATGAGATGGAGTAATCTTGAATCCTTGGAGAGCATCTCGAGCAGCTCCTGCTTGATTCTCATTTTCAAACTCCACAAATGCAATGTCATGGCGGCCAGGCACTAAGCGTACTTCTTTGAATCCAGGAAACCTTTAAAATAAGGTGGAAGAGTCAGATAATATTTCCTAGTTTGATAATACATCTCTCTTCAGTAGCCGTAAGACCTTATCATAAGCATCTACTAGTATAATAGTTACTACTAACAAAAGATTTAATTTGAAGGGTTTTACACGTCCAGTCCTTAGAACCATGCCTCAATTAAGGATCATGTCCTGGTTTCGGCAAGGATAGAGTTAATTTCCTTCCTAGTAGCTGGTACAGTGCTGTGTTTTGGATTTAGGATGGGAACAAAATTGATAAGGCACCGATGTTCTAGTTGTTGCTAGGTAGTGCTTACACTGGCCAAGGACTTTCTAGTTTTCCATGCTCTACCGACTGAGAAGGCTGCAGGTGCACAAGAAGCTGGGAGGGGGCACAGCCAAACTGGCCAAAGGGACATTCCATACCATGGGACGTCATGCTCAGTACATAAACTGGGGAAAGCTGGCCGGGGGGGGCCGCTGCTCGGGGACTGGCTGGGCATCGGTCGGTGGGTGGTGAGCAATTGCACTGTGCATCACTTGCTTTGTGTATTATTATTATTATCATCATATTATTATTATCATTATCATTTTATTTCAATTATTAAACTGCTTTTATCTCAACCCACGAGTTTTTCTCACTTGTGCTTTTCCAATTCTCTCCCCCATCCCACCGGGTGGGGGGGAGTGAGCGAGCGGCTGCGTGGTGCTTAGTTGCCGACTGAGGTTAAACCACAACAGATCATTACATGGAAGCAATTTAACCAGTCTTGTGCACATACGGAAGCAACTTAACGCTTGTTTTAAAACTGCTTCTGCTGTTGTAAAGTCTTTAATATTACAGTCACCAGCTTAAATCTGGTGCAGATTGATAGCAGATAACTTACACAATCAAAACCAGCTATGAAAAAATTCAGATTTGCTTTCTGCATCAAGTCATCGGAACTGACATCTGTAATCTTGGCAGTAAGACAAAGAACTGAAATACCTTCAGAAGAAACTCTTATTTCTAAAAAGTCAGCTTGCCAGCTGAGAAAAAGCATACAGGTAACAAAAATTCAAAGGAGAAGTCCTTTCTATTCAAAACTTACTGATTGAATAACATGGACAGCATCATCTCATTCGTTTCCTCAGGCAAGTTATTAAGGAAAAGGATATAGTTTGGTGGGTTATCAGGCACCTGCAACAACAGAAGATCAAAGCTCAGAAGATGATACACAGCTATCTGTTCCTCTGCATCTGTCTGCACGATTATTTGAACCGAGACTCACATATCCTTGGTTTTGCTCATAACACTGCTAGCTGGACTTCAGTATGCCTTCATGCAATATGCAGAGCCCCTTGGTTCTTTTACAAGGATGTATTAATTTGGAGAGGCTCTTATTTCCACAAACATCACAGTAACATGTTGTCTTAGATGTCATATTTAAGCTCGACAACTCAACAGCTGATACTGCAGTACTCTCAGCACTGCCAGGGGTGGGACCCAGGTGCCTAAGTACTGGCTGTAGTGCTGTCCGAGACACCTGTGTGGCAGCAGAAGAACCTGTGAAAGACTCGCATCCTTCCAGAAGAGCAGTGGGAGGCCAAGATAAATACTCTGTTCACCTGCAGTAGCACTGAAATACTGAATATCTTTGGGCAACTGAAACCCACAAAACCCACGTGGTTTTACTACAGTGCTCTTTTCAAACTTACTAATTAGAAAACCCATTAGATTTAAAGCTTTAGAGTCTTTAGCAGATTTGCCTGCTAATATGAATTTGTAGCAACCCACCAGACACAAGGCTGAGTAGTCCATTTGCTGACACTGGACTGAAAGGCTGGAATCTCCCTAAGTCATCAAGGAGACTACAAAAATAAAAAGAAACTGGACACCACAACTTCAAACGTCCTAATAATGGTGCCAAGTAAGGTAACGCCTCAGCAGAACAATTTCCTTCAGCTGATGGAAATATTCCAGGCAGCGCCATTAGAAAATAAACTTCTGAAGTTCAAAGAAAAATACCTAAATATTCAGTGTTGTGCTTTGATGCAAACTGACATACACATATTGTGCCTTGTTACAAATGACACCCGAAAGGAAACCCAGACTGGGAGCAAGACATCTTCCCCTGCGGATTACGTAAGCAATCCTCAATGGTAGTACTCAGGAAAGAGACGCAGGGCAGGCAAAGAGAGTCTTCTGTAGTATTTGCCTTCCTGCAAATCTGGGCTCTTTAGTACCTCCCCACTTCTAACGCACACGAATCATTTAGTAGGCCACTGAGCAGACAAGATGAGTGAAGCGTAGGGAGTTGTTGCTACATCTCCACACAACCCTTTGGAAAATAAGACACTTATGAGAAAAAAGAAAAAGTGAGCAGAGGACCCCCAAACTCCTTTGGGGGAGAGAAAGGAAGCTTTTAGGCTGATATTCTGGCACCCTGCGTAGTCTTCCTTCTCCTTTTCTACTACTAGAACAAAATAAGTTAAAGGGAACTTATTAACAATGAAAAAAAATTAAGAATCCTTCAACTGATACTAAGCACAGTCCAAATTTAAGAATCAAGTAGGATTTGTTAATAGTGCAGTTTTCTGTGTAATAATGAGAAACTGCAGATTTTCATTTCATGTCAACCAGATACAGTAAAAGTGGGATTTCTTTTGTTTACTGTGACTTGGCTGTTAGACAAATGTCTCACAGAACAAGAAGGAAGCTGTAAAATATATCCTCAAGTTTCCATGTGTAACAAACTATTATTCATCGAGAATAATTTTAAACATTAGTGCTTTCAGTCACAAAAAAAAAAGCATTACCTGCTGATTCTGTGCTGCAGTCCCTGGGGCATTGGCTGAATTTTGTGTTGCTCCCTATTAAATAAGTACAAAATACTTTTACAATGGTGTTCTGTTAGAAATATATAAGCACGCATCACCATGTTTCTGCACAACTCAAGAAGTATGTTAAGGTTTCTTTACGCTACAATCCAAGGAACACTTGTTGCTTATGAGATACCTCCCGAAGGGAAACATAAAGCATGTGAATTTCGCTGAACTCCAAAACCAGGCAATCAAAGCAAAAACATCAGTAAGATCTGATCTGACTAATGGCTGAGTCAGCAGATACTGCAAATCACTACTTCTCCACATTATAAAATTTGGTTTAATAGACAGGAAGGAAGTAGTTTTGAAAATGAAGGCCTAGGCAGGACACACCTAATAGGAGAAAAATAGGTGTTTCCACCAAGGACTCCAGTTTAGCAAGGATAACTAAAGCTATTACCATTATAGCTAGTAGCAATTATTTCTTCCTAAGAGATCTGTATATAACGATTGATTTTTTTAATAAATCCTGAGAAATCTGAATATTCTACCTAGGAAATGTTGCTTTCTATGAACACTCTTATCTCTCCTTGATACCAATCTGTGCCTTAGCAGGAAGCGTAGTTAAGTAACACAACATTCAAACTCTGTGCCTTGATGTTTCCTGCTGTACTTCAGCACATAAATTACTAAGTGTCGTTAGATTAGGCCAGGCCAACCCTTAGTGGAGATATATTCCAAGCCAACTCCTCTTCACCTACCTGTAAATGAATTATCTTGTTCCCATTTACCATTCTTCAGTGCTTACAGAGCAAGTAGGGCATTAAAACGCCAAAGGGAAAAGCTGGTTGAGCACTTGAAGCTGGCATTAAAGATAAGCACATACCCCCTCCTTTTTTTCTTTTTTAAGAAGTGGTTAGATTCTACTTTGGTTTATTGTACCTTTGCCCTACATGCTGGTTTTCATCTGGTAATAGGAAAGGAGGGGGGGGAAAAAAAAGGAACAGGAAGGACTATGTAATCAGCCTTCAACTTCTAGTGGGTACTAGTGAGTACTCAAGAGCACTGATATCAATAGACCACAACTCAGGGAATTGAGAACTTCCAAAAGACAATACCTAATCCTAATAAAATAACTTAAAATAGCTTTTGTATGCATTTGTTTTTCCTTTTTAAAACAGAGAAGCAGCTTACCTGGATAACCTTTTTATTTGCTGCATTTGCTGACTGCTCCAGAGATTTGGCCTTCTTCTTTTCCTTCCTTTTTTCCTTATCAGCAAAAGTACCACGCATTTTAGAGATGATATCAGAGTCTGTTTTTGCATACTGAATACGCTTTTTAAAAGGAAAAAAATCAGTACATTTTGCAGTTAATAATACTGAACATTGTGCATCACTTTCATTAACTGTGTTCTACTGTGCATTTACACATTTTTTGCAGGAACTTGATATTAAAAATATTGTTATAAACTGTAGGTATGCTTACAGAGCGTCTAATCCTCATCATTAATTCTGAACACAACTATGGAACTCTAAAAAACACCAAAGATGGAAATTACTAAATTTAACTCATTGAAATCGGAACTCTGTTCATATAACTGCATCTTTTTAACATCTGTCAAGGTAACAGATGTACAAAGCAATACAAGGACATTTGACAAAACGGGCACTAGCTCCTATTAAAAAACCTGAGAGGATTTTTTTAACCCCATTTTAAGGGGAGTTACAGTTTTACAGTGGTTTCTCGGATCTCTGCAGAAAATTGAGTTCAGCGAAACTCAGACTTCTTAAATAGAAAGGCAAATACCTGCCCCAATCCAAACCGGATCGCATGAATCGTGTCAGCAGCACAACAGTGCTGGTTTTCTGACACAGGCTGCCCGATGCACTAGCCGGGGGGTGAGCAGATTCAGCTATGAGTATGCAGGTGTGCAACATTATATATGCCCACAATCCTATCGCTTTTACTATCAGAAACTACCTCAACACAGAATTACACAGCAGTTAAAGGGTTTTTTTTTTAAATGCTTTTGTTTAGTGCTTAGAGAGAGTATGCATGCTGCAGGCAATATTCAAAGAGGGAAGTACACCCGAGAGCTTATGAAGCCTTAATCTTTTTATTTCCTGTTGAGTTTTACTGAGCACAAAACTCTCTAAGGGTGAACGACAGAACTGAGCTTGCACAGTTCCTTGTTAATGATTTCATCAGAGAATCTGAAAGTGTTAATGAAAAAAGCTCATGGCTCAGCAACACAACTGTCTGTGCTCTCCTTAACGCTCAGAGCCGTGAGCTGAAAGCCAGTATTAATATATCCATCCATCACTGAAGCCAAGTGCGCCATTTGCATGTATTGTTACACCTCACGAATAGGTGCAAAATTCAGGGATGCCTCATTATCCAAGCAGGCAACGACGTGTCAATTGTTGTGCTATTCCGCACATTATTAAATCACGTTCTATCAACCAGCAGTGTATTTGCTTCACTGAAGTTATACTGAAATTCAGTTATTTGGCTTGGTGATCAGACGCGCGCACAAGCAGAACTAGCTACCGATTTAAAAAATAAATCACGGGTTGCATCTGTTGATTTCTGGAAAGTAAAACTGCAGAGATCTTCACCCTACTCACTGCTACCTCAAAAAGGAAGCATCATATGCCAGCTATTCATTACAAATACAATAGTAATTCAGGTGACTCTAGATAATGTTACTGAAATGAGGTGCTTTCAGTTAATTTACAGAATGAATTTAATTGGTTCAATAGAAGACGTGATGAGTAAAATGGAAGTATTTAAGATCTTAAAAACTTTAATCCAGCATATAAAAACATAAAGCCATCACTTAGGAAACCTAAATGCTAAGTTCAACCTCTGTGTGTGTTTTAACGACAGCCTCGCCGGCATCCCTCTAGCTTGCATAAATACATGTATTCATCAGGACGTGAGGTGATTGAGTAACACTACAATTACAAGTACACGTGATAGTTAGTTCACAAGGTGCAAGTACCAAAACACTCTATCATACCGTGGCAACTTTTTTTTAATTTAGAAAGCTAACAAAATAACTTACCATTGGTTTCCCATAAAATGGAAAGCCTTGTAGTTGTCTCAAAGCATTGGTAGATGATCCAAGTTCTTTAAATATAACAAAAGCCTGTCCTCTCATCTTCATAGTCTTTAAAGCCACAATGTCGACCACATGACCAAACTGTGAGAATAATGCATACAAGGACCTCTTCAGCTCTGTTGGCCACACGAAAAAATAGATTATAGCAGGTTACATGCAAACGTCCAATTCTACAAGTCTGCTGTCCTTCAGGGACAATATTTTTTGCCAGCTTTAGCTCACACAGTGATACGTTACACGGGTTTAGTCAAAACCGTTGCGCGAGTACAAGTTTATTTGCCCAGTTTTTGTAAGTTGGTGTTTAACGCTTGGTTTCACACCTCAAGTATCCAGCTAGTGAAAAAGTTGTACCGCCAGCCGTTCTACCATTCTAAGAGAGTAAACGTTACACAAGGATACGTATATATGTTTCTTCGTATACATATATACACACGCACTCCCTCACACATTCAAGTGTGATGTACAAAAGCCATCAAAGACTGATCAGAAAACCACACTGTAACACGCAATAGTAAAGAGGTATGACTTAAAACAAGAACACGGCAAACTAGTACCTACTTAAAGGCTAATTAAATTTGGAAATTCTGTTTGTAACTGTTTAACCAATTCTCTCACGGACATGAAATATTTTTTCGTATTCTGGATCCAAATATGTTTTTGTACGATCACACTGTACCTTACAACTGCAATGGATTTATTTTCATTATTTAAAATCACCTGACTACACGCCAAATTAAACTTTAATCTTATCCAACCAAGCTAAATAAATCCTCTGTATCGCGTGATTATTCACTGCCTCTTGTTTATTGCTGTTGAGACTTGGTAATACCGGCCCACTGTCACCTTCCCCAGCTGCTCTTGACCAACCGCAGCAATATATTTTTTTAAAAAAAGTTTTCTTATCAAAACATTTCCTTAAAAATAACTTCAAAGACTGTATTAAAAAAAATAAATCACATTTGCAAGCTTTACAGGTAATATGAAATCCTACATTTAAAAATTGTAACCACGCAATTTCATAATGGAGACTTACTAGTTTATAGGGCACTTAACATGCTACAAAGCAAGCCCCAAGTCAAATTTATTCAGTAGAACCATCTTGACAAGTTAAATAATTTCTCAGCAAAGCTGTTTCCACTTTCAGATCTCTCTCTGGAGCACCCTGAAGAAACATTTAAGTAGTGCTAGTCTGACCCAGCCACTCAGTTCACAAACAATAACAAATAAATTACCTTGATCACTTTAGGTCACAAGCTAAGCCCGAGTGTTAAGCGGGTGGTTCTACGCAGACATTGAATACACAGCCAGATAAGGGCAAGAGAGGGGTTTTTGTTGGGTTTTTTTTTTTTAGCACACTGCGAGGAGCTAAAATTCCTCAGCACCAAGCCGCCTCTCGCTAGAGAGGGCTGCGGTGACTGCGAGGCGGCGTCTCTAACACGGTGATGCAATGGCTGGCTCGTGCCACGCTCGCCGCTTTCGCACGGCGCTAAAGCAAAAAGAGGAGCACACAGATGCTCCCCCGTTTCAGTGAGAGGCGGCTGCTGACCGCCGAACCGTGTACCAACGCGCCTCTCGGCATCGGATATGCCGATTACTGCTGTCGTCACAGTTATCCACCGACAAGCGAACCTAACGTACGCAATTAGCTACAGTAGCGAGGCAACCAGAAGCTTCCCGAGAAACACGGGCCCCGGCTTACAAAGAGACTTCAACCTCGCGCTGCGTCTGTCGACTCTAGCTGCTACTTCCTTACAAGCAGCCCTTTGCCGAGCGCTCGCTTCACGACCACCACCCCGCACGGCACACGCCAGAGCGCCCCGGGAGCCCCCCCGAAGCCACGGCACTGCCCACATGCCGAGCGCGGTGTGAGAGCGTGCGGCCGGGCGCGGAAGCCAGCCCGATGCGACAGCGTTCCGCTTTCTAAAGGCGAGTCACAGGCACCGATACCTTCTTTCTTGATCTTGTCATTGATGTTGTTGATGTAGATGGTGTGGTTCGGCCTGATGTCCATCCTGCGGGGCGGCTGCAGACCTGCCTGCGGGCAGAGCACACGCGGGA
>NW_008824893.1:45278-48779 GCF_000699105.1 Pygoscelis adeliae
GCCCTGCGGCGGCTGCCGGCGTGTGCCCACGCCCTAAGGGCAGCGGGATAAAAGGGGAAACGGGTCATAAGGCCGTTCGACTAAACGGTTCGGTTTAAATAAAGTGGGTTAGCAAACTGTATCGGTTATCTGTTCCCGGTCCGTAGAGGCCAAGCAGCCCGCGGGCAGGCCTGGCCCCGCGGTGGCCTAAGGGCCCGGAGCCCCTGCTGCCTCAGCGGCGCCGGGATCGTCTGCCTGTGCTGGAGAGGTGTCGTGCCTGCTCAGCGGTCTGGTGAAGCCCGCAGAAACGCCTCGGGGAGCTCGGTCTGTCTTTGGAACAGCGCCGGGGCGAGAGAGGGTCGTAGTCGGGGCTCCGTGGAAATCAGTGAGGCTCGAAACTGACCGACATGGGGATTCCTTGCCCCAGGTCCTAGCTCTGCTCTGTGCCAATACAGTAATAAAGTAAGCTGTGATTTTTGTGTCTTCACAGTTAACACCTGATACAGCAACTTGCGGAGAATGAAGAGAAGCAGTAACTTAAAAATGCCCGTAGACGTTCATTAGCTAACCTGTGGTTTTAGTTTTGATATTGAAAAGGCAAAGTATCTGAGCATGTTATTTCTTGAAGGTACTTTGAAAATCCCTGTGGTAGTGGTAGCTCGGGATAAATAAACAACAGAGATTGAGGTTGCAGCCTTTGAATTTTTGGAATAATTTTGCAGGCTGCATACCTTCATTTCTGTGAATAATATGCAGTCTTTCTCAGAAACAATTTTAAGTTGCAAAGGTTTAACCTGGTTGCATATCAAAAAGAAGCTCTTTGGGGGGAAAAATACAATCAATCAATAAGATAGTTCTTGCTTAAGCTACAAATTGTGTTTGGACAGGTCATCTCTTTGTAAAGAGACAGGAATATCAAGGAGAGGGTTGTTAGTTCAGTTACGTTTCAGGAAAAAAACCTCCAGTATGACTTCCAGATTCTAGAGTTTGCTTGAGTAAAAAGAAACTCTGGTATTTAGGAAGCGTTTAAAGAACAACATGGATTAAAGTGAGTTGAATATAAAAGAAAAAAAGCTGTTGATTGAGATGTTACTGGTGGAAGAGAACAGTGTGTTCTTCAGTTGTTCATAGCATTGCGTGGTATGGGAAATACCATGCGTTGTGCCAGTACGATGCTATACGCAGTGTATACACGCCACAAATTCAAATGATGATAGGCAGCAGTTCCTGTCAAATTTTAGGGTCCTCTTTATTTTTCTTTGTTTATTCTCTTAGAAGTCGTTGTTAAGATAAAGCATAACTTTGAAATCCAAGCATGAACAATACATTAAACCACTATTTTTCAGAAAGGCTGACTGTGGTGTTTTATGCGTTGATCAGCCGTATAGTCCACGTAACTTTGTAATTTAGTAACTGTCCTGGTTTCAGCAGGGATAGAGTTAATTTCCTTCCTAGTAGCTGGTACAGTGCTGTGCTCTGGATTTAGGGTGAGAACAATGTTGATAACACATTGATGTTTTCAGTTGTTGCTAGGTAGTGTTTATACTAGTCAAGGACTTTCCAACTTCCCATGCTCTACCACAGTGTATACACGCCACAAATTCAAATGATGATAGGCAGCAGTTCCTGTCAAATTTTAGGGTCCTCTTTATTTTTCTTTGTTTATTCTCTTAGAAGTCGTTGTTAAGATAAAGCATAACTTTGAAATCCAAGCATGAACAATACATTAAACCACTATTTTTCAGAAAGGCTGACTGTGGTGTTTTATGCGTTGATCAGCCGTATAGTCCACGTAACTTTGTAATTTAGTAACAATGTTCAAAACTACTTATTTGTTACGGAATCAACATAGCTAAGGGAATTTGTCTCATAGAATCAAAAATATTGACATACTATGAATGACCTTTAAAATAAAGTCCTTAAAATGTTCATAGAGAAGACACTCTAAAGAAAACAAACACACGAAAAACCCCAACCTGACACAAAGTAAGGAAGAATTCATGGCTTCTACAATTCTTCCAGTGCAGTATGCCACACTCGTACTTGCTCAGAGTCACTTCAAGCACAGCTGATTTATTCTTGCAGAATTTGAATGCGATAAAGCAGAAAAGCTGTGTCTTTACTGTTCCTCAGGTGGGATTTCCCAGTCTGCCTGCCAGTTCAATAGAAGTGACAGTCGTTCCTTAGGTTGGCTTTCCCCCCCTCCTCCCCAAGGTTTATTTGGATTACTTTTGTTTTCTTAATCCCCAAACAGAGAGGTACAGTGCTCTCATATTCGCTAAACCAGTCATTTGTTTAAAAGTCCCTGAAAGCTTAAAGTATGGTAGAAGTTATTTCAAGTTTCTTAGCAAGAATGCCCGTAGTGACTTAGTAAGCAATTATAATTCATCACCAATATAATGGGCTGGAAACATACTTCCAGCCTGAACAGGTAGCTGCTTTGTCAGAGGTTGTCAAACAGGGTTGGAGAAGCAAAGTGAAGAGTACAGGGTCCTTGAAAATATCTTTGTAGCTGCTGCTCTTCCCCCTTCCTGCCCTTTGCTCAAGGTCAAGGAAACCTAGCATTTCATTATTATTGCTGTTTGTTACGAAACCTGTAATAAAAATGGAGATTTTTTTTTTCCTTCATCTTCCTTTTCTAAATTCAATGCAGTTCTCTGAACTAATACAGGGCAGTAAACGAAGAGCTGCCTATAGTGGAAGCTTCACAACATCGTGCAATCCTCACAGCTTTGATTGGGTCCACATACACATAACGATGCTTCACACTTTTCACAGTTGTTATCTTCCTATATGAAGATTGTGGGACAAGTAAAGTTACTCTAATTTATCAGTACAGAAATATTTTCATCTCACCTCTGCATGTGTGTGTAATCAAAATCACATGCTAGAAAGAAACACGAGTGTGAATGCTTTGTGATAAGGCTGGATTGGTCCTCGGTATTTTGGTTCTACCCTTTGACTGGTGTGTTCTGCTGTGTCAAGGGGTATCGTGATACAACACATCACTAACCGTCGGAACATGGACAAAGGCAACGAACAAAATGACAGGAAATAGGAAGTTCCCTGGCAAGTACAAACGTATGGCAGCGGTGCTGTGAGCACTTGCAAAGTCAATATACATGGAACCTCACATTTATGACAGGAAAGGTTCTTTGAAGGGTGAACAACTTAGGCATCTATATTCAATTGGAAGGTGGAAAAGAGAAGGAATTGCGTCCTATAAATCAGTGGTTGCTGGGCAGTCGTACTGACTGCCATCCGCTAGTGTAAATTGCCAGAAGGAGCTGAGGAGGCTGCAGTGATTTACAGATTATTGTTCGCAGGCTCAGGATACATCGCCTCTGTACGAAACTAACTAAACTAACAAAGCAGAGTGAATGGACAACGTGATGGCAGGAGAAATTGAGTATTGACAAATGCCTGGCAAAGCACTTGGATCATTTGAACCACCTGAATGAACTGTAACCGCTCAGGAGGAGGAGCCAGCTGACGCCCTTTGGGGGACAATAAAACACCCAG
>NW_008824893.1:48808-59904 GCF_000699105.1 Pygoscelis adeliae
CCACCACGCGGAAGGGAGAAAACGTGCTGCAGTTCCTTTAATAAGGCTATTTCATAATCTCTAAAAAGATGCTTGAATGTGTTACTGCTTGAGCTAAAACAAACAAAAAAAAACCCTCCACACGTTCCTGTGACATTTGTTACTGGCCGTTTATATACGGCTCACCAGATGACAGCACCTATCACTGCTCTATTAACATCTAAAAGTTTCAATTAACATCAGGACTTTTGGAAGCCGGTAACAGACCACCTCCCTGTCCCCCCCAAAAAACCCCAGACCCGAGAAAGGAAGGGTCTGCACCCCAGAGAACGTGCCAGCCTCAGCAGACCCTTAGTTCAGTTTGCTCTGTGGTCGTTTTCTGCTTCTAGACTGGCCTTTCCTTTACGGGAGAGCCTTTTCCCTCTCAGACCAACTGCTGTCGCTGACAGTTGCGTCTCTTGCGTTACATTGCTACTTCAATCCCCTGGGGCAAAAGATCATCTGAAATTGCAAGTATGCCGAACACTGCCCTTAACAGACAACTCCTCATATTTGCTATATTTATCATTATGATGATTCCCAATTAGTTTGGGTGTGCTAATATACTGAAAAAGATGAAATGTGGGTAGCGCTTTTAATTTGTGCCGGGGTTGTCCTTTTATTAGTATTAATTGGTGGCAGTGCCATCTCCCCACACTGGAACTCTTCCCTGGGAAGAATAGCAGTGCACTGGTGTGATTTATTATTGTGCAGGAATACCTGCATTCCTTCCCTTGTTCTTTCAGCCTGGGTTAATTTTTTAGTTTTACTGGAATCCGCATACTAGTGTAGTGTAAGTAAGTGATGTGACTTACATTGAGCGTTTGAAACGGAATACTTTTCAGTCCTGACACATGGCGGCATAATGAAATCAAGACTTACCTGCTTAGTTGTACAAAATTGCCTGGTTGTTTCCGTCACTGTTTAAATCTCACAAACTGCCAGTTCCCCATTGCGAACATCTTCACCCACAACAACACAAACCTGTTTCAGCTGCAGCTCTTGCAGGATTTCCCCGGTGCACGAGTTCTCAGCACACCAGGGGCGTCCTGGCTGCGAAGCCGGGAGAAGTAGTAGAGCAGTGCTCCGTGCAGCATGCTGACGGGGGGCACTGGGTGCGAGAGGGATGGGCTTTCACAGGGCATGAAGCCCTGTCCAGAGCAGAGCTAGGAAACTAGGAACTGGCTGCAGAGCATGACCTGCTGGAGGAGCAAGCCTGGGTGATCCATGAAGCCAACAGCGTTTGGTAAAACAGCTGGAGAAGGCATCACTGTCTGTTAACAGGGAAATGGAGACAGAGGGGCAGCCAGACACCTGGGAGGGATGGGCTCGGGGCCCTGGTGCAAACTACAGACGCCTGAAGGACTGCTGAAGGTGGAGATGGGTGCTGGGAATGTTACCTGTATCTCTGAGCTCGAAGCAGCTGGGAAATAGGAGGCTGGAGGTGGTTTGCAACAGCCCGGAAGATAGACTGTGGCAGAGGTGAGTAGGAAGCTCAGCCTGCTTTAAGCAGCATTGCTGGGCTGGAAGCCAGGGCAGTGGGTGGGCATGGTGGTCTCAAATAGCTGGTGGCACCACTGTGGAGCTGAGGAACCCCCTCCCCAGATGGGGAGGGAATAGAGTATGTCCTGGATGGAAGGCCAAACCTGCCCTTGAAAACACAGACTGACAGGGAAACAGAGACAGGTTTGCCCAGAAGGAGGACCTCAAGAGCAGAGTTGGTTACACCAGTCTTACCTGAGGAGGGAGGTCTGCCCAGCTGAGGGTTTCCACTCCGCTTACTGGCAGCTTGCCATCAGCATCAAGTGTGGGGCTCCGTGAACAATAAGATCCTATAAAGAAGCTCTTAGATTTCCAAATGCTTCTTTCTCAAGCCAGCTCAGCCTTGAAATTGCTAAGACCCATGCCAGCATCAAGCTATGAAGCCATAAATAAGCTTGTTTGTTACTAGTCTTGTAGTTAATAATTACTGCAGTTTGGGCAAACAGCAGGAGTAAGCCCCGCTAACAAGTTCTGCCTGGGCTTGTGTTGAAGCTCTGCCAGTTCCCTGTATGGATACTAATAAAGCTTGTGAGTTATTTTGATTGTCTCATTCCTTCAAACATTTATTGATTTAAATCATTTAGTTCTCAATCACAGCAGACACTGGGGAGCTGATGGTAAATCATACCATCTCTGGTATTTGAGTTGGCTGTAAATTTACCATATCTGGTAGACTCGAGCTGGCTATAAATTCTTCTAGTGCTCCGAAAGCTTGTCTGGCTGTGGAAAAGACTGCAGATGCTGTGCTGCCTTATGTTTGCAGCCGTGCTGGGAGTCGGAGAGCCTTTCGGTGCCTATTTCTCACTTAGCCTTAGTGTGGTAGAGCCCCTTCCAAATGTTAGGGTTCTCCTGTGCCATCCCCTTAAAAACCCCCTTACATCAACAAATAGTGTAGGTCAAGAGCAGTATCAAGCGTGGCTTCAATCTCCTCTCCATCAGAATTCCACCGCGGAGCAGTTCTGTGCGTGTTGGCTTTCTAAAAGACTCCATTCCGACTATGATTTACACCATCTTGCCTTCAGTAATGTAAAAATAAATCTCAGCTCTGTGAGATGAGATCTTACCTCTGAATGAATAAATTTCCCACCTCCAAAGAGGGAAATGAGAACAGGTGCTTGGATATATGAACATATGAATCTGCTGGCTTAAAATTAAGTGCGCAGGTGGATTAAGACAATCCTTTCCACCGCACTTCTGGTTACAAAGTAAGGCTATACAATATTAAGCAGTCAACATCCTAAATCAAATAAAAATTTCCTGTTTTCAGCCTGAAAGGCGATTGTTTCACATACAGCTGGTCGTAATTTTTCAAGAGAAAACTAGTAGTGACAAAAACCCTTTTGTTTAAGAGTATTTTTATAAATTATATTAAATTTTTACAAAAGGTTTTTGTTCTTCATAAAATGGATAAAACACTTGAACATTTTCAAGCACTGAAACATTTTATTAAAAAAGGTATTTTGTTCTTTTCTTGCAAGACAGAGGAACTATGAAGTCTCCCCATACTCCTCCTTCTGCCTCCTTAATTCTGTGTGAAGTGATAGTTTATCCTGGAGAATCCCATTCAACCAACACAACTTCATTACGTTGAGGTTAGTCGTTTTTCAGATAAATGTGAAAATGTGATCTTGCAGTTGCTATCTGAAGGTAAGTCTACGTCGCTGCCGAAGGTATGATTTCCAGCACAGGGAGACATTTCTGCTCTAACAGTAATTTAGCTAGCTCGTGAAGCAATAACATCAAGGCGACAAAAGCACAGAAGGGTGACTTCTGCAAAACCACTGGTGATCTCGGGTACTTGGATGGCAGCATTTCACTGCTCTTCCCTCCCCTGCTTGATTCAGGTAAGTATTGAAACCAGGTAAGAATGCATGGAGAAGTGCAGCCGTAAAGCAGACGAGAAAAGCGATCTCCCCACCTCTCCTCCATCCGAGAGCATGGGGCAGGACCGGCAGGGCAGAGCCAGCTTATATGAGTTTGTCAGTGAAGATGCACCTATTGAGTAGCGTTGCCTTAAAATACAGTGCCGCCTTCTAGAGTCCCCTCTCCCAAACCTGCAATAAAGAGTTAGAAATATAATACTACCTTTTCCACATTATATAAAATCTCAGGTAAACAATGTAGAGTAGGTGTAGTCTCTTTCTGTTTGCTGGTTGCAAAGTATTTTGGAGTTTGGGATTTTTTTGTCTAGGTTTTAACTAATCCATCGGTCACTGAATATTTAGTTCTTCCTAACACTGTGTTAGGGATAAAGCAGTGTTAAGCATTGACAAGTAATGACAAATTGAAATTTGGTTGCTGAAAATGCATTTTCTGTGAAAGAGAGGAAATTTCTATAGTCTGTCCTATGCAATATTATTAATATCAAATAAAGGTACCAACCTATTTCTGATCCTGTTCTCCTGTACTGGATTTGGGTGTTCACATTAAAGACTCCCCCTGCTTCAGTCTCCATCCAAGCACCAGCTGCTGGTCTGCAAGCAGCCCTGCGAGGGACAGCCCGAAGCTTCTCAGCTCTGGCAAATCTGCCTCTAATCTTCTGAAAATGGGGACTGTGAGTAGGAACTGGCATCCAAAACATGTCTGAGGGAGAGTCAGCTAATCGGTTGCACCTGGACTTTATCGTGCTGCATCCCTGCCTGCTCTTCATAGCTAAGCAGCAAATGAGGCTTGGGACTGTCATTGCCCCTTTGGACTTCAGCAAACTTTGAACTCTCAATTTCAGGTGATACTCGAAGGGAAGAATCCTCCCTGGGGAGGGAATAGCCTGTCCTTTAGCCTAAGTGGTTCTATCAATGAGGAGAGGATGAATATTGTTCCTCGGTGCTTGGCGCTCACGTCTCTGCACCCTGTGTGACTTTCCCCAGTCCATCGTGGCCCTAACGGTGTCACCTCTTGCCCTGCGTACTGAGACCACACGTGTGTATAAATGACCACAGCCGTGGACTGTGTCACAGCTCCTATGTCAGGGGTTGTATTTCCCTTCTTCAGTGAGTCCTTCGAAAATGTTAATTTTTCTGTGGGACATCTGCTTATACACAGGGAACATCCCCATGCTGACTTAGTTTAACAGCCACAGCCTTTGAGCGAGTCAGCTGGGGATGCTGTCACCCTAAGAAATACTGCTCAGCAGCCAGATTATATGCCATGAACCGTTTCTTCAGGGAATCCATCTTAAACTCATTTTAGGCTAACACAGCCAGAGCCATATATTACAGAAAGGGGCAGCTAACCCTTTAGATCTGCTAAGTGTGATTGAAACACATTACTCACTTTCTCACTACCTGGACAGTTTTATGCAAGAAAACAATCGTTGGGGGGAAAAAACTCGCTATGCAGATGGTCATAGAGCAACGTTAATGATCCAAAAGGTTTCTTTTCCCTGACTTCAAACCAGAGCCAGCTGCCAGAGGGAAAAGCACAAAAAAATTAACTGTTCCAGGGTACACTCAGATCTTTTTCAAGTCAAACAAATTTTGCCTTAGGACATTAAAGTATTAACAATATTGGCAGCATCGGTACAAAACTGAGTATTGATTCTTTGTCAATACAGTGTTTTTTCTTGGTGATAAGACCGTGCAATGTATCTTCTCTGTATCCACATGCTGTGAAGCTGACAGCATTTTGGCATGAGCAAGCCCTTGGGGAAGGCAGACACAGTGCATAAGGGTCTATTCATTTGTTAAACACCACAACATTAACTAAAGCCTCACCAGGGCTGGGAAGGGAGGTTGTGAGGAGTGGGAGTCAAACGAGATGTTCATCAGAGGACTGCAGATACCCTGCATAAACTAATATAAGCAACATAATGGAAATGAAAGAGAGAAGCCTGCGGGTATCAGAACACTTGTGGAAGTTCTCGGTAACCAAGAACAGGGAATAACAGTCTTTTCCCTTCTCTTTCCATATACTTGAAAACCTGTCCTAATCCTAATTCAGCAGAAGTATTTTTGGTTATTTGGTTGTGTTTTTTTAACCAGTCCAGGTTTCCTCTAGACTGAAAAAGATGCTTGCTAGCGGGTACTGTTTCAGATGGCAAGTGCAGCTGAGAAAAGCTTCTGGTGGACAGCAAAGTCCCCAGCACAGCAGAGAGGCAGGAGCCTGGCGTGCAGCCCCCCAGAGTAGCATCGCAGTGGTGTGGGAGGATCCTGCCCCTTCCCTTCCCTTCCCTTCCCTTCCCTTCCCTTCCCTTCCCTTCCCACCCCACTTTGGTTCAGTTCAGAGCCTCCAAAACAGCGGCTAACTATGGGGAGGAGGGGAAAAGAAGGTTAAATATTTTTTATTTGAAAGGACTTGTGAGAGTTGCTCTTTCTGCATTGCCTTTCTCACCCCTTGCCTGCTCGAATATCGAGGAGAACTTGCTCCTGGAGGGAGCAGTCCTCTCTGCCTGTGCATTCGTAACAGTTCACAATACAAAAAGCATCTCCTTTCCCTGCTTTTCTGCCATTAGTTACTTCTGCCTTAGTTTAGTGCTAAGAAGGTTCAAGAGTAACATCACTCAAATAGGAGAAAGCCTAACATCCTCATGACATGGCTGTTTGTCTTTTAGTCTTGGTATTAATGAAACAATCTCTCTGCCTAAAAATGGAAACGCTAATTATTTTCCTTTTTAAAATAAAGATCTGTTATATGCCCAGTATTACATTTGTCGCATTACCACACACTGATCCTGTAAACTGGGAAAAAAATCCCCAACCATCAAACTTCCCAGCTGATAAAGCCAAACCTGATAAAATCAGGCTTGTTCTACACAAAATGAACAGAAATGGGATTGTTATATTTTGTGGTGAAATAATATGGTATGACTCCAAAAATAAATGTCTAGAAAGAAAAATAGAAGTGATTTTTAGATAAAAATCACATTAATAATGCTTTCCCCATGCAGAAGAAAAAAAAGATTTTGTGTTTGAGTCTGATATTGCAGGAGCAGATACCACTAATCCACCCAGTCATTTCGGCAGGGCTCTCCGGAAACTTCTGCCGGCGGGATGAATACGGATTGTTAGCATTCATGAAAGTGCCTCGGCACTTTGTTGCCAAGAAACGGTAATGAAAGTATGGGGATGCCAGCTTGATGATAGGGATACGGGGCGGCGGCATTAATCCCGTGCTTTGCAGACACGAGATCTCTATCATTTGCAAACATGAATGCCTGCACAGGCTGGCGGAAATTTCGGAAGGTCGTTTCACTAATGGTTTTGTAGAAATGTGGAACGTTAGAAAAGCTTAAGCCAACAACAGCGTCACGCTAGAGCTCTGAAAAACATCCTCTACCCTGTAGAATACAGTTTAATGGGATATTATACTTGTGCGTAAAGTATGTGTGCTGTTTGCTTTTTAGGTAAGGAGAGTATAACCAAGGTGGCTCGCCTCTGCGAGGAACAGGGACTGTCAGGTGTTATCGTTAGTTAATAAGCAGAGGGATGCTCATATTTTTAGTGTAAAAGGCAAAGAAAGAACCTGGTAAATTGGGATGGGGCTTTTCTAGATAGGCTTGCCTGTGAGCAGAATTAAGCCAAGACCTTTGGTAGGTCCCAAGGGTGGGGATGCAGTGGTCAGGATTTTACCTAAATCTGAGGGCTGTTATTTTTTGTTTCTTGCATGCAATATTTTCTAGTGTTCACTCAGTGGGAAAGACATAAGGTTTATATTTGTGCATTCATAAAATGGTAGCGTTTCTTAAAGGTTTGTCCCATACAGGGCACTTTATGTTGTCCTGCTGCCTTTCAAGGGATTAGCATCAGTTCCTAGCAAGGGTAATGAAATCTTATAAAGTTTTATGATTCTGCTTCTTTGGTTTTTACCACTTGTTCAGAATAGTTTGTTTAAATGTGTGTAACAGGAATACAGTGAACTATAGCAAAGACTTTGGAGAAGTTGAGAATATTTTTTTTTTAAAGCATCAGCTGTTTTTCGCTCTGACCAATCACTTGTCATTAGGCTGGAATTTCCAAGGCAGGGAAAAGCCCCATGAAATAGAGGGGAAAATCTCGGTGCCCTTGAGCTCTGCTGGACTGTCATACAGGAGACTTCTTGCAAGGCAGAGGGCTGATTATAATGAAAGTCCGAGCCTGCTTTTAGTCCTTCTGTTCTTTAATCTTCAAGAGAAGCAATCTTTGTGTGTATGGCTCTTCTAAAATTACTCCATACATCTTTCATAAATGCTCAGTGGAAAGTATAGCTCAGCTGAGACAACATTGGGGATAAGGATGTAGGCTGCACGTCTCCTTGCCATTAACAGTGCCCATCACCCTGGAAAGCTCGCTCGTCTTCCAAAAGCCAGACTGCCATTTATGTGTCTTCAACTGCCATCATTGTGAAAGCAGAAAACCTATATCTTGTTCTTAATTATTCAAATAGCGCTTCTTGAGAAATGTTTAAATTCGTAATAATACTCAAAACTTCCCATGACGGAAAGTGATGCAGAACTCCTGAGCACTGCTCTGGGGTCGCAGGCGGAGAGGCTGTTTTGTACCATCGCTTTGGAAATTAGGTACCGTGATATGCAATTTCCTTTTAGCAATCTTGGGAAGCTCTTCCAGTGCTGATAGCAATCATCTCCAAAGAAAAAAAGTGCACTAACCTCTGGTGAATATATCTCTTGAGAGAAGCAAAAACAATCTTGTGAAAGGTATTACCTGGCTTCTGAAGGAAGGAGCCTTGGTAAACGCGCCTGTCGTTTTGACCTTTCCAGTCGATGGGACGTGAAAACGGGGAGATTAAAGAGGCAGAGCTCGTTCATCAGATGGGAGCTTCTGAGAGAGGACAAAGCAGAACAAAAGAGAGCCCCAAAGCACTGTGTTAGAGGCCTCCTGTAAATGGATTCAGGGAGAAAGTGAGAAGTGAAATGGTGCCCTGGAAGACCTACGGCCCTGTGTAATGGATTCAGCTGCTTCTCTCTAATGGCAAGTGCTTTCTTGCTGTACCTGCCTTTAGGAAGATGCCTTTCCTCAGTGAGGTGAATGCCGACCTTGCACTGGCTTGGTGGTGGGTGGACACCCAGAAGATGTCCGTGGTGGAGCGACCAAGCAAGCTACTCTTAGTCAAAGGGACGTCTTTTGGGACTCCGTTATCTGACAGTTCATTTAGGGCTACATTACAAACATAATGGCTGAAAATTGTGATCATATTTAACCTGCAAGAACCTTCACTGTCCAGGGCTGCTTCTCCGTTACTAGCAGCATGCAGGAACACACTGATTACCGCTGCTTTTCCATATGGGATTAGTGACGTATCTTCTGACTATACACTGTTATGAGGTGTTTCATTTCAGCCTTTGAACGGTAAATACACCTTAAAATTGCATTGACTTAAATTTCAGGACTTTATTGATTTACTAGACTCAATTTCATACACGAGCAGGTTGGATTTTGTTTAGAGGCAGGGCCCATTTCTCTGTGGCATGCCAGATTGGGCAGGTATACGAGATAAAACACATGCATGACATTATATTGTTAGTCTTTTGCTTCTTTTTAAGCAGTGGAAGGATTAGATGGGGGGATGCAGGGGGCTGTTCCTTGGTTTTCTAACAGGACGTACACCGAGCTCTGGCTGCGCCCTTTCCATCAAGTCCGTGTGACCCAGGTGTTGGGCTGTGAGCATATGGTTCATAAAACATCTGTTCTAAGGTGCTCGTTGAGTTCTTGTGTGACCCCGTGCATCTCCGTTCCCTTCTTTCTTCCCATCCTCTTTTAGCTATCTTCCCTATTCAGCTGCAAATTCCTGGCATGGAAGGGGCTACGCTGCAGCATATCTGCTACCATGGGCTTTCCGGCTTGACTGAGTGGATACTCCAGACATTTTATATAGCAATATAAATCGTTACTGCCAATAATAATATTACCATATTTATCCCAAGGCAAGGAAGGGAAACATAAATTCTCTCCGGCAATGCTTATCATCTGAAAGTATGTGTACAACAATATCCCATGTAAATTTTCTAAATACGCCATCATCATTATAGCAGCAATGATGCTTCTCACAGCCAATATAAATGCTATCAGTTTTTTTAATGCAGTCAAGTATCGGTGAAATACTGTATTAGTGTTTTATGTGTTTATACACACAACTTTTTGCCAGTAAGAAAGTGATATTACTTTAAATAATTTAAATACTGGTTATACCTCATATCAAATATGGGAAACTGTATCAATATTTAGCAAAAATGCATTTGTATCTTAGTGTTTCTGCTATTTTGAACTCTAGCAAGGAGCAGCGACTTTTTAATGTGATCATTATATGGCAGATTAGAAATGGGTTTTGTGCTTTTTTGCTGGATCAGTAATTCAGCAACTGAAAGGCAGCTGGCCTCTCTCCAACAAAATCTTTTTGGCTGTGGTTTTAAAACACATGATTCTCCCTGTAGCTCATGCAGGAGGATGTGCAAGATCTCAGCGTGCTGCCTTTGACCAGCAACATTAGATCTGTTAGTGAGACTTTGCTACGCAGAAAAGTAGACACTTGAAATGAAAAGCAGTTTCAGGTCTTTTTCACTCTTCTTTCTTTTCCAGCATGGTGTGATTTATCTCCATGCCAGGGTTTTTTTTTTAAGGAGAAGCAGTGGCCACTAGAGGGAGAATAAGTTATGCGTTTGTTTCGGACATGCATACTTTTTATTCATGTTAAATACCTCTTCTATATGCAGTTACTGACACATAAAACCTGTTTTTCTTGCTCTGGTTTGTGTGATCCTAATCTAATTTTATCTCATTGAAGAAACACAATGAAGTAAGAATGACAAGCTGTAGTTTTATTAAAATACTTCGCTTGGCGTGATTTGAGTGCAAATTGCAGCGAGCATTGCCTAATGCCTTTTGTGGATATCATTAAAAAAGAAATAATGTTGCAAGTCAAAAGATTACTTAATAATAAATGAGTAATTTCTTATTAGTAAGGGCTATTTCTGAAAGGAACTAGGACCAGGTAACACTGGCAACTTGGAAGAAAAAAAATCTTTCTGATGGTGTTTAATTTCTTGCTAAATTCTCCCCAAAACGCTTTTATAAATATGCACCACTCCCCAAATTTGGGGTTTTTTTTGGGTGGGCTGTTTAATGACCTTGTCTGAACATCCCTTTTTTGCTCATGGACAGTATATTTTGCATCACTGAATGAAAGGAGTCATCTAAAGCTGTATGCTAAGGGCCATGTTTGGGAGTGTGTTTCACGGGCTTGGTACCTTGGCACGCCGTAAAGGGATGCCCTCTTTGTGGAGGCTGCTCTGCAGCTGGAGCAGCACTGACAGCGATTTTGGAGAGCACACCAACTCTACCCGTCCAGCTGCCTTTCAAAAGAGGCCAAGTCCTGCAGTTCTTACTCCTTATTCAGGCAAAACCAGCCTTTGAAGCTGATGATGAAGCTTATTTTATCTTGTGGACAACAAAAGTGGAATCAGTTCACTAGATCTCCAGGGTATGGGCAGGAACTGCAGGGATGGATGTAAGCAGTGGGCTTCTCGTGATGTTCCCCTGACGGGCTGAATCCTCCCTTGTCCACCCCGTGCAGAAACACAGCTTGTATTCATCTGTCGGTTATTC
>NW_008824893.1:59946-60258 GCF_000699105.1 Pygoscelis adeliae
CCCTGCCCTCCCCAGCCCCAGGCAGCAATCTCTCATCGCACCCTTGCTTCTGTTTGCTGTTTCTTTTCTTGCCGTCTCTTTTGCCCCTTGAAATTCTCAGTGGGACTCGCACACTGGCACGCTGGGCAGTAGACTTGGCTTACTAGCCTGATTAGAAAGAAGATTATGGTTATTTTCATAAGCAAGTATCGGGAAAATGGCTTTCCAGACTGCCTAAATATTTCATTCCAGTCGAGAGGAGTCTGTAGATCGTTTGAAGATATGTGTGCCGCCTTTCAAGTACCTCCTAAAATAGTTTTCTTATGGATATTA
>NW_008824893.1:60304-66236 GCF_000699105.1 Pygoscelis adeliae
AGATAAAGCCTTATCTTACTAAGAAGGCTGACCCGTACTCCAGTCTATTTTTCCGCTGATCCTAATCTTAACGTTAAATACAACAAGATTTCACGTAGAAGCAGTGTATAAGGACATAAATGTGCTCTGTACTAACTCAGAGTAATCTCTCTATTTCTCTCCAAATTTGGCTTATCCAAAACCTCTAGGTGTTTTCTCAGGGAACAACATTCCAAGAATATATTTGTCTGCTTTTACCTGTAGATATGGATCAAATTGCACTGAGGTCAATACAAGATTTCTCAATGATTTTCAGTGTTTCACTTTCAGCTTTGCATCAATTTATATTTTCCTGGGTTGTTCTTATTTTATTTTGAGCTTGGCTATAACACTAACCTTCATTTTCATTGGAAATCCAGTAACTGCTAAAGATCAGGGAACAAACTGAGTGTAAAATACACGCAGCAATACTTTGTGTGCCCACAACCTTCCAGTGTCCAGCCTCAAGCAGTCATTCATTATCAGTTACCGTAAACCCACAGTATTAATCACTCACTAATTCCCACCCTGAATCTCTCTAGGCAAAGGAAAAGGGACTTCCTGTCGCGAGAATAAACAGAAATAACATTGGAAATACAGAAAGAAAGCTTAATTATTATTCCTTTCCCGTATGCCATCAACCAAACATTCTCTGGCCTCCAGGAAAGCTTCTCATGCTTTTTAATTTCTTTCACACAACTCATGGCCTCTGTCTGCAGCCTGATGTCCCCCAAGGTGGATATCTGAAGGACACTGTCCTACCTTAAACCTAGATACCTGTGCTAGTTTTGGCTGGGGTAGAGTTAATTCTCCTCATAGTATCTAGTATGTGGCTGTGTTTTGAATTGGTGCTGGAAACAGTGTTGATAACACAGGGATGTTTTAGTTACTGCTGAGCAGTGCTGACACAGAGTCAAGGCCTTTCCTGCTTCTCACACCACCCCACCAGTGAGGAGGCTGGGGGTGCACAAGAAGCTGGGAGGGGACACAGCCGGGACAGCTGACCCCAACTGACCAAAGGGATATTCCACACCATATGACGTCATGCCCAGTGTATAAAGCTGGGGGAAGAAGAAGGAAGGGGGGGGACATTTGGAGTGATGGCGTCTGTCTTCCCAAGTCACCATTACGCGTGATGGAGCCCTGCTTTCCTGGAGATGGCTGAACCCCTGCCTGCCCATGGGAAGCAGTGAATGAATTCCTTGTTTTGCTTTGCTTGCACGCGAGGCTTTTGCTTTACCTATTAAACTGTCTTTATCTCAACCCACGAGTTTTCTCACTGTAACCCTTCCGATTCTCTTCCCCTTCCCACTGGGGGGTAGTGAGCGAGCAGCTGTGTGGGGCTTAGTTGCCGGCTGGGTTTAAACCACAACAATACCCTGACAGCAACCATAGCTGAGCTCCTGGGTTTAACATGCCAGACAGATGCCCTTCACAGCCTTTATCTCTTGCTTGGTGAGCATGTCAGCATCAGCATCATCTGTTTTGCTTCTCTGAATGCAGAGTGGAGAAGCGGTTCTGGCTGCTAAAGTCTTTGGTCCCTCCAGCACTGTGGCTTGTTGAGGTGCGGCGTCGCTGGGGATGCGAGATCACAGCAGGTAGGTGCTCAACCCCATGTCTCACTGAAAAGTCTGGAAGAGACTTCTCTGGAAGAGGCTTTGCAGCCCCAAACCTCCTCCATCTTTAACGCCAATAAAGATGATAAAAGGGGTCCTGGAGCGAGGAGTAAGGGGGAACGCACTGCCTGTGTTTTAAAAACCCAGGAGTAAATGGCAGTGCTGTATGCAAGGAATTTCCTTGGCCTCATGGATAAAACTACACTGGCATATCCAAGAACTTGGCCCTGACATAGCCTCGAAATATATGGCTATTCTTGATCCCAAGTAGTGACATGTTGATGTGTTGTGTAAATCCCAGGGTGCTGCCATGAGAACATCTCCAAACATGGCACTGCGATGATTCATTAAACATTATTAGATCTTTCTGCGGCTTGCTTGCTTATCAAGCCCTGTCATATTACCTTTTGGACATAACAGATTGCCTCTGTGTTAATTGAATGATACACCAGAAAACAGAACAAACGGGAGAGCTCAGAGGCTGCCACCATCCATGAATTGTAAATAATAAGAACTCAATAAGGAAAAATTATCAGAACATCTCCCTATTATATTTAATAAAGAAACAACAAATTGCTACGTTCTTGGATGGTTGGGAAAAATAATGAGTTGAACAATAGACAACCTCATTTCTCTTTCCAACTGTGCAGAAATTAAATGTCAACTACAACCACTTATTCTTCATTTCCACTTCTCTGTACCATACTTTGCCTTGTCAGGCTCCTTAACTGAAAGTGAAGCAGGAGAGGGGACAAAAACAACCTCATTTCTAAGAAGCCAACAACACGTTTAAAATGCTAGAGCACACTCCATGAAACTCATGAGTGCTGTTGGTAATAAGGAAAGTTTCTGTGTGGGGCAAACTTCTATTGTGCAAAGCCATCTCCCATTAATAGTTTAAAATAGAAATTAAGTGGCTGTGTTTTCACGGTTAGAGTTCAAGGTGACAACTGTGTGTCAAAGGAGAAAGTCATCTCCTACAGAATATATATACGAATATAAGCAGTACTTTTGTTTCTCTGTTGTTACATACCCTACTTGCTTATTCCCACAAGAAGTATGTTTAAAATGCTTTGAAACTCAACGGAGGTGGAAAGCACAGCAAAAGGAAAATCAGCTCACAGAAGAATTAATTAAGCAATTAGCAGTAGATCAAAGCAGCAGAGAGTCAGGCTGGTGACTTTATGGTTCAGTTCTAACTAAGCTTTGGCTGAAGCTGTTCTGGTTCAGTTCTGGATCAAGCCTAACACAACTTGAAAATGATGATGTGTACCCAGCGGTTCGAATCTTTGCTTGATTAATTCCCCCAGATGATCAAACTCAAAGGCTATTTACAAACTGTTTCTTCTTTAGTGTGGTCCAGCAGATCACAGGAAACTTTTAGTGTGGAGTTTGGTGTTTCCCCATCCTGCCACAGCTGCACCATGGTGGCTTTTCGGGTCCCTCCATGGCAGGGCAAGGAGCTGTGTCTGCTTCCCCATCCCAATGTGAGAGCCAGTATGGCTGTAAACCCTTTGCACCCTCCCTCGTGGCTCAGACAAAGGTCTGTGTAAGGGCGTGCCAGCGAGGACACCCTTCAACCCAGCTAGCCATCTCCCTATATCCTCCGGCCAGGAATTTGGAGGATCCCTGCACGTGTGCTGTCTGCACTGGAAACAGGCTCCGTGTCCACCATCTTCTATACAAACGTCTTGTGATGCAGCCTCCAAACGTGTGTGATGGGCACAGGGCTCTCCAGGAAGGGATGCCCCTGGAAAGATGGGCAGCATTCACCGACCACGACATCCAGCTGCCGGGTGAGCTGCTGATGGTCCCTCTGCCAAGCGCGGAAGGAACGGTGACATCCTGGTTTATATTGTCACCATTATAACAACGAAGGTCAACAAGAGGGCTGGATGCAAATGAAAATGGACCTGCTAACATTTAGTTTAAGCTAATTTCCCAAATTGTGGCAAGCAGAGTGCTGGCACACAGCCTGGCACACAGCCTGGCACAGCAGCGGTCGCTGCTGCTGCTGCCAAAGGCACCAAGTGCTGTCATTTCTTCTGCAATTGCTGCTGCTGCTCTACCCAAATGCCGAGGGCGGTGCTGGCAGTGCCAGCTCCAGGCGACCCTCCTGGGCTGCCCCAAATTCATTACTCCCACCCTGAGCCGCCGGCAGCACCCTGGCAGGTGGACTGGCTCCATATCCGCAGCGTTTCATTAAAAAGAAAAAGGCAACTGCAGGAAAGAGCAAGGGGGAAATACCAAAACCCGGCACTGGTGGTAGCTCATTAAAACCACACAGCTCCAAAGGAGAATTTCAAGCTGACAGCTTGATGCTTATTTACTTGAAACTGCATGCTGAGACCTGCTGGAAATGGGATAATTCTCCTTGTTTAGTGTGGATTCATGCAGCACTTTGTTTAATTCTTAACAGAATGAAATCCTTTATTTTTCAGCCATCAGGTGGCTCTGTTTGGACCTTCCATTGGGAAGCTGTAGTGAAGCCCTGGCACTCGCCGGGGCTAGCAGAGGGGCACTCGTCCCCTTGAGAAGTTATCCACGGCAAGCTCCTCCATCTGAATACGAGTGTAAGTTCAAACCGGAGGTGTACAGCCGCGTTTTGTGCAAAGTGGGTATGAATATAGACCCGAAACTTGGCTTGGGAATGAGCTCAGGAAAGCAAACTGTGTGTACGGATTAAAAGGGCTGTGTTTGTGTGCTGCTGGGAATGGGCAATGCTGTTTATTCCTCATGATTTTGACAGATTGGAAAATCAGAGCAGCCCGAGGAGGAGGACGATTCCCCTGGCTGAGATAAAGGAGTTCACCACATGTCTCGGCGGGCACAGCAGAAATGACATCTGACCCTGCGTGGCACGTCAGGTGTGAAAAGCCCTGCAGAAGCAGGCTGGAGGACGATGCTGAGCAAGTGTTTTCCCCAAAGGATTCCCAGGAGTGGAGAGAAGGATAACTTTCCTGACGGATTGATCCGTGACAAGGTAATACCTTCTCCCAAATATTGGCCACAGAGGATCCTCTTAATCTCTTTAGCAGCAAGCGTTGAGCTTTCTGCATCAAATTAGCAAATGCTGATTTGCTAATCAGCAAATTGAACCGAGGCTGGTGGCGAGCTCCAGCCTGACAGCGATTCCCATGGGACGGGGAGATGCCCATCCGTCTGTCCCCTCCATCGCCTGCCAACTGGAAGGGTATCTCAGCACGCCCAGGTAGAGGTCCTGGTCGATGTCTCGTTCTCGGAAACATATTTCAAACTGCAATGGGAAAAGAAGATGGTGGCAGGTAAGATGTAACCATTAGCCGAGTCGTTAATTCCTGCCCTTCCAGGCTATTTGCATATAAATGCAAAGAAAGGCAACTGGTGATCGTCAGGAGGAATGTGCATTGGAAGGGCTTGAATGAAAGACTTTGCACCACTTGTAAGTGGTGCAGTAAGGTCCAGCCTGTCATCTCCTGGGCTTGGGACCTGTTTTGCAACCCCAGGAAACAAGGGTGAGTGCCTGAAGGCGCTTCTGACCGAGCAGGTCCATTGCAAGAGGTCAGTTAGGAGCAAGAAGGAAGTGCAGGAGACGGTGGTCAGGAGTCAGTCGGGTACAGTGCCGCTTTCCTCCTTGCCAGTAGGCTGGAGACTCGCAGAAGCTCCGGAGATGCCACCTCTGAGTCCGAGCATCATTTCTGCCGCAGGCGGAACTGGCTTTCCCAACTCCGAGTGAAGGGTAGCAGAGAGGCTCTTTGTGATAACGCAAGGAGAAACCTTGGAAATGCTTCGTTAACCGTGTCTGAGAACCGTGTGTTTATTGAAGACACCTATACCCAAGGAGTAGAGAAGTATTTTGGAACTTTGGGTTTGGTTTGGATTTGGGTTTGCAAACTCAGGTGTTTCTGAGTGTAAAATATTCAGTATTTAGAAACTGACAACTGTATTTTCCACTAGGTTTTTAAGGAAAGGAGGCTGAGACACTTGGTGTGGGTATATATATTTACATACCTTTATATTTGCTTTTTTTGGATTGATGTCTACGCACTGCCATCTATGTATGGAAGTCTCAAAAATGTCCCTTTCTGGCAAGTTTTGTAGAAGTCAGGCTGGGAACAGAGCGAGTTTCCTAAAGCCTCAATCCTTTGAACACCCACCGAGCAGCTTAATTACAGGATGCAGTAATTATATTTTATATATAAAATATATATATTTTATAGGTATATATAGAAATATATATAGGGGTGTGTATATATACAGGGGTGTGTGTGTATATATAGGGAGAGATAAATAAGGGGTGTATATAGGCGTGTACATGT
>NW_008824893.1:67010-72902 GCF_000699105.1 Pygoscelis adeliae
CAGCCCCTGAGCCGCCGCCGCTCGCAGGGGGTGCGTGAAACTCCGTGTCCCACCTGTGCAGGCGGTGACAGCCATTGCCGCGGTGGAGGTTGAGGGGAAGCTCTGTCTGGGGCTTCAGGAGTTTCTCGGCGCTCGGCTGAGCGGCTCTGCGTTGCAGGAGCGACTGCTGGGAGCGGTTCTCCTGCCCGGCAGGCTGGGACGTAGCTCCCCCGTTGCGCTGGGAGGTGTGGGGCCTTCCCTGGGAAGTTCGGTCTGTCATGGTCTCAAGCGTTGGTTTGTCTGATCCTTTTATAATGACGAAGAGGTTACTTTGGTGAAGATGGGAAACTATTGAGAGGTTACTTTGGTGAAGATGGGAAACTATTGAGAGGGAAGGGCCTGCCAAGAGCGTACAACCAAGCTTCTAAAATGTGAGAGCAAGCTACTTCTTTGTTCCATCTAGAACTGCAACCCCTTCTACCTACTTGAGAGAGATTGTTGTCTAGTTCATCTGTAACGCCAGCTTTTGTGGAGGAGCCATTATGGTAAAGGTTATTACTAGGCTATTTAAGCTCAAAGTATAAAAGAGGCAGTCCACCCCATTTACTATATTGACAGGAGTTTATCACCTGCTTCCTGAAATGCTGTTTTCTTTGGTGAAATAAATACATGATGTGTACAATGGAGTTAATTTTTAATGATATAAGTTAAGAACCATATGTAGAAAATGATCAGATTCTACTGGCAGTGCTCTTACTTCTTCTCTTGCTCTGGAACGATGCAGCCAGTTAAAAAGAAAAGTGTTTTAAAAGCACAGACAGCCGATCAGGCTCCCACCCTTCCTTTCACTTGATCTGATTCAGGTATTTAAAAAAAATAATTTGCCAAGTTCTGAAAGTCAGTTGATATCTTGTCATTTTCAGTGGGGAAAAACAAACCTTATGAAAATAAAGTTGATGAAGGTTGGAAGGGGAGAATATTGCAGGTTGGTTTCAAGTAGTTTAGGCAGTTTGATGGAGCCGAGTGGTTAGAGGTCAGGGTTGGTTAATAATGTTGTCACACCCTCCTGCTTCCCCCCGCTCCCTCCCCCAACTTTAACCATATGGTTCTTACAAATTTTTAAAATTATTCCATGTGTACACTTTTCCTTCGAGAATCTCTGACAACAGGTAGCATAGGTCTTTAAAGTATTAAGGCTTGTTATTTGTAGTGTTTTGGTGGCGCGGAGTAGTTTTGTTTGTGGATTAAAACCGTGGTCTGCTAAGAGACAGAAGAGAGAGGGAAATGGAAAAGCATATGACAGAAGGGAAGAGGGCTGGTAATTGTCATAGGTGGCAGAAACACCAACTGATAGTGTGAGTAGAAGTTTGCAAGTGTTGTGGCAAAAGAATATTACAGACAATGACTCTGGACCTCATGTCTAGAATGCACATGGGAGGATAACTTGGATGGGGCTAGATCAGAGCATACGTAGGAAATAATGAAAACTGTGATATGATGGAAAAGAAAGAGCCTAAAAGCAGGGCAACCAGAGGCCTGGTGTAATCAACATTGTCTTTGACACTGTGTTCTGAGTGGCAATAAGTAGGCGGTGAATAAAGTTATTCTGAAAACTAGTAGGTGTCTGACTATGGAAATAAGCAAACTGTGAAGAGCCGTCCAGTTCAAGTTGTTAAAACCTTGCTATTTATGGGATGGTGCTTGATGTTTACAAAACATTATCAGGAAGCTGGATTCAATGTCATGGGATGTTGCTTCTAAGTCTTGATTTTTCAGAGGCACGGCTGTTGTTCTCCGTGGCACCCCATACTGCAGCCCAGGAGTGGTGCTGGGGTTGGTGGTGCTCCTCTCCTTTGGTCAGTGCTGGACTCGTGTGCTGTATATTGTAAAACTGAGATCCTAAGCCTTAGAGGATCCAATAGCTTTTTCTGTTGCGATAGCGAAGGTATTGTGAACCATAAGGCAGGAGCAGTAATTATATTTTGCTTATGTTGGTTTCCCCTGTACATGTCTTCTCTCAGCTGTGCTCCCTTCCCCTTTATGGGTCACTGCAGTGTTTTACGGAGGAAGGACCTCTCTGCCCGTTCAAAGGAGCTTTCCCAATTGGGTGTTCATTCTGCGGCACTTATTTTCAAAATCTTTAACATGATTCTGTATAGAGTTAAATTTAATTTCATGTGTGTCTCTAAATTTGGTTTGGTTTGTTCAAAGCTTAATCAAATAATGCAGCTTACTTCATGAGTCATTTTTAATTAGAGAAGACGGAGTTAATGAATGGTTATTGGTAAGACTCCTGCATTATGGAGCAGTTGCACTGTGTGGTGTCACAGCACTGCTAATTGTGTAATAAGTCATGAACACGGATCTTGGAATGAATCATGTGATAGGGAGGGGGTTGTTGTTTAAGGATTACTTGCTGTTCCATTGCTTAGATGACAAACTTCAGTCTTTTTTTTTTTTTCTTCTGCTGTGATTTATCTCTCGTCTTCTTATTCTCTGGCTTGACCTGGAAGGAATTCGTTCATTTCGGTGCTGTTGTCAAAGCCCTTGACCATTCTTCTTAAAGTAGTTAACATCCCAAATTGTGTTATGCAGAGGTTACACTAGAGTTTTTTGACTATATCTCTGGCTAACGTAATAAAAACGATGTCTAATGGCTTTACAGTTACTGCTTTGAAACCAATTGTGAGTGTGAGCTTAGAAAGTTCAGTTACTTGGTGAGTCTCCACCTGTCCTTTGGTTTTCCTAATTCAATACCGAATTGCAATGACAGCCTTTCAGTCTGTGCTTATATTTTAACGTTTCTGTAGAGGAGCTAAAAACCTGCCAGCTGGCAGAAGACTAGGTTTTCTTCCTCAGGTAGAAATCTGCAGGGAGGTGAGGTTGGGTGGTTGATGTGTTTTGCTCTGGCAAGTTAATGGTTTTGATCACCACTGTTTCTAAGGTTCATTTTCCGAAACAGTAATTAGAAGCATTCATTTATTGTCTTGTAATTTGGAGGACTCGACTGGAGAATCCCATACCTGGTCCCACAAAATGCAGTTTCTGATCAAGATTGTGTCATTCCTCAGAATGGCTGTTTCCTGGGCAAAATAAGGGGATTATAGAGAAGTGCAATTGGCATTGAGGTACTTTTCTGTTCACGTACTGAACAGATGACTTTGGGTTACTGGTTACTAGTCACTGTCTTCTGCATAGTGTGAGATATTTGGGATGTTGTTAAGCCTAACCTAATTCTGGCTCTCTGTTTTGTATTATGCACTGCATCTGCACAGTTCAAATAAATACATTACTTTATGTTCATCTGTTGAGAGTCTTTTAAGAAGAATGAGGGGATAATCTTTTCTTACTTCTGTTTTATGTCATGTTTTCTCTGCATGAAAACTAGAATTCAATTAGTGTTCAGGAAAACCACTTTTATACTTTTTTTGGTCAGGTAAATAAAACCATCTAAAGTATGCTAAATAAGAAATGTTTTTTTGATATTTAATAAAGGGAGTATCAACTTGATTGTTTCAGATACTATCACCAATTCTTATGCCCTTCAGTTTCTTACACCTGATAGCTCTGTTCCATTTGGCCTTTAATTCATGAAGTAATAGAGGAAAACAAGCTTTTTCTGATTTTTAACCTTTTTCATCCGTTTCTTGCGTTTGCATAAACTAATTATTGTATTTAACTGGTTGAACAAACTAAATGAGTGTCATATGCTGTCCTTACCTGCAGAAGATGCAGCTGACATCAGAATGTGGGTTTGCACGGCAGTAAGTTCTTCTTCCCTGTGCTTATCCAGTGCTCTCGATGTATTTAAATGAGCTGTGTAGACTATGCCACAGCTCTGTTGTTATTTCCAGTATAATGAAATAGAAATTCCCATTTGATTTGCTTTTTAAATGATCAGTTTTTAACCCTGCGTGCACACACTCCTTAGATTTGCTCTCCAAACGGAAGTGACTGATGGGGATGGCAGAAACGCGTGGCGGTGGCTGTAGTGCTTTACGTGGTTATCTGGTCATTCACAATTACCGCATGAAGATTAACAGCTTTTATGTTTGATAGCGGGGAGACAGAGAAAATAAGTTTTATTGCTCAGAGAAGGCTTTTGTGTGACTCTGGGATTTGTTTGGATTAAAAACCATGCCAATGTCGATGCTTTAATCCACAAATACATTCTAAACAATTATTCATTAGACGTAAGGCTGGCCCTCTTGGTTTTACATTATTACACCTTTCAGTTATGCTTGTAAGTCTAAGTAACTCCTCTGTGTGCAGAGCTGGAGTCAGAATACCTTGGGAAGTTTAGGACCAACGTTACATTATCTTTAAAAATAACTGCTTGCACAGTCCAAGCCTTAGTATCAATAACAGAGTTTTCAACAGCTCAAATTAATATAGCAATGCAAAGGACAGAGATATAAAATAAGCTGTTTCAGTTTACAAGGAACATGTGACTAGAGTGTTTTTGTAGCAGCAAAAAGAGATAAGCAAGAAAACAGTGAAAGGCCAGCTGAAATCTCAATTTCCATTCTGAATGTTTACAAGTGATTTAGGTAGGAGCTTACTGGGAGTATGAAAGTTATAATTAACTATCTATGTTTTTTAGAATTGAGAAGCAAAAGAAATACATGGAGAATATATTGTAGAATTTCCAATGCAGGGAAGAGGGGAATGAATTGGTGTCTCGTGATGAATTGCTGTGTCTAAAATATAGGTTACTGTGTATGTTTTTAATTTTCATGAATTTATAAAGGTGGAGTGTTTTGACAAAATACGTATAACATCAGTGTAACACAGGTAGAGTGAGAAAAGATGGAGTGATTACAAGCAAGGACACCCATAGTTGAATATCATATTTGCCTCTGAAGTGCATAGTGAAATTTTTGCGGTGTCTGTCTCTGAGCACTGACTGTTGGTTGTTGCTCTTAAGAGGATCCAGAGTGATAGCAGAAACATAACTCGGAGCTTAAATATGTCCAAGTGTTGCAATACTGTCACTTTCTAAACTACAGTACTGATACTTCTTACTTATCACTCTTACTTACAAGGATAAGTAAGAGGTGATGGAAGTCTTATAATCAATATAGTAGCATGGGAGATGGTTGGTTTTTAAGTTTTTTTTGGCATAAGGGCAATAAGTAGTAGATAAGTAGTTCAGGCCTGGTTATGTAGGAATGGAAGAAGCAGCAGCCATGAGGTGGGGGGGGGAAATGCCAAAGTTATTTTACTCAGTAGCATAAAGAGAACTTTGCAAATGTAAAGCGGAATAGTTGCTCTCCTGAAGAGTTTAAATCTCAAATGATCTGGACGTGTTTTCCTAAGGGGTGGTAAAATGCAGTATTGGATGGCTGTGTTAAGGAGTGGGGTCTAATGAGAGTATGGCCTTTGCTAAAATGAGAAGTTAAAGCTAAATAGAGGAGCCAACACCAAGGATGATAGTTAGCTGGGAATTTGGATGCCAGAGGTCAGGATATTCTAGAAAAACTTGTTGGACTCTCCTTAGGTTTTTCCACAATAGCAAATGTCAGCAGGGCTGAAGCAAGCTGAAACTTAGTGGTGCGAGCAATAGAGAATGCCAGCACTCTGGTGGCTTGTTTCTCACCTGTGCTGAAGTATGTGGTCTTTGAACATCAGTGGCTTGTTTTCCTCTTCTTTTCATGCCCTTTTCATCTGTGGTTAATCTTTCAAGTTTTTCCGCTCCGAAGCGATGAATTTGAACTTTGGAGTGTGCTACAATCACAGTGTAGTTCTTGTTTGCAAATATATTGCAGAGCCAAACACTGAAGCTGTGGTTGGTGCTTCCCCCAGCAAGCCCCTGGGTCAATATCTTGTAAAGTCCTGTTTCTGGAACCTCATTATCTGAATTATGTTGGAAAAGATCAACAAAAATTACAGGAATCATCGATTAAAAAAAAA
>NW_008824894.1:0-809 GCF_000699105.1 Pygoscelis adeliae
GGGTGGCTCAGCTGATGGTCCCCGTTGGAAAGGCTTCTGTCACTGCGCTCTGCTCCCCGTTGATGTTCGAAAGGCTCTTTTCAGTGAGTCATTTTCTCTCTTGCTGTCCCACTATCCAGGGAAAATGGTGACATTCGCGGTACAAAGTGTGTTCACCATGGAAACCAGCTGAAAGGAGGGGGAACACCACCCCCCGCTCCTCCCAGGTTTGGCTTTGCATCCACGAGCCTTAGAAGATGGCTCTTGAGCTCCTTCGCAAGCGCTGGCAAAGAGTTTGGCGTGGCCTGGGCTGTGCCAAAGCACGCTCACTGCCATGCCAGGAGCCAGGGTGCTCCATGCCTGTGCCATGCGGTGCCGGGCAGTGCCTGGGAGCAGCCGTGCGCTGCCGGCTCCCGACGGGGCAGCAGGACCTTCCCCCAGACCCTCTGTGCCCTTCAGGTGCCTTTCTCAAGGACACACAGGAGCTGGCAGCGCGGTGTTGAGCCCCAGCGCAGGCGGCAGCAGAGGGGCAGCGCAGTCAGGGCGCGGGGCTGGTGGTGGGTCCATGCGTGGGAGCCCTGTGTGTGCCATGAGCATCCCCGAGGGATTCGGCACCGCGCTCGGTGGCCTGGGGAGGGACCGCGGCGCTGGACAGGGGTTTGGGCCGGTGGGGTACGGCTGAGCGGGGCCATGGGTTAGGGCAGGGCACCCCCCCCAGCCCTGATGTCCCGTGGGGAGGGCACCGCGCTGGCCACTGCGGGGCTGCATGCGGGTCCCCCGTGAGGCCGGCTCCGCCGGCAGCACCGTGGCCCTCCGGCTTCCTCCTGCCC
>NW_008824894.1:1817-2217 GCF_000699105.1 Pygoscelis adeliae
TAGTGAGCTCTCCTGGTCCTCCTCGCTGGCTGTCGTGGCTGGTTCCTTCTCGGGGCTTTTCACCTTCATCTTCCTCATGTTGCCCTGCCTGTGCTGCAAGAAGGGGGACATCGGCTTCAAGGTGAGCTGGGGACATGGGGATGTGGGGCACGGGGGTCTCCCCAGGCCAGGCTTGCCCTGGGACTGGGGGGGGGCTTCTCCCCTGGAGCCCAGTGAAGGACAGAGGTGCCTGGAGGATCCCTGTGCAGGAACCCCCACTGCTCCCAGGGCCAGCCCCAGCGCCGGTGCAGGATGTGTCCTGGCTCAGGATAGCATTGCTCAGGGGGAGCTCAGCCCCCCCTGCCTGCCAGGGTGCTGCCAGGGCTCAGCATTGCTGCAGGTCGTATCCTGACCCAGCCAA
>NW_008824894.1:2392-2620 GCF_000699105.1 Pygoscelis adeliae
GGGCTGCGGCGGTCCCACCCGCACGCCCCCGGGGGTGGGAGGCACCCTGACCTCACAGGCACAGAATGTGCCGAGAAATGGTTTTTCCCTAATTGCTGGGATTTTTGTGGAGGCTTGGGGCGCCCGCGGCGGGAGGGGGTCAGGCAGGGGGGGGGACACGCTGGGCCGTTGTGTAACCGTCCCACACTGGCCAGAGCACCTCACCGTGCCGGCGGGGGACCATGAGCC
>NW_008824894.1:13676-14316 GCF_000699105.1 Pygoscelis adeliae
CCCCAGGCGCCCCCCGCTCCCCTCTCGCACCCAGGGCGGTGGGATGCTGGGCCTGACGCCCCCAGCCCTCGTCCCCCCTCCACACCCCCCAGCAGCCCGGGTTTGGTCTATGGCGCCGCAGGTCCCTGCCTCTGGAGGGCAGCATGAGGACAGAGCTGTGTCTTGGATATTTTTTTTTAATAGAAAGGCTATTATTACATTGTCTATTTTATCAATACGGGTCATAATTGCTGTATTTTTTATCAGTGCTGATTTCCATACAGCTCCCAGCATGTGTGTCAAATATCATCGGGCCAACAATAAAGTTTTTAAAATATCTTAAGCCGTTTGCTGCCCAGATCATTGCCCGGCACGCTGTGCATCAGCCCCGGGGGCTGGGACCGGGGCTGCTCCGGATGGAGACCAACGATGCTCCAGGGCCAGGCGGATGCCTCCGACCAAGGAAAACACTGGGGGTGGGAGGGGTGGGGAGGATTTTATTGGTCATAAATTACTTTTTCTCATAAAAAATTATTTCAGGTTACATCTTGCAGGTGCCACCAAGCCAGGAGGTGCAGTGAAGCCCCGGGGGCTGGCTGGAGCCCGGGGTGGCTTCCTGGGGGGTCCGGGGGGGGGGGGGGGGGGGGCCCCCGCGCGGGGG
>NW_008824894.1:14743-16169 GCF_000699105.1 Pygoscelis adeliae
GGAACGTGCTGGGGGTGCGGGGCGGGGGGGTGTCTGCCATCGCGCTAGTTCTGTGCAGGCAAAGGCTACATGGCAGCGGTTTAACCCTCTGCCACCAAGAGGAATAAGCTGGGTCTAGAGAAGAGAGAACTAGGGCACTAGCTTTAGCCTTTGGCTTTCAAAGCAGCAGGATTAAATAAACTCTGCCTAAAAATGAAGTCCTGGAAAGCCAGACATGCAGCGGCGAGGAGGCGGCGGCGAGTGCCGCGTGGCACGGCGGACACCAGCGCTCCCAGATCAGCTGATGAGCGGAGCCGAGCGGTCGTTCGTCACCGTTGGTTTCAGCTGGACGTTGGCAAAGGGGAGTCTGCAGAGAAAGAGGAAGGCAGAGTTTAGCAGGAGGGATGGCGGCAGTGGGGCCTGTGAGGACGGGGCACCGGCACAGCGAGCGGCGACCTGATGAGACCCCAAAAAGCTTTTGCTGCAGAGCCGAGACAGCCCCGCTCGCTGCAGAGGCTGTGCTGGGTGTGCTTTGAGGCTGAGCCCAAGCCCGAGCAGGGCTGTCGGCGAGCCTGGAGCCACCAGCCCTGTCCCCTTCACCTGCTGGGTTCAACAGCATTTGGGAAAGGGTTAAGTTGGAGCTGCTCTGCCCTGCAGAGCCCTTGGGCTGAGCTGCCCCCCGCTCCTCTGCTTCTCTCACAGTTAAAGCAGTGGTGGATGTAAGAGATGAGCCAGCAAGGGCTGCTGCATGCGGGATGTTCTCCTACCTCGCTTTCCAGCAGGCCTAAAGCTGGGGCTGCCGAGGAGGGCCAGGGCTGGAGAAGCTGCTCCAGCCCCCAGGCTGGGCTCAAGCCATTCCGCCATTCCCACGCGTGGGAGCACCCTGAGATCAGAGCTTGCAGCTCCGTGCTGTGCCAGCTGGGAAGCCTCTGGAGAAGCCAAATGTCGGAGAGGCAGAGCACAGGAAAGGAAGGGTGCCCAGATGAGCCGGCTACGCAGGAGGAGCTCGGCAGAACCACAAGGCCAAGCCCAGCCTGGCTCCCCTCGGCTGCCCCGGGGAGCTGCAGTATCCCGCAGCCAGAGACGTGAGCGGCCGGGCTGAGCTGGGCTTTACCTACCTGGGGCATCCCCAGCGCCGTCCTGCTGCCGCCAGCGCTCGCGGCTACAGCTATTGCTGCACATGGCATCTGCAAATGCACAGCCCTGACATGCACACGTCCTGCGGCCGGGAGGGGGGACGAGGGCTGCTGCGCAGGGTGCCGTGACACGGGGAGCACCCTTACCTGCCCCGGGGAGGTCCCCTCTGTCCCCTCCTAGCAGGACAGCAGGAGGTAACTCCCGGAGGGTGCAGGCAGCCGCGGGGGTCCCACGGGCTGCCTGTGGTGCACAGCCCCCCCCTGGGCTGCCCGGAGCCATCGGGTCCAAACCCGCACTGGGATCATTGGCT
>NW_008824894.1:16453-17391 GCF_000699105.1 Pygoscelis adeliae
GGGCACAGCTCTGCCATCCCAAGACAGGGCTGCAGGTAAAGTGCTAGCAAGACAAACGTGAACACGGGCTTAAGCCACCTAAGGAGCAGCTGTGGTTACCGTCTACCTCCGCCTGGACCCGAGCAGCTTTGGGATGTCCCTGGCCACCTCCCCTGGGCCAGCAGGAAGGGGCTCAGTCCCCCTGGCCCCCCAGGAAGGGCACTCGCTGCTTCCCTTGGCCCCTCTCCCCTGCCATCTCCCACCTCTCCGAGTGTGCTTTTGCTTTACTCAAAAGATAAATGGCTTTTGCTTAAAAATAGGGTAATTAATTTCCCACCTAATTAATGCAGATTCTTAGATCACTTTCCCCCCCAGGATGCCAAAATAGAGTCTCAGGACTGGAGGGAGAGGAAAGGTTGCTTTGATGAGTCACCAGGGATTATTATTTAACTATTTTTGTTCTGGCAGAGAAGAGCCATTGGGACGGGAGCCCACAGCTCTGGCAGCCACGGGAAAAACCAGCTCACAGATCAAAGAGAAACAGGGAAGGGGCCCTCCTGGGCTTTGCAATGCTGGCAAGGGGAGGTCTCGGCTCCTGGGGATACTCCTCCGTCCCTGCCCTGGGGCCACGGCTGGGATCAGGACGAGGAGGCTCCCGAGATGCATCCCCAGGGTGGTCTACAAGCAAAAGAAGCTGCTCAAAAAACTTGACATTAGCGTGGATCTGCTCTGTCCCCACGGGAGAGGGGTGGGGAAGGCGATGCAGCGACTAGGCACTGGTGGGACAGCAGACACCGGAGACCTACAACCAAAAAGTCTGGTTATGGGGAGCAGGGGAAGCGGCGGGAGCAGGAGGAGCAGCTCAGCGTCCCTGGGGGAAACCACTTCCCCAGCGGGCTGCCCAGCATGGCGGCGGTGCAAGGAGCCGTGCAGATGCAGTGACGTTAGACCGGGAGCTG
>NW_008824894.1:17874-23392 GCF_000699105.1 Pygoscelis adeliae
AAGAGAAGGCAGGTTGGAGGACACAGGGATACGCTCCGACCCCTTGATGGGAACAGAAGGTGTTGGTTAAGGAGAGGAACCGGGCTACGAGCTGGCGGCCACCCCGGCGCAAGAGCCTGCCGGCTGCACCACACACAGTGCCTCTGGGCAGAGGAAGCAGGAGGAAAAAGAAGAAAAAGGAGGAAAAGTCATGTTTATTGAGTTGCTGGTGCTGCCCACCAGCTCCCTTGTGAGGAGGGGAAGGAAGGGCACGGCCAGCCGGGGCACCGGGAGCCACCTGCGGAGAGGAGAGGCCACGTGTGGTGGGGGCTACGGAAGGGAGGGGGGCTGCTTCCTTCCACCCAGCCCCGGCCATCACCGCTTTCCCACCACTGCCGGGCCAGGAAAGCACAGCCGCAGCCTCGGCATGCAGCAAGCGGCAGCAGCAGCATCCTCTCGAGACTCACACAGAGGAGGGACCCGGCCCTTAAACAGTTTTAGCTGCTCCTGCTCAGCAAAGCTGTTTAAAGCCTGCAGGGGCTGAGCACGCAGACAGGCAGCACCCAGGGTCTCCCACGGCCGCCTAACGCCGAGGGGATGGAGAAGGGGAAAAAAAAAAAGGCATGGCAATGTGCAATGGGCGATGCAGGCGGTGATGGGCAGCACACAGGCACGGCAGCCGAAAAAGACAACGGGGGCCAGCTCAATTCCTTTTATTCAAACAATAACTCAGTACAGGGCACATTTCTCTCTGGCTTTTAAAAAAGGTTTTTCAGCACTTTACAATGTCCATACAGGTTTTGCTAGGCTGGGTTTTTTCCCCCCCCCTCTACATTCAGTCATTCAGCATGAAATATCCTGGGTTAAAAATCTTTAGCAAAATCAGGACATCGATGCAGGAGGGTCTCGTTACAATACGCCCATAGGCAAGTATATAAAACAAAAACTTGTCCGTGTGTGTGTCTGTATTGCCAGCAATGTCCTAGTAAACAGGCAATGTAAGAGGTTTTAAAAATCACATCAGAAAAAGAAAGCGTGTACAGCTTTGCAGTGGAGACGGCCACGGGCACTGGAAGGGCTACGGCCGGGCTCGGCTGCGGGAGCAGGACCCCGAGCGCCGACCCAGCAGGGTGGGAGACCCCAGCCACTGCCGAGCCCCCCGGCGCAGCGGGGGGGGGCTGCCTCGCTCAAGCCCTGTTTAGGGATGCGAGTGCATCCTTGGACGGCTCCGCACCAGCCCCCAGCGCTAACGTGAGGTAACAATACCTTGCTACAAAAAAATATATATATATTTATAAAACAACCAGGAGTAACCCTTCCAGGGGGGCTGCCGGCTGCACCCGACGGCCAGTGGGTCTCCAGCCAAGAAGCAGCCCTTTCCCCGGGGCAGGAGCTCTGCACTATCTGCTTCTCCCAAACCACCCGCAGCAGGCGGTTGGATGGAAGCGGATCAGGCCGAGGGGGAGGCGCGGGGCTGCTGCCCCCCCGTGGGAACGGCATCCCGGGTGCGGGCATCCCGGATGCTCGGTAACAGTACGGACACCAGAGGCCATGCATATTTGTTCCGGTCTGGGAGGTTTTGTCCAGGCTCGTGCGAGGCGGCTGGTGTGCAGCCCCAGAGGAGGGATAGTGCATCGCTAACATTCACACAGCGGTACAAAAACTGGGTCCCACTAAAGTGTAAACTGCATCCAGGCTGCTTCAAAGCGAGCACAGACCGATTGGCAGTTTCTGCTCTGAAAAGGCTTCAGAAACAAGGGCACTGTGAACACCGGGGAGGGGTGGAGAAGCACCATGGTTTCCTTGAAGATCACAAGAGTTTAAAATCCAAAAGAAGTCGAGAAAGAGAAACGAGGGGGAAAGAAAAAAAAAGAGGGGAAAGAAGCAGAAAGCTCTTCCAAGCAGCAAGGGGCCGCCGCTAGCCAAGGTGTCCTCACACCGTTGATACCAAACTGCCACTGCCGCTGCGGAACAAAGCACAGGAGACTGCCAGAGTGGCCGGGACCGCCAGCACGCGCCACGAGGCAGCACCATGCCCAGGAGCCCAGCTCCCCGGCATGGTGCCACGGGGACCAGCAGCAGCACCCCCACCGCAGAGCGGGGCGGCGAGCTCGACCCCTGCCCATCACCACTTTGCTCGCAGCCCGCGCCTGCAGGTTTGGGGTTTATCCCCAAGAGCAAGATGGGGCGGCTCCAAGGCAGAGGGAATGGGGATGGAGGAGCTGCTGGGTGGGAGAAGGTGCCGGGGAAAGAACCCAAGAGCGTGCGCTCTCTGGGGCCTCGCTACCCAGGCACAAGCCCCAGAAAGGAGGCTGGGGAGATGCGACTCTCTCCAGAGGAGCACAAGGGGTGGGAGGTCAGGGACGCAGGGGCTGGCCCCGGGACTTGCCCTCCCCGGGAGACGCTGGGTCCCTCCGCGCTCACAGAAGAGACCTGCACCATGTCCTTCACCGCACAGCCCCATCCCAGCCACCGCCTGTCCCCCGGGGAGCCCGCGCAGGGACCCACATGGGGACACGGCACCACGGCTTCACCCAGAGCCAACACCAACAGTTCACTTTCAGGTAACGCAACAGGAAGGTGAAGTCTTACCTGCTGACGGACCTCGTCCCGTAGTCGTCGAGACCCTGCGGAGAGGAGGGGAGGAAGCACGGTGAGGGGTGGGGGACGTGGGCTGTGCCCGTTCAGGTGCCACTGGAGGGTCACACAAACAGACCAAAGTGCATCGGGACCCAGGGATGCCGGGGCCGAGAGCCAATGCATTTGGAGAGGAAAGGGAGATATGGAGATGATTTAAACGGCATTTAGACAGAGAGTAAAGTTGCACCACTTTCTTTGGAGCAGGACTTTATTCTGGCAAGACAAGGGAAAGCAACAGCCAGGAGAGCCCCGGTCTGCTCTGCCTAGCCCCACCGTGGTACAGAGCTCCAGCCACTTTTGAGATGCAAGACACTCAAAAAAGGGATCGAACAAGTCTGAGAGACACCAGTGAAATGTTCTGTGGAAAGAGGTGTTTGTCTGTATTAACTCCCACCAGAAACCCACAGGGTTTTGGACCATTTTCTCCTTCAGCTGGTACTGAACAGCCTTTGCAGCAGGGAAGGACTGCAGTGGTCCAAGGAGCAGAGGGGGACCGGGCTCAGAGGACGTCCCTTGAGGACATCGCTCCCCAGGCAAGGACCTGCCCTGGGATACAGCCATGGAGCAGCTCTGCTCTCCGTGACAAACACGGGACCGCTCCAGGAAGGAGTAGGAGTCGCTGAGCTGGCCACGCACCAGGGATCAGAGACCCATGTTCCCACCGTTCCAGGAACGCTCCCCCAATCACAAAACCACAAATCCAGCAGCAAACCCTGCTGGGAAAACCCAGCAAACAGAAGTGGGGCTGTGCTTGCCCATCCCCTGCAGAGAAGGCCAGACCCCAGCTGGAGCTGCCCCCTCTCCTGAGCACCCTGCCGAAGGGTCAGGTGCTGTATGGCCGCCTCTCCCCCTCCTCATCATCTCCCCATGCGCCAGCACATTCCAAGCGCTCCAGGGAAGCCAATGTGGCTCAACCCACCACGCTCGTTCTGGCGGGGAAGCCCCACGCCAGTGGCTCCTGGATTAAGTTGATCTCGTCCACACATGCATCTTTCCCAATGCATTGTCCGAGAAGCCCTGAGCTCATTTTGGACAACCACCAGAACCCTGGACAGGGTCTGCCCCAGCCCTGCACACTCACTCCAGTGTTCCCACGGGACCATCACTGGCTTGAATCGGCATGTGCCAGAGAAAACGCTTCCAGCTGCCTGTGAACAGCTCGTTTCTGGTGGGAGGCTCCCATGGAGTCTGCAAGTGTTGTCCTCTGGGGGTTTACGGTGCCATTTTGTGCCATTCGCTCCCCATGCCTTGCCCGTTCTGCCCACGTCAGCCAAACCGGCTGGTCCTCCCCATCCGCTGCTCTCCTCTCCCGCCGCCTCCCTGCATCCCCCATCCCTTCTGCCCCAGGAGATGCTCAGCAGGAGACGGGGCCCCGGGCAAGGCACACAGGTCACCAGGCAAAAACAGCCAACTGCCTGTAAACCCCAAGGGAAACATTGCGTGCGTTCGGACTTACAGCTGTCGACCTAGTGTAAGGCTTGTAGTGAGCAGAGGGTGGTTGGCAGAGGCCACTGGAATAGTCTTTAATTGCACAACCATAGGGCAATAGGTAGTCCTACAAACAACGAACACAGGTTGGAGAGCAGCCCTCCTTCACCTCCCCGTGGTCTACACCACGCCAAGACTGAGAAGATGCTTTAACACATTTCACCCTTCTGCTTTAAAACCACAGGCGGGACGGAGACGCCGCAGACACCCGGGTCACCGCGCGCGTGCAGGGCCCCAGCAGGGACTAACGCCCAGGACTTTGCTCAAGCATCTCCCATTTATAAAAAGTCCTCCCCGAAGTGGGAGAAGCCCCCGCTGCTCTGCGGACTCACCTGGGAGAAGGCGGGCACGGCCACGCTGTACGGCCTCTGCTTGAAGGTGTTGACGCCTTGCGCCGGGAAGGCTTGGGAGGCCATGCCGTAGTCAGGCGGCGGGATGGCGATGTCGTCTTTGTCCAGCAGGTTGCCGGTGCTGCTGCTCTTCCCTTGCTGCAGGCTGGGTGGGGGGACCCAAAGCAGAAGCATCAGCACCAGCCCATCCTGGGCTGAGACCCCCAGGCTGCCCGTCCACCCACGGCAGGGGACCCCCATGGCCAAAGCTCCCCTCCGAGCCAGCTATCACCCGCTTGGGCTGGGAGTTACTCCTAACAACGTGCATCATGTCCAGGGGAAGCAGAGTATTCCCATCCCAAGCCCACAAGCCTGCCCTAGGAGGGGCACCCGGCACGGCACCCGCGTGATGCTCCTACCTCGTGTGGACCCGCTCGCTGCCATCGCTGTCGAGGACCCGCGTGTAGGAGAAAGGAAACCAGCCCCTCCTGAAAGGTAAAGGCAGGGGATGAAGCCAAACCCATGTTTATTCATGGAGGATCCAGAAGAGGCTGCACCCGGGGTGCAGCGGTTCACAGGGATGGCCACGGCACTCACATTTTTGTTTTCTCGCTCTCTCCGTAATGCCAGCCGTCCCTGGCTTCCGGCACAAGCAGTGTGATGAGGTCACCCTCCTTGAAGCTCAGGAGGGTGCTGTTATCTCCAGCAGCGTGAGAGAAAATGGCCTGCACCCTCGTCCTGCCGTTCCTCTCGAGCCCTGCAGCCATGGAGCTGGAGCGCGGCAGCGTCTTGTTTTCAACTGGTGGGAGAGAGACCGACGAGTGCCCCAAGTCCTTCACCCCTCGGCCAAGCCCAGGCACAGGTAGGGGCAGGTCCCTAACCTTGCTTATTTTACCCCAGGTGCCAACAAAACCCTCAGTGTTTGACTCGCACCTTCCTCCTTAACGAGCAGGATCCCAGGCAGGATCAGGCCACTGCTCTTGGCATCACCCCCCAGCCGCGGCAAAGGGAACAGCCTCCCTACGCGAGACTCCTCACAGTTTTTCTCCTTGAAATCCTGTCCGTGGGGTGAAAGCCCACCC
>NW_008824894.1:23617-26657 GCF_000699105.1 Pygoscelis adeliae
AGCCAGCACCACGGGAGCCCCCGGAGCGGAGAACGGGGAGGACTAAGCCTCACCTGATGCGTAGCTGTTTTTCGGTGGTACGTTTTTGCGAACTGGGAGTGTATTGGAGTAAGAGTCACTCAGCTGCTTCTGAGGCTGGGGAGGAGATAAAGATTTGGGCTGTGCTGGCTTCATCTCAGACCAGTGGTTGTACCCATCACTGTCTGGGCCTGAGACTCCATTCATCACCGGCATGGCCTCCTGTGCCGACATGCGCTACGGAGAGAGGAGAGGAGGAGGGGGAAGATGGGGAACGTCTTCATTAGGGCATCCCACCGCAGCTCCCGGGAAGGTGGCTCACAGCAGACCAGAGCTTCAGCCTGTTGGGTTTAGTTCCCCCACCTGAGACAAACTGCTCTGGGGGGAGCAGTGGGGTCACCTCTATGGTGTTTTACTGCTCCAAGCTGCCTCACACCCAGTAAATCCCTCCTGAGCTCTACTGCTCAGCTCGTGCCCTCACATCAGGGTGGAGACCCTTTTCTGAAAGGTCTTTCATCCCATGGGTCGCTCCAAGCACTTTCCTCCCACGGTTACTGGGGTACCTTGGTTCAGCCCCACAGCTCTAGGACCAGCCTGGCCAAACGAGTCCAAGCTCGCAGGTTCCCCAAACCCACCCCGGGAGCCCCTGCAGCCCCTGCCCCTCGGGAGCTCAGCAACCCGGGATGGGATGGGCTGCCCATGCTCACGCCAGGCTCCTTCCCGCATCCCAGGGCGATGCGTGCACAGAGCTGCACATCCCTGCGCACCAATGACAGTCCATCAAAAGGCAACTTGCTGAGGACAACGGTGACACCGGCCCGGGCTCATGCCTCCAGGTTTGCTCAGAAGAGCAGGACAGCTTCCACCACGGAGATACTTACTCCTACAAAAGGTGCCAGCTCCGGGGGGACAGGGAGAGGTTTGGCACCAGGGATGGGGTCAGAGATGATGAGGTTGGATTTGGATGTAGACAGAGGGCTGGGCATAATGGTGCCATTACTGCTGGCAGCCATCTGCTGCATCAGCTGTATAGCGCGGTCCGGGATCTTGTTAGGATCTGAGCAGGACTGCTGCCACAGAGGCAGCTTCTGTGTCAGCATGTCCTTCCCCTGCAACAGAGAAAAATGAGGCATGAGGGCACAGGGGTGCAGGAAAACCCCTCCAGCTCTGCACCTCTCCCTGAGCAGCACTGCGCGGATCTGGAGCCGGCCTGATCCTGGCCACAAGATTGATCGACTCCTCTGTGCATGGCATGGATAAGATAAAACACAGGGATTTACCGCTTCCAGGCTCTGATGGCAGCTGAGCCAGGAAGGTGTCACGAAAAATGGAAAGGAGGGAAGGAAAAGGTAATTCATCTCCCCAGTTTATTCCGAGATATCCTGCGTGGGGCAGCTCCAGGAGCAGAGGGGCCGTAGGAAGCTGGGCAGGGTGCTGGGCTCCGTGAGAACGGCACCGCTCGACCGAGCAGAGAAATAAAACCTGACCAAAGGCTCAGCCATGGGACGTGCAGTGCACAGTCGTACTCTGAGCTGTCGCCCAGGTCCTGAGGGATGAGCTTCATGCTTAAGGCAGCTCAGCCCTGGTAGCCTCTGGCCCCACCACCCTGCAGCTAAACGCTGCTGTTCCCTGCCCATGGGCAGAACCTGCAGCCATCCACCACCGTGCTCTGAGCCAAGGGGCAGGGGGAAGATGGAGCTAAACTTGCCCTTATTCAGCTAACACACCCATGCTGTGTGAGCAAGCATCCCATCGTGTGGCTCTCCGAGGGATGAGATGTCCCAAACCACCCCGACGTCATTCCCCGGCCAAGCACCACACAGACCCCCAGCCACCTGCCTAAACACCTCCCTGGGAAACACGCCGTGAAGAGTTGTGGAGGAGCAGCTCCGGTAAGCCCGAGTGCTAGCTCGCCTGCCGGCTGACCCCACAGCAGAGCCGCGCGGCAGAGGGTGACCCGACCAACCCCTCCGCACAGCTTTGCAGCCAGTCTCACCTGGACACAACTTGGTCCCTACATATCAAAAAACCCTCTAAAGCCAATTTCAAAATCCCAGAACGTTTCCCCACTATCGGCCACCGGCTCCAGCCAAGGCGCAGCCTCGCCACCCCGCCTGCGGCCACTGCCAGAGCCGCAGGCAGCAGCAGGACGGCGTTTTTAGCTGGCAAGGCCCACGCTGGCTGCCGGGCTGGTGTGGGGCCTGGTGCCCACGCCACATGTACGCCCGCACCACTCTGGATGAGCCGCCTGCAGAGTCCCTCTTGCAAAACCACCCTCCGTGCGCCGCTGCGAGAAGCTTTTGGTTTCACTGTGCCACAGTCATGCTGCATGTGCCGGCACCCTTGTGCCTGCTGATCCCCCCCCTCCCCATCCCTGGGGGGGTAATTTTTCCCTCCTGCACTACAGGAGGAGTTCGCATATGCTGAGCATCGATTCAGCCTGCAGCGCAGCGCGAGGACAGCGCTGACTAATCCAAACTCCTTCTCCTGCTCCTCGGTGCCAAGTGCGGCAGTAACAGATGGGTGCTGTGAGCGACGGGGGGTGGCAATGGGGAACAACCAGAACGGGAGCACGAGGCTGTGGGAGCAGTGCCGGTGTTCCCAGCCCTCGTCCGGATGAATTCCACTCCAGACCAGTGCAGGGGGCCGCCGACCCCCATGCCAGCAGGCAGCAGCTCCGGCCCCTGGCCCAGGAAACATGGGCGGCCTGGGAACGGGCAAGACGGGGTTTGGAGCAGGAGTTTAATCTCTGGTTTAATCCCCACCTTTACTAAGGCCAGGGGTACCGGGGGGTCGGAGGGAGCCCTCTCCCTGCCCTGCCAGGTGGGCAGCACTGCTCCGACTCCAAGCAGGAACGGTGCTGCCTTGCATTTCTTCTGCTTTTGCAAGTCATGAGCTGATGCACGAAGAACCTGAGGAGCCTCTGCTGGGGCAGAGCCCTCAGACCTTGGTGACCACGACATGCAGGAGAGGTGAATTCAGCCCCATCCACCTACCACGAGCTCTTCCACATCGCACTGTG
>NW_008824894.1:27706-37055 GCF_000699105.1 Pygoscelis adeliae
GGCGTCTTTGCCGAATCACTGCTTGCTGCTCATCGCTGCCTGCAAGGGTGGGCAGGGCGGTGCTGCCGAGAGCCAGGGGCCGCAGCGGAACAGCACGCGAACCCCTCCAACGCACACAACCGTCAGCAACACTAAAACTATCGGCAGCGCTTTCAGTTTGCATTTGCCAGTCAGCTGCAAGGTAAGCAGTGCGGGGGACAGGAGCACGGTGCCAGGGCGGCCATTCCTCGATGCCGTACCCTGGGGCTGCACAGAAGCCGGGACCCTGCCAGCACGAGGCAGAGATGCTGCAGACGCAGCAGCGGGAGGCTCCTCTGCTGGTACGGGCTTCTGCTCTACCTACGTGACTTCTGCCAGCACGGCTGTGCCACACAGGGCTTTGCAAGCACCGTACAGGGCACGGAAGTGGCACACGGGGCCGGGCTGGGGTAACCTGGTCTCTCAGGCTGACCTGTGTGATGCAAACATGGCACATGGGAGGGCTTCAGAGCAATGCTGGGGACTGCAGGGCTGCTGCTCAGCCACACCATCAGCATCCCTGAGCACGGAGGGCGGGAGATGTCCGCAGCTCCCCGAACCAGCCACTTTCTCCTCCCTCAATGCCCTCAGGATATCCCAGGCTCTTCTGCAAGCAGCTTCCTCCCTTGATGTGGCACTGGGAGAGCGGCCACCAAGCCTCCAAGAGGAGCATCTCTCCCACCCATCGCTGTCCTGCCCTGCAACACCTCATTGCCACTGGCTCTTCCCTGGGACAGCAGCACGACACTGAAAAGCCACAAGCAGCCGTGCAGACCAGGCACCACTAAACCTGTTTCAGAAAGTCTGAGTTCCCCTGAGAAGGGAATTAAACTGGAAATTCAGGGCCCAAAGCAGCTTTACTTCTTTCTTCATGTTTAACAGTTATTTTTAGCATGCTACAATATTTATTAGCAGACACATAAAATGGAACAAACCTCAACAAAGCAGTGAGATTAAGTGACATCCCAGACTTCAAAGGGGGTTTATTTCAGAGCTGGAGCTCCTACTGCTCCCACCCTGCTTGGAGCATCCTCCCTCAAGAGCAAACCCTGTGGAGAGCTTGTGCTGGACCCAGCAGGTTTTGGGTCTCCCGACAGGCACCAATATGGGTGGGGGAAAGGGAGTCAGTGAGAAATGGGTGAAAACCCAGTTTACGACCAACAACCCTGTTTCAAAGAGAATTTTTTTCCCCCCAAATGAGCAAATCCAGCGCAAACGCCCATGTTTAGGAACAGAAATAAATGAAGGTAACTGAGCTGATGCCGTTGGGTGCAGAAGCAGAAGTAACGGAGGTACTTGCATTACCCCCAAGCGAAGCTGCAGGGAGAGCTGAGGCAGACCGGGGGTGGCAGGGATATAGGGGAGGGCCAGGAGGGAAAGCTGGCAGGCGGCCGTGCCGTAAAAAACGTGCTGGGTGTGGGGGGCGTGCGGCAGTGGGAGGACATGCTCGGCGCGAGCAGGGAAAGCATCGCTCCTGCGGAGTGGGCTCAGGACAGAGGCGCTGCCGGCAGCACGCCGCCTCCTCCCAGGTATTATTAGCCCCGGGAACAGCACAGGGACAGAGCCCGGAGGCATCAGCTTGGCAGCAGTGACAGGGAGCCGGGAGGGAAGAACGTCTCAGCGTCAGGCCGGAGAGCCCCCGGCTCCCCCAGGGTCTGGTGCCCCAACCCCTCCATTGCAGCCCTGCTACGCCTGGGATGGACCGAGCCCTGCTGTCCCCACAGCCCTGCACCACAGGCAGCTCCCGAAAAATGTTTCCTTCGCTTCTCTCCCGAGGGAAGCGGCGGAATGATGCTCCCTCTCCTGCAGGGCCAGCTTCTGGAAGGAAAGTGCAACCCTGACAGCACCTGAAATAGCAGGAGCGCGGGAGCAAGCGCGGACCCCGACACCCTAAACTCATCCTGCTTAATTTACTAACTGGGCCATCAAGAACAAGGCGGCGTATTCTTGATGGAGGAGTGAAATGAGTCCACCTCCGACTAATTTAGTTCAGTAGCACAAGGACCATCCCGCCACGATTCAGGTTTCCCCGTACGATAACCATCCCCAGGTCAGACACAGCCATACCCCGGGTACGGCGGGTGGGCAAGAGGCAGCTCTGCTCCCAAACACCCTGTACACCGCGATGCGAGGCGGGGAAATTCTTCCTTATCTTAGTAACGTTAGATTTTTAGTTTTAATCATGGCTTAAATACGCAATTTAAAGCCTTATTTACATCCCTGATTTCAATCTTGTTTTGCAAGTATACTTTTAATTATTTCACTAAAGAAAGGCTTGTCTTAATGGCTGCAGCCAGTTAGAACATGTTGATTTGCAAGCAGAGAGCCTATGCTCTAAATTTAGTATTCTCAGCGCTTTTAATACTTTATGTAAATATGCCTGATGTGCCATTGATTTATTCGGAGCCTTGATTTTTACACGCTATTACATTACAAAATGGCGAGTGAACTTCTTGTTCACTAGACAGTCTTCATTTTGGATTTGCTCAAAATGACAATGGGCTTTCAAATAATGCATGGAAAGACAATTTAAAGAAAAACCTTGCTAAATATGCCAGATGCACAGGAAAAAAAGTAACACGCAAAGCACGAGGTAAGATCTCACTACTGCCTGTCAAGGAGAAGCACCGTCTTTAATCAGCGAGCAGTGCTTTACCTGCAGCCAGGTGCCTGTCGGGCTCACGGCTGCTGCTCACGTCTCCTTTCCCCAGGGACAGAAGGGGATCCTGCAGCCATCCTGCATTTTGAACCCCAGCCAAACACATTTCTCAGCTTGGCATGACCTGATAATCAGCGTAAGGGCCAGGGGGCAGGTGCCTCCCCGCCGGCCTCGGTGCATCTGGGCTCCACGGCTCAGCAGCATCCTCACCAACAAGCACGTACCGCTCGAGTGATGCATCTTAAATTCAGACCTCGATTTAGGCTGTCAGCTTCAAATTCAGATTTTAAGCATCATCTAAATAAAAATCCCAGTTCAAAGGAGGGAAAAAAAAACCCCATTTGTGACCTGAGTGCCCGAGGGGGCAGGGAGCCGGCCAGGGCAGCGCTCACGGCCGTGACAAAAGCCAGAGCACACGCCAGAGCCACCCAAAAGCTCCAGAAACATTTTCTAGGTTTCTAGGTTGGAGAGGCCTCAAATAACTCCCCCGCAACCCCCCTCCCAAACACATCCACTTCCAATTCACCAGGAGCTGCTGACCTAATTAGCAATGTCAGCACGCGGCGGTGCTGGGCACAGCCGGGGAAAGGGTTTGGTTTAAGATGCTGCCGTGGCTCAGGGGCGGGAGCCAGCAGAGCGAGGGCTCCTGCCTCTTCCAGGGAAGCAGCAATCCCAGGAGGGGGAGCCCAGTCCCGGCAGCCCGGGGAGCCCCGGCTGCACAGGCAGTGGGGGCTCAGCCAGGGACCCACCGCTTCAACCCCTCCCGGCTACCCAATTCCCTGGGAAAGATGAGCAACGCTGGAGCAAAGCTTGGCCACGCTGGGTCCAGCCAAAGCTGGGCAATCTCCATTCAGAAGCCAGACCAAGTTACCCCAACAGGTCAGACAGTAAATTAGGAACAAGAAAACATGAAAGAGGAAACAAAGTCCCCAACTCAAACAGCCACTGTCATCCCCGGCACAGAAAAGCCAGGACATACAAAGGCCCTGCCGCTTACACTAACATCTTCCCAATGCCACTCCAAAGCTGACAGCTAGAGGTGTGTGAAGACGAAAAAGCATCCAAGAAATGTCAAGACCCAAGTTCTTTTCAAGCGCATGCTGCCATCAGTGTAGTTAGCGCAGGTGGAACAGCACCATCATTACTGAACTTCAGTCAAGCCTTTAATAACCACACAGCCTTACTGGAAAAAAATTAGTTCAAACTACTCTATCCAAGCCAAGAACGTGCAAAACAGTTAGGAATATGAGCCAAGGGCAGTGCTAATGCATTGAGCACAACTGCAGAAATCAGCGTTACAGATCTTTATCGGTGATCAGATGCGTCTGCCACTAGTGACCAAAGGATCAGCCAAGAGGGAACCAACAGCAGGCAGAAGCCAGCAAGGCTGCCTTTCAGGGGGCACCAGCTAACCACGCTGGACATGGTTGTTGCATGTTTTGAGACCAGAAAGCCAGTAACGCCATAGGGGAGCACATGGCGGGCATGCTTCTAGCCGGCATCAGGAGAGATGCAGAGCAGGGAGGGGACCGTGCCTCCACGCCGGCTCCAAACGCTGGGCTCTCGTTCCAGGGAGGGACAGGTCAGGATCAGCAGCACAGAGCAGCGGGCAAAAGAGACAAAGGAAAGAGAGCGGAAGGGAGAGGACTCTGCGAGCTGTGCCGGACCGATGCAGCAGGCTGAAATACCTGGAAGGAGTAAACACCAAGAGAAGGGAGGATTTATGTAGGGAACCACAAGGGAGAATAATTAGAAAGTAATGGGATAAAATAAGAAAGAATTTAGGCTGATTAACAGAAGAAGAGCATCTACGCTGTTGAATAGTCTCAAAGAAAAACCGCTGAAACCCTACCACGGCATGTAGCCAAACTGCAGAAAGCAAGAAGCCTGGGGATCCTCAGCCCCAGTGGCTCCTGGGGAAGGAGACAGCTTTTCCTCATTCCCAGAATTTACTCCTTGCGTGGAAGCTGGTGGACCCTGGAGCAGCCTCAGGGGAGACACTGTCCCCTCCTGGCTCCCTCCGGGCCACCTCCAGCCTCCATCATTGCCCAGGTGTGTTACAGATGGAGAGGGAGGTTGGTCGGTTTGTTTAGCCAGACAGAGCGATGCCGTATTTGAGCCCTGGGATATCAGCAGCTCTTCTCAGCAGAGCGCAGCCGGGAAGGAGACCAGAGCTCAGAAACAAGCCTGAGGTGACCTAACCTCTCTTGTAATGAAGCAAATAAAGCGACAGACCAAACTCTCTCCCGCAGAGAACGCCCGTACGCGGGTCACCATGGGAGCCAAAACACATTTCACTGCCTTTTGCAAGGACAAAGCACTCCCGCAGAGCCACGGGACCCCACGTCGCCACAGCCGTCCACTGTTGGACGGTTTCTGTGCATCTGGCACACGTGCACCCCGAAGCTCTGCACCCTTCCCGGGGAGAAGTCAAACTCCCCCTGCCCTGTACAAGTACCAACATCTCCAGCCGGGGTAGGTTTTTTAGTGCCGGCACCCGCTGTGCTGCCCACCAGCCTCCACCGCTCCAGCTCCATCACCCTGCGGCCAAAACCCTCCTCTGGGATGCTGCAGACACTATAGTGCTGAGCGTTATCAAAGGTGAAATAATACGCAGAGCGGATCCCAGGGAGCACAACCCTGACAGCTGCCCCGCTCCAAGGATGCCGGCCTCCCTTTCCTCGCCTGACAAGGGCTGTCTCCCCTCGTCGCGTCGCCTTTCTCACACATCTGTTCATCAGGGCATCAGTCTCATCCTTTCACTGCTCCTATAAAGCACCATCCATGCACGCATGTGATATTACATAAAATTTACAGAGAGCAAAACAGCAGGCAAGCACTTTCTCCAGCCGGCTGTGCAGGGGTTTCATGATCAGCTGCTTAAAACGTTCCCTCAATACGGGGACACCCTGGATCGACGGCTCGATGCACAAGGTTTGGTACTAAAATACTGATCAGACGTGGCCCTGACCTGCGCAGGCACAGGGACCGAGGGACCAGCTTTCCAAAAGAGTAATTTGAGGCATCTCAGCCCAGAGGAAAAGAAGTTTAAGACTTTATTTTGCATATTTGTAGCAGCTGCTTATAGATTTGTAGACCTGGTTTCAGGAAACCACGCTTTGTGCTGGAGCCTGTAGCTCACCCGGGGTGGAAGAGATGCTGCCAGCCAGCCATGGCGGCTGAGCAAGCCCACCCCGCCCCCAGCCACTGGAACGAGGAAGACGGAGACTCTCCTCCTCTCGGTGCTGCTTTTTTCATAAGCTCTCACAGACCACAAAGTCTGAAAAAGCCGGTTTCTTGTGGCACCGGGTCCGGAGAGAAGAGGGTCGGGTGTGCTGCCAGAGCAAGGTGCAACGCCCAAAGCCTCCCCAGACGCTTGGGGCTACAGCCCCACCGTAAGAGGGGCCAACATCACCAGCACGCGAGTTCACAGCTGATTACAGAGTAAGCAGAGGCAAAAAACACTGCAAGGGATGAGCTCTCCAGTAAGGTCCCGAGACATGAGCAAGAAACACCACTGAGCTACAGGAACCCTAAGGTTGGTACTTCCCGAGTCGGGATCCCTTCCAGTCCTGACCTGGCCATGGCAAGAAGGACACCCAGATGCTGCCCACGACCAGAGCAGCTCAGCACCAGACCTGATGCATCTCGCACCAAGCGCTTCCCATACACTCCTCCCCTCCCTGCACCCTCCCTGTATTTGCTGGGTTTGGACACCCAGCCTAACTCAGCTTGAAGCACGATAAAACCTGGAGAGAGTCACCTGCAGCCACTGAGCTTTTACATAATTCTTCCCTATTTGACTTTTACATAAGCTTTTGTAACCTGGTTTGTGCAAACTCCTTATCAGTTAGAGCTTCTTGACCTATAGCTAAAATTATTTCTCCTGATGGGAATATCAAAATGAGGTTTCAATTACAAAAGTTTACACACCACACCACCCTACCCCCCCCAGGTTATTTGGCACAGTGGTATTTAATGCTTAAAATATTCCCATAGGAGCAGGTGTAGGTGTGGACAAGCAGGAGACATCTGGGCAGGAGCAGAGTTCAGCCTCCGGAGCCCACTGCCCCTGGCTCAGCAAACCCCTGGTTTTGCAGGGGTGGGGAGGAGCAGTGAGCTCCCTCTGCCCCTCCGGAGTTACCGTCGCAGCTGCTCGCCGGCACAGCCGCACCGAAAGCCCTTTTGCCCAGGTCAGGCACAGCCTTTCACCGCAAACAGCCGGCTTCAGCTTCGCTATTTAGCGTGAATTACAGTCAGCTTCGTCTCAGCCCAGTGGAGAAATCCAATTGCTTGTAGCACTAATATGATTTGATAAATAGTTTGAACCAACATAACTTCATTGTTGAGCTGCCGATTCAATCAAAGTCCTAAACCCATCATGACCTTGATTTCATGGCTTGATCATAACCAGCGTTTAATGAAATTACAGCAGTTTAGTTTCCTTGGTGACTCTTTAATCTTAATATTGTTTTCATTCTTCTTCATAAAAGACATGAAGTGAATGGAATTGGTTTATTCTCCTGGTTTTCAACACAGGTCAAAAAAAATCTCGGTAACTACATAACCAAGATGAGATATTTGAGGCAGTTAGCTGTCTCAGCTTTCATTCCTCATGTATAACAAAAGCTCTGGACTGATTCATAAGGAATAAAAAGCCTGGCTTTATTGCAATATTCAGCAGTAACAACCCACAACCACAGCATCTCTCTTGACCATGACAGACAAAGCTTTGGAGGTGGAAAATCTCTCCTGCAGCCTAATTGCACTTTGAGCTGCTTTTAAGCTACACGAGTCGTCTTCACTGCAAACCACAAGGTATTTTAAATCCTCAACCATTTTAATCCTGTGACCCCCATCCTCATCTATTAAACTCCACAAAACAAGCACAAGAGACAGTGGCCAGGTGACATGGGACTTGCAGACAACCCTGGATCAGCTCTCTCCATGCAACAAGTGGCTGATGAAGCTCAGGAGAAGCCTCCTGCAAGTGTCCATGAGCATCATGCCGCTGCCTCATCCCGGGCAGACCTCCTCAGCCTCCACCTTCCCAAAGCTACTGCTCACCAGCCACAAGATAATTAGTTATGTGCAGTGCCTGCTGAATATCGGCATTTATTTGTGCTTTATAAAGGGGGGAAATCTGAATTGAAGAGTCACAGGTGAGGTGTTTGGGCTGTTTTACTGGGCTTTCTGATCAATCTAGCAGAGCATGGAGCCCAAGCCATGCTAGTACCCTGGCCCAGGTGAGGGCTGTCCTCTGCCACCTGGCAAACCAGAGCCTGAACAGCCCCAAAACTCCTCTCACCTCAGCAGAGTGAGGTGTTACAGAAACCACGATCCTGGAGGCCCCCCAAAGGAGGGCAGCACTGCTGCTCCCACCGCGCTCATCTCGCCCACCCATCCCACTTGCAGGCGATGACAAGATGTGGTCACTCAACAAGTGGTGAAGAGGCAGAAAGGAGCAATTCTGCTTCCCGTAGCATTAAATACGAAGAGAGATGATGACAGAGCATCAGACTCCTGGCTGCTGACTGCTACAGTAGCTTAAGTGCATGAGTCTTCAAAAGAGTAAGATGTTATTGCTTTATTGAAGGAGATGACTGATGCAGCTACCAGGATGTTTTCATCAGCTTCTCCCATTACAAGGAAAGTAATCTGCAAGAGCCCATTAGAAGAGCTCCATCCAGTTGTTGTCTGATCAGTCTGTGGTCCCCAGGCACCAGCCTGATGAAGTCTTCAGCTTCCCACAAGCATCACGAGGTGCCTTCAACAGCCTCCTCGGAGGCCGCCAGGGGTTTTACAAGCTGGACGCAGGGGTGGCTCTGGGCCAGCTAAACAAACCGAACCGCTCGCAGCAGCTCCCCAGGGCGAACTGCTCTGTTTAAAGCCAGCTGAGAAAGATTTTTGTGGAGCAAAGCCCCACGGTGCGCCACCAGCAGCTCTGCAGATGCTCCTGGTTCACTAAGCCCGGTTTCACTAAGCCCCACACAAAGCCCCCTCCTCAGCCCGGTACCAACACCCGCGTAGCTCCAGGCTGGACCCACCCTTGCAGCAATCCCCCCACCTCTCTGATGCCCGGGCAAGGGTAAGAACAGCATCGAGGGTGGCCCAAAACACCCTCTTTTTCTGTTGAAAGGAAATACCAGCAGCGCAGCCAGCAGAGAACAGAGGGAAAACTGCCCTCTTGGCTGAATTCAGCAATTTAGCTTTCTATTCTGATCGAGGAGGGGGAAAAAAAAAAGTGAGCAGTTGAGTAGTCTCATAGCTCTTTAAGCTCAAAAGCCATCATAAGGCTTTTTCAGAGATAAGCGCTTCCTAAATACTTACTGCTGAAAGATTAAGAGAATGAAAGCCTGATCCTGTTTCCCTGCCCAAAGCGGCCGTGCTAACAGAACTACCCTGTCCCTGCCACATCACAGCAGGAGGATCAAACCATCGCTCCTCTCCCAGCTATATAAAGCCGATCGCTGGGATGGATTTTCTCCCTCCTCCGACTCCGGGTGTGGGATGGGGATCCCTGCACGGCAGCAGCCCAGGAGCGTTAGGCAGGAGAGGGGTGGCTCCGGCAGCAATTTCGCTCTGTTGTCCCTGTCAGCAGCTTTCGCGGGTGGGGGATAAAGGTTTGATCCCCGAGTTTCCCCACGCTGAGCCTCATTGCCTAACGGCTTT
>NW_008824894.1:37092-47986 GCF_000699105.1 Pygoscelis adeliae
GCCACTACTCAGAAGTGGTTTAAGCTGCTCAGCTCTCCAGAACACACCAGCCCCTGCCTCAGCGGGCAGGACACCCAAATCTGCTGCATCGACACCTTCCAGCCACGCTCCGGCCAGCCATGCCTCCTGCGAGCAGCTCAGCGCAGCCTCGGCAGTCGGGGGCTGCAAACGAGCACGATCTCGGTGCAACACGCTCCGGCTCAGCACAGGAGCTGCACGCCGAGCTGGGGTGGGTGACTGCGGGTGCGTTTTCCTCCTTCAGTGCTTATTCTGATTCACGCCACAGAGAATGACTGATTTCCCAAATTTTAGTGCAATTATGCCTCCTGCGAGCAGCTCAGCGCAGCCTCGGCAGTCGGGGGCTGCAAACGAGCACGATCTCGGTGCAACACGCTCCGGCTCAGCACAGGAGCTGCACGCCGAGCTGGGGTGGGTGACTGCGGGTGCGTTTTCCTCCTTCAGTGCTTATTCTGATTCACGCCACAGAGAATGACTGATTTCCCAAATTTTAGTGCAATTAAGAATGTCACTTCCCCAGCACAACCTTCACGGTACCTATCTGCCAATTACTTTAAATGCCACCCCGTTACATAGCCCCTGTGAGTGAAGTGCCACCGACGTTTAGATCCCCTTCAGCAGACACGGATCATTGGCAACGTTACCGGCCCGTGGCATGCAAAGAAACAGATCCTGGTCCCAGCGTAATGCAGCAAAACCCGTCCAGGCAGGTGCTGTGAGGGACCCCAGCCCCACGCAGCCAGGACCCGATTAGCAAACGGCGCGTGGTTGGCGAGGGAGCCCACACCGCGATCACACCACAGTGATTCACCACAGCCACCCCCGGCCCGCGCCGCCACCCCGGCGGGCTGGGGGAAGGCACGTCCCGGCAGCAGGCACAGAAAATATTTAAGCAAAACACCATCCAGAGGAAGATGGATCTGGCACAACAGAAATTCATGATCTTTTTGGGTTCATTCATTAAGCAAAAAAAATAAAAAGCACCAGGAGCAGTGGATTGAGCAGGGTTAGTCACCGCCGCACCGCCTGGCACAACATCTGCCGTCAGCGGAGCTCACAGCCTCCCCCTCTGCACCGTCCTCCCCCGGGGCGGCCACGAGACCAACCCGCTCCCATCACGGGCTGCCGCCCCCTCCCTATCCACACTTCCCACACCCCACCATGCTCCCCTAATGCTGCTGCGCCCGTTCCTCTAAAAAAAAAAACCAGCAAGCCCTTATCTAAATGCTTGCAAGAGCCGGGCCACCTCTAGCACGCGGTACCAAGCATCTGCTGCCCTGCATGAGGACGAGATGCTCGTCCCCCCCCACTGGCACGAGGACAAGATGCTCGTTCCCCCCCCCACGCCCGGGGTCCTACCTGCAGCTCCTTGTCAGAGTACTTCTGGGGGTTTTTGCTGCCTTGGCTCTTCTTCCGAAGTTTCTTCAGCTCTGCCTGGCACTTATCAAGCGAGTCCCCCTTGCTCCTTTGTTCCGTCTGGTATTTTTTCAGCGCAGCCTGGACGCAACAGGAGAAAACTCTGAGCAGCCAAAGTCAACCCCCTGCCTCGGCCGCAGCTCCTGCTGCCGAGGGTTGGCAGAAGCAAGCAGACCCCCCCCAGACTTTGGGAGAAGGAGGATCCCCATGGCCAGAGAGCAAACAGGGGTGGCAATAATCTGACATCGGGGGAAACGCTGTTCTGTGCGTGGTGATGTCTGTGATGTCCGGGGACCCGTCTGTAACCAGGGGCACGAGCAGTGCCCGGGCACAACTGTCCCCCGAGCCAGGAGCCGGGCGAGGGGGCAGGCAGCAGGAACGGGAGACGCCCGAGCCAACGCTTGTGCTGCTGGACTACACGAGTCCGTAACTCACACTCAGGTACCGGGAGTCCAGCTCCACCTTCTGCTCCAGCTGCGTCAGGAGCTCATTGTGGAAGGACTTGAGCTGCAAGCAGAAAGAAGACACGGTTCCTTGGCGAGGGCTGGCAAAACCTGCCCAGGGAGCGCCCCGGCAGGCAGGGGAAAGGGGCTGTATAGACAGAGCAGAGGCTGACAGCAGGGATGGACAGACAGATGCTCAGAGAGGGACTCAGCAGGGCAGAAGCAGATGCCCAAGCAGACCAGACCCTTTGCAGCTCAGCAAATCCACTTCAGAGGGGCTGGCGTCACCCAGTCAAAACGTGAGAAGCCATTTTGCTCAGCTGCAACACCAGCAGAGCCCGTGGCCAGGCGGGGAGCCCAGCATGCCCGGGCTGGGGCACTCACCATCTCCTCCAGCTGGTTCTGGATCTGCCTGTGGACTTCTGCCATCTGGAAGAGCACGTCTCCTGCGAAGACAAGACGTGGGGAGGGGGCTTGAGGCACCGAACTCAGGGGGACAACCCAGGGCTGGGGCAGGCAGCACCACACTAGCAGGGAGGGGTCTGCAGCCAGACCCATGGGTGCTCCTGGAGTACCCCTGGTGCCCATCTTTGGGGAGCTGTAGGTGCGCAGATATTCATCTGAGACACTTGGACAAACACGCATGTCTTGTGTAGCATGAAGGGAAATGAGGACAAGCAGCAGCGGGACCCCAGCACCCGGGGGCAGCCCTGCCTGCAACCCACCATGCCGTCGGCCGCTATGGCGCGGCTCTGCCCGTGCCAGCCCTTAGCCTGGCCGCAGGGATGTGACAAAGGAGCCAGAGATGACAGGACCAAGAAAGGTCCCTTGACCTGACCCAAAGCACAGATATTGAAGGGAGCAGACGGAGACGAGAGATGCTGCACTAATAACTGAGATGGGAATTTAAACAGCACTGTTACAGCCAGGAGCTTCGCCTGACGCTCTCCCAGCTGCACGTACAGCCCAAAGCCAAGCCCAGAGCGTCCACATCCCTCTCCCCCAGCAGCGGGGCAGTGGATAGACACAGCCCTGGGACTCAGTCCAGGTCACAGGACACGTCGCTGCAAACGGAGCTAAGCCCTAGGTTGATATTTGCCTCAAAACCACTGGACCTGTTCAACCTCAGCGGCTGAGCTGCGCATGGGCAGCCCTGCCCTGGGCAGCGAGGGCAGAGCCGTGGCCTGCGGCTGCTGCAAACGCCACAGGTCAGTCCCAGGAACGGCTGCCCACAGCCGAGGGATCCCAGCTCTGCTTTGTCTCTTCCTTTAATTCTTCTTTTCAAACGCAGAATTCATCAAGTCACACACCCACCGCACTTTTCCTGGGAGGAAGGGCAGTGTCCTGCCTCAGCAAAAGCCCCAACACGGCTGGAGCCAGACACACATGGGAGCTGCAGAGGCGTCTTTTAGGAGAGGAGCCAGTGCTACCGTTTGACTAAAAGCACCATCTCCGGATCAGAGCAAGCTTTCAGGGAGAGCCAAGCTCTGTCAGCTATTTGTAGGGGCTGAGTTAAGAAGCTCTTCCAGCATGGCAGGTCGCAGCTTCCCAGGATGTTTCCAGCCTACGTGGAGCTGTTTGTAAACTGAAAGCCATGATCCATGTCTCCGAGCTACTCCAGTCTCGGCCCCAGCCGGCAGTGGCTGGGGGGGCCCCCCCCCCCCCCCCCCTCCAAAGGGAAGCAGCATCCCACATCCCATCCCAGAAAAAGCAGAGCAGCACCCGAGATAACTCAAAGTCCCAAACGTTTTTATGGGCTGTACGTGCATGGAGTTTTAAATGACAGAACAGCAACCCCAGGGATGGGAAATGCAATGGGAAGGGGACACCAGCGCTGGAGCCCCAGGACAACGTGCGGGAGGAGATGGTGCAATGCTCCCAAGGCTGCTCAAGGTGGAGGTGGCAGCTCCCAGCAGGGATGAACCTACTGGGGATCTGGGGGTGAGCAGCCACAGCCCTAATCCCACCCAACGGTGGGTCCCCCTTCCCTGGCGTGCACGGCCCCCCAGCAGCCAAGAGACACAGAGCCCCGGTTTGCTTCCACATGGAGCTGCTCACTTCTGTCCTGCTCCAGCAAGAGCCCAACCCCAGCAGCAAACGCTGCGGTTTTGGTGTATTTAGAGAGTGAAGGAAAATGCGAGTCCTCTGCAGAGGACAGGTCCATCCTGAGCTCCAAAACAACTGCATCCTCTGTGCATGGAGTCAAACCTCAGCAACAGTGAGGCTGAGATGAGCCAAACAAGCGTCTCACCAGTGCGAGGGAACCATTGGGATCCTCATTCAGCACAAAAACAGATGGCATATGCTGGGCCAGCCCCAGTCCACCGCTCGGTCAGCCTGTCCCTGGCATACTGGGCACACAGGCCACATGCCAGCCAAGTGTCAACACCACCAGCCGATCAGGAACAACCTGGCCCAACGGTTCTTTGCTCTTGTGGCTGAAGCAATTTGTACTTTGCACCATACACCGTGTCTCAAAACCTTCTGCAAACATTAAAATCTGATCCCTTTTTGTCAGTGGCAGGCCCCAGCCCCCTCCACTGCAGGTCAATGCAGTAACAGAACCGGCTGCAGCACCAGGTAGGTGCTCAGCCGGCGCTGACTGGCACCAGGGCCACTGTCCCCCCGTGCCCCTCGCTCAGCTCCTCCAGAAAGCAGTGATGCACAAAGCATCCCACGAAGCGAGGAGGTGACCAGACGGCGCGGCTGCAGTTCCACTCCTTCGCCGGGAGGAAACCGTGTACCGAGATTTCCGCAGCCGCCGAGCCAGCTGTAACTTTTACAGCCGCTTCGCAAGGTGCTGAGCAAAGCGGAGCAGCCCCCGGCACTCACGCTGAGCGGGCAGCCAGCTGCAGCAATTACGCACGTCTGCGGTGAAGAGCTTCACGCATGAACAGGGAGGTCCGGGCAAGGGGTCACCACCAGGAGACCGCCAGGAAATTGCTCTCCGGTTGGGCTGCGACAGCTCAATCATGGGAAGTGCACAAATTCCCACTGCAAGGAGGCAATGACGTAACGCCGTCGCTTGGCTGAGATTGCTTTTTCGAGTGTATCAATGCAAGGGTGGCTCAACTTATTATTTCCAAAGCTCGCACCACCCCCTCTCCCTTTCGCTTCCCGTTTGGTGGAGTGGAAACCCTGGCTGAGAAAGCTGGTGCAGGGCTGGTCGAGGGCTTTCTGGCCACCACTGCCCAGCTCCCAACCCACCCAGAGAAGAGGGATCAGGGCGCTCAGAAATAACACACATATGCCCGAATCCAGCACTGGGTACACCCAGCCCCCTGCACCGGGACAACAGGGCTCTGCCCACACCGCATTCCTCACCTAGAGTATTAACTTGTTCCCAGCAGCCGAGGAGGTGTGTGATGTGTCTCTCAACAGATAAGCATCTTTTTGTTCAGACTTTCTCCTCCACCACCACCCCCTTGGCTCTTATCACAGTGATACCTCGGTGCGTTGCAGCCTCACATCAAAGCGAGCAGCGGTGCGTGCAGAGCCTTTCCCACCCAGCACAGCGTCCCCGCTGCAAGCTGCTCCGCGTCCCAGCCCCAGCAAGGGGATGCTGCCGTCCCCACCATGCCCGCCACGCAGCGCGCTCCCCTGCCACAGCTGGTTTGCTGCGCCTTTCCCGGCAGCGCGGTGCAGCCAGCCCAGCACCAAAAGCGGCTCAAGGTGAGCGCTGCGCTGCAGCCAGCGTGGCGCAGGAAGGCGGCTGGATGCCTGCCCGGCGCTGGGCTGCACGGAGGCATGAGAGCTTCCTCTGGAGCCTCTCCTCGGCCTGAGACAGCCCAACCGGCTCCGAAGGAATCGGCTCCAGGCGTCCCGTGGCCTCTGCCATCGCTGGAAGCCCACGCAGGGCAGCAGCAGGATTTGAACTAAATCCCCTAAATGGTAGCTGCAGCGCTGTGTGAATTCACATACAGCATCTCTGACGCCCCGATACCTCCACACCACGAGCTGCTTCACCACTGCAAAAAAGCTACGGACCTTGTTAGACATTTACAGACATTTCACCCTGAAACCGCTCAGACTAACCCAGCGTGGCAGCAGGGAAGAAGTTAAACTGTGACTAAGAGATACCACGGTAGTTGGAAAGCCTAAGTATTTCAAACCCTGGCTCAGAAAAGGATCCGTGGCATTGAGCTGATGGTAGATACTGCAGGCGTTAGCAGAGCTCGGCAGCAGGGCTGGAACACCAACACCACGCCCCGCACCGGCACCGGCCCCGGCACAGCACAGCCACCCACGCCACGGGCGTTTTGCATCACCTACCAGTGGTATTTGGAAGTTAAACACGGTAATTACCGCTGTGCAGCAGGGCAGAGAACAGGGCAAGAGCTTGGGTCGCAGTATAAGTTGTATACAGAGTGCGAGCACCATACTAGCCGTGCTGCCAAAATGCACGTTCTATAGGTCAAGAAACCCAAGGTTAAGTGCCTCACCTAAGCCCAGAGGCAAAAATAAAGACAGGGAAGGGTAGGACTGCAGAGCAAGGGTTTCACCTGCCCGTGCCGGGCTCACACACCTTTCCACAGGCTGCGAAGCACAAACAGGCAAGGAGGAGTTGCTATTTACGTCTGTCTGACTCACAGTATAGTTCTGGGAGAACTATAGGGGCTATTGTGGGCCCTTCCCTACCACACCCAGCCAGGAACAGGCAAACAGGTTGTTCCACATCCCTCCCATTGCTATCGGCACCGCAAGTCCCGCGCAGGAGCCAGCTGCCCCTCCAGAAGGCAGAGCAGTAGGAACCCATCTCACAGGGTTTTGCTTTTGAGTTTTCAGAGGATTCTAAGAATTATTTCCCCCCCCTCTCGAGCTAGATATGAGCCATTTTTAATAAAAATACCAAACAATGCATTGGCAAAGGAGCCAAACTGCTCCGAGCCAGAACATGTTGATGCTTGTGCAAGGCTGAAGCAGCCCAGCCTGTCCTGCAAGGGCAGTGGGAGCCTGGCTTTGCCAGGGAACCGGTCCCATGGCCGCTGGCCACCGGGTCCCACTGCCACAGGCATCAGCCCAGCAGCAGGGATGCTTTGACAAGCAAACAGCACTGCATCCTCCCCAGCATCACTCCTTGCTCCTGTAACACGGAGGTTGCAGCGCTGTTGGCATCGCTCTCCATCAAGATCACTTGCTCTGGAGATTCAGATCCCAAATAAAGAGCATGAAAGGATGAAACAAGGAGTCCAGGGGCTCAGCTCCTCTGCTATTTGACACTGTGCTGAGTTTCTCCCTGTTGCTTTTTGTTAAGGAAGACCAGGAAAGGTGTCAGTGCCGTCAGGGGAGTAGCCAAGCTGGCAGAAAAGGAATATTAGCTCATTAATGAGAAAAAAGCCACAGTTACAGGGCAAATCGTTTGAGCTCCTGAAGCCTAAGAGGAAAAAAAATAATCTGCTTTTCAATGGCTGGTTAAATGCTGTTAGCTGAATCCTTTGATGCCAAGCAAGCACCAGAACCCAGGGAGGGGATGCACCCACACCAGCACATTCCCAGGGCAGGCGGAGATGAAAGCACCGGGTGCCTGGAGGAGAAGGGGCCAGGAGGTCCCTGCACCAGGCACTGCTCCAACACAGGCACCCATTTCACTCCTCCCGGACTTTGCTGAGCAAAGGTACCTGCTGGACAGGAGAGCTCCATCGGTTTGGGTTGTTTTTTTGTAGGGGGGAGTAGCATGGAGAGCATCAAGCTTTGTGCACATTATTAACAAAGCATTGCTTCAGGGTGAAATCCTGCCCCCCCAGACTCGGCAGAGCAGGGCTCTCAGCCCAGCAATTACCAGTTCCCCTTTCAGCGCTGCATGCCACCCACCTTCACACCTTCCGTTTTCCACCAGCTGCAGCGTTGACCACCAGCAGCAAGCGTGGCCGCCCCCCCCCAGCTCCTGCGGTCACGGCTCAGACGCCTCCCCCCCGTCCTGTGAACACAGACTGGCAATAACTCTGCTCGCACGTCATGTGCTGAAGATCTGACCAGGCCAGATTTAAGGCAGAAGCGTGCAACTGAAAGCTTCTGCAATCTTTCTTCTCTTCCCTCCTGTTAACGTATCTTGATCCAAGTTCATAGACACAGCGCATGCCACAGACAAGCCCTCAAGCCACGGAAAGAAGCACTTCACAGCCCAACACCTCCTCCAGACAAGAAGGCTCTGACTTGATCAGCGCTGACATTCAATCGCAAGACAACTTGGGGGAAGATCTGTGCGTGTGCAGTGGGAAGGACGCGAGTGTGGGGAAACAATCAGCTTCTCCGTGCTGATTCATCTATTTCCTCTTCAAAAAGGTTTCACTTACCACAGCCCCAAAGGATGGTACCGATTTGTTGATGTTATATCAGCGACTCATCAGCATTATAATGATCAGCTCTGTTTGCAGCCTCTGCTTCAACCCAGCTTGGCAAAGCTGAAGACATTTTTTATTTATTTATTGAGAGACAAGGTAAAGAAAAAAGCAAAAGCTTCCCAAGGCGCCCTGGCTCAGGCAAGTTCAACAACACATTTCCAGTAATTGGCTCCCTCAGGCTAAGCAGTTGCCATTGACACATCTGCCACAGACAGATTAGAGATCTGGGTGACCTGTGATGCCCCACACTTCCCAACAGCCACCCCCTGGATGTCTACAGATCATGTATCTGTACCATGATGTACAGACCAGCGAGTCCTTAGTGCCCAACTGCTCTGGCAGCAGCTATATTGGTGGCACAGGATTAATTAGCACAGGAGAACACAACTGCACCGACCTCACACCCACCAGCCTGGAGCCACCTGGCTCAGACCCACATGAACTAACCCGTCCTGCACACCAGCAGTCCCAGGAGGAGAAGCAAACGCCTCCAGGACCTGGGGCTGGCCACACAACGAGCTGTGCCCCTTCCTAAAATCTGCCAAGCTCACAGCATCGCCGACGGACAGCAGAAACCAGCCCACGGACACACACGTGGCCCTTCCATCCCTCCCGAAAGGATGGTGCATCCCTGCAGAAGCTCATCCCAGGCACGGTGCCCGGGCACACAGCAGGTAGGCATCCCTGGAAGGTGTCACCACTGAAGGTGAAACCCAAACATTACACACAGCTGCTACGCATTAGAAACTCCAGCCAGGCAACATGCTCTTTGCAGATGCTCATTTAACAACGCTCCGCCATTACTTACGCAAACACAGGTTGGTGAGAACAAGCCTACTGCTATGGCAGTCTGCTTTTAATCGGAAGATTTGAAGGCAGTGAAAAGGCAATGCAGACAGCAGAAGAGTCCCTTTGAGGCAGGCAGCAGTTAAGAGGTCTTTCTTGTGCTTCTGCACCCTTAGCAAGCTCATTCCTACAAGTTCCTTCCCTAAGTGAACTACACAGCTTGGAGGCCAAGTCCTGAATTTCTGGAACAATTGCTCTGGCAAATTAGGCCTTTTAACAGAATCGCAGGTGGAAATGCAGGTCCAGAGCATCCATTCTTCCACCAGTGCAAAGTCATTACCCACAAGCCATTAAATGCATCATTAAGTTCAATTTTAAAAGGATCAAGCAACAAGATTACCACTGCTCTTGCAGCCAGGAGCTCATCTCCACAGGCAGAGGGACCTCACTGCAGGGACACCAAGTCACCCACCACAGGCAAATATTTCCTGGAGTTCAGCTTCATTTTTTCTGGGCACTGCTCTGGCAGGTCCCCAGCAGACACTGGGCACCACAGCCACCGTCAGCTCCGGTGGTCCCTGATCACACATTGAACACTGCGACAACCTTTGACATTCGCAGGATCTGTATCAGCATCTCCACTGCTGCAGGAAGCATCTACCCAAAACAACTGGAAATCCAATTAACAGATTAATCCCTCTCCGCAGAGGATTCAGCACAGCACAAAGCCTCCGAACCCACACCGCTGCCAAGAGCCGGGCCAAACTGAGGAGCTGAGGTGAAGACAAGAGTCTGAACTCGCCTGTGCAGCCATGGGCATCCCACCAGGCTGGTCTGCTCCTCAGCAGGAGCTGCCACGTTGGCCGGCCCACCAGGGTGCAGGCTGGTGGCACCCTGGCTCTGTGGCAGCATCATGCACAGGACCGGGCTCTGCGCCCAGCTCCAACTGCAGACCCCCTTCTCGGTGCACAGCACGCCCGGCAGAGACAGCTCTACTCCGCATCCCTCCATGATGCTCACCAGTGTTTTAAAGGCTGTATGGAGATGGTTTAAAACTCTTGAAGCCCAGCATCCTCCACTGACACCAAACAGCTCCGCAGCAAACAACTGGACCATGAAGGTGCCACTGGTCCTGATCTTATTGTGCAAATTGTGTATCACAAGAAAGCCATTATCTACCAGAGGCTCATTTCAGCTCAACAATGGTTGCCTAATTACTGCATGTCTTGCCCTTTCCTAGCACCATGCTTCAGTCAGAGCAGCCTTCACTAATTCAAGAGGACCTTCAAGAAAACCAACTGCTAATCAAAGTCCACCTCCAGCCCTGAAGGAGTTTCCTACAGGTGCTGTTCAGTCCCAGCACCCCGGTGTGCTCCCAGCCTGGTGGAAACTGCCTCCGGCTCCGCTCACCAGGCACATGCTTCCCTGGAGAAGAAAACCCCTTCTCATGACTTTGCCATGGCCTAGTTTTCAAGGGGGACAAAAGAAACAACACTGAGTACCATCCAAGGGACCTAAGCAGGAGCTGGACAAGGGCCAAAGCCACCCGAGCACTCACACGCATGAGACTGGAGCTCCTCGGAAGCGTCTACAAACTGTTCCTGGATCAAGCCTTCACTGATCAGACACAGCGTTCATGTTCTTCACACCAGCTTCTCAGCTTCCCAAAAGCCACCGCAGAAACCACTGAAGATGTGAAGAACAGCATAAGGAGCCTCTCTCAAAGAGAAACCGTGGGCATGGGTCTGATCCTCCGAGTGCCAGAAACTGGGCAGCAGCCCAGAGAGCAGAGCAGGGAGGGGAGAAGTTTTCCTGCTGTCCCTCCCGGGAATGCCACCACAAGCCGATCCTCGCTGCCACTGCTGACCCGTCTCAGCCACCCCCCCCACC
>NW_008824894.1:48155-53702 GCF_000699105.1 Pygoscelis adeliae
CCGACAGGGAATTGCACAGAGCAAACTGTCTCAGGGCAAACTTCTGCTGTGCGGGGACAATCGACAGCTACACCCTGTACCTGGTCAGAGCATCACTTTAGTTAAAAAAACCCAAGAAAACAGACTTTGAACACCCGAAACCTCAGCAGTGGGGTTCAGACAGAGGTACGCCCCCGCCAGACGCTTGCACCCGAAAACTCAAGCCACAGAGCCGATTACAGCTCAAGTACTTTATTATCGCTAGGTTTTCCATTACCACCCAGGATTATCCTGTCTACATACAGTTGCTAAAATCTGATGGAGAATTTACAAAAAATGTGAAGTGCTAAGCAGCTGGTGAGCAGAGACCTAAGCTCGGGGGCAGCGCTCTGGCGGGCTAAATGTCTTCAGCAAGACAAACGTGCAGCATCAGGTGAACGTGTTTTTAAGAAGAGCCAGAACCAAGCAGAACAAGCCACCCCGGCTCGCTGCGCCGGACAGCTGGCACGGCTGCACGCAGCCAGGGACCGGCCGCAGACAGGCAGCTCTCCAGCGCCCAGCTTAAAGAGCAACTCCTTGGAGTCACGGGTGCTACCGGAGAGATGACAACAGGAAAGCACAGCCGGTTCTGAGCACCTATCTAAAGCGCCACAGCAGCTCTCCCTGCATGGGGCAGCCTCTGAGCGCTCACCCAGCTCCCCGCTGTGAACACTGTTCTCATACTAAATCCAAAACACAGCACTGTACCAGCTACTAGGAAGAGAATTAACTCTATCCCAGCCGAAACCAGGACAACCCGCCCAGAGCTCCCGGTCCCTGGCCGCGCTGCGTCACCCAGGGGGTGCAGAGCCCCCACAGCCACCCCAGCACGGGCAGCATCCCTGCGGCGCAGGCAGGAGAGCTAGGGAAAAGATGCGGCTGCCTTAACCACATTTTAGACACGGGATCTGGAGCATTTTTTATGTTCTTTTGACACCTCCTGTCCCAGAAGTGACATCAGAAAAGCATCCACATCCAGAAAAGAAAGGGTTAAGGAGGGAAACAAAAATCTCAGATTCTCTGCCATGGAGGCTGGAAACAGATGCGAGCTGCAGTCCCAACCAGAGCGTCCCGGAGTCCTGCCTGACATCTTGGAGCAGCTTTCCCTGTCCTGTTGCTCACGGAGGAAACCACCCGCACAGGGAGGGAGCGGCAGGGGCACAACATTAATCCAAGTGGCAATTACGAACATCTCCATTTGCTGCTGCCTCTAGTAAGGAATGAAATAACCCAGACCCCAGCGCTCGCTTCCGGCACTATCAGCAATCACGGCGCAGGGACCGATAAGGTAAAGGTGTTCCCAGGAAAAGCTGTACCTTTGGCGAGCACAGCCCCGATCCAAAACATTTTTCAGCCCCTGTTTACACAACCCGCTGGGAGGGGGTTGTGTCCCTGGCTGTAAACCGCAGCCAGAAATTTTATCTTAACTTTCTGCTGCACAGAGAGGCTGCCACAATAAATATCAGCAAGATCAACAAAGCAAGAGGTCCAAGGAGCAGCCGCTCGTCACGGCTCTGGGCTGAACAAGAGCTGCCAGGATCCTCCCTCAGATGCGCTCACACCAAGAGTGGAAGGCGCAGTAATTCGGAAACATTTTAAACCAACCCCAAAATACTCAAGCCACACACCGAACGCACATCGGGAGACTGTGGGAGGGCGCTAAGGACGCCTGCTGTCAAACTGCCATCCTTAGGCAAGGAAGCAGGACCACCGTGAGAAGACACCAAAGCCAGGTTTTAAAAGCGTGAGCAAAGCCTGGAGCTGCTCTGAAGGGGAGGCAGGGTTTGAGGTCCTCAAGCTCCTGCCCTCACCCGACTGAGCCGCCTCCGATAAGGCTTTCCCAAGCTTTCACTTCCAGGAGGACAGAGCTGCTGCATCTTTCACCCCCAAAGAGGCAGAAGAGGAAGCCCGAAGCCCTTAGACAGTAAGGTCTGCACAGCCCCTACAATCTCAGTCGCTGCGTGCATCACACACAAGGCTCTTTTGTTTTATTTATTAAACAGAAACAGATTGCTCTAGGCAGCTTTAACCCAAGTGATAGAATCGGTTTCCATAGACACTTAACTGCTTCCCTATCAAAATTCAGATGCAGCTAGCGAGCTGTGCATGGCCGAGCTGAAGCTGGAGCAGCCTGTGCCTGGGGATAAGCAGTGTCTGACACCGAGCACAACACGGCGAAACCGAAGCCTGGCCCCTCCAAGGGGCTGTTCACCCATCGCTTCGTCAGCCTTTAGAGTCATTTCAGCTCAACCTCTTCTCTGCTAATTGACTGCCTCAGAGATGGCATTAATGAGTACAGTTTGCCGTTCTCCTAGCACAGCGATCCGGTGAGCCAGGCCTGCAGGAGGGACTGGGAGGAGTTCACCTGGGACTGCAAAGACAACAAGACCAAAACCCATCTCAGCCCCACAAGAGCCTCAAAGAGAGGCAGCAGCATCCCTGGGGGGAGCTGGGAGAAGAGCCACCTCGAACCATGTCTGCACAGCAAAACAGCAGCGAGGACGGGGCAGCTCAGAGGGTAGAACACAGGAGCCATGTCCGAGCCACGGAAAGACTGGAAAAGCAGCTCCTGAATGACTTACGAGAGGAGTAAGTGTAAGAAAGGGAAAGGAGGCACCGAGCATCGCAGCTCGGACGTCTGTCGCAACTCTGACTGAGCAAATACAAGCCACCAGCTGCGTTGCACTGGGAAGCTGCAGACAGCGTGCAGCAGATCTTGCAACAGCTCTGCCGCGCTCAGCAGGGCTTAGGGTATAAACACAGCCCCCACCACACACAGCCCAAGCGCTGGGTGACTTCTACTAGGAGAAACACTGCTTCAGTACAGCTGACCTGCCTGTCCCCCAAACCGCTCCCTCTCCCCTGCGTCACCCCCTTCTCCTTCCGAGGACTAAGGTGGGCAGCGCTGCCTCAACTCCCAGACCAGAAGCTGGCGCTTTTCTCTCCTTTGCAAAGCAAGACAAAAATGCCAGCAAAGCCGCTCCCTGCAAACGCTTCCTCTTTGCAAACGCCACGAGCCAACAGTGCCCCAAAATCCAGACACTAAGAATAGCAGGCGCTTTTTTAAGCTACATTAACAGTAAATACAGAAACGCTTTTACCATTCACATGAGGCAGGATCAGCTCCACATTGAGCTTGTTATCCCCATCGACAGCAAAAATCTGGTTTCATTCCTGCACTCAGAGCCTGCTCCGGACTGCGACTCCATTTAGCAGTAAATTGGTGACTTACCCAATTCTTTAGATCCTTGGCTTTCACTGGCCAACTCTCCCATCTTAACCAGAGCATCAAAGTATCCTTTTGCTGCATATGTCATACCTAAAAGCATCAAAAAATGCAGGTTATATTCTCTTTAATGGCTATTATAACTTCTATGGCACTGAATAGATGCTAGACACTGAAATAGACATTACTTCAAAGGGCTTAACCCCATGGGGAGGGACTAAACAAACAGAAGAAAAATGACTGAAGAAAGAAGAAAGCCTAAACAGCCCTGTAATCTTGCTGCTCAAGAAGGGAAAAAAGGTACATGCAGGTCCAAGGTGGTTTTCATTCCAGTGTAACCATCAGCCTGCTTAATGCTGCCCAGAAAAATCACTGTGGAATAACTGAATATCAGACTTTCATTATAGTTCAGTCTTGTTTGTTGACATTCCAGCTACACACTCCACTTTAATCAGATAAGCAGGGGGTTTCCTCTAATCACGAGAACATGTTGTACAGCTTTAGCTCAACACCATCAAATTATGTGCTGAAGCCTCTTCCAGCGTGATTTACTGATTAAGACACTTCCTTCAGATGCCCCCACAAGCTCAGAGATCCAAAGTAAAGGATAACCAAAGACAATTTTAAAAATTACAGGAAGATCTTGGGCTTCAAAGCATATTCACAGCAGGGATGTGAGAAAAATAGAAAACAAGTGATCATACTGGTTTTCCACAAAACGCTGCAGTTACAGTGTGCCCAACTTAAGCTGTGATAAAACAGCACGTTATAAGCAGACTCCACTACCCCGGGTAATTAAAAGCTGCATTATCAGCAAAACATTTCAGGAGAGCAAATAAAAAAACACAGTCCCAAGTGCAACCTCTTCTGCCCCCGTCAGACCCTGCCTCTCCTCCCTTCCCTGCTGCCTGCACCCAGGAGGAGACCCAGCAGGGAAACAGCAGGCAGAAGCACACCCAAACCATGAACCCCTGCTTCGTTAGCATCATTAGGAATAGCTGGGAAATTCTGCTGCTTGTAAGGGTGTATTAAATGCCCCATCCCCAGGGGATCAGAGTCCACAGCCCCTGTGCAGTGGACAGGGATGGACGGGCACTTCCCATGTCACGGCCAGTTGATCCATTAAAACCTAGTTAAAAGCAGTGCTGAGAACTGGCAAGAAAGCAGCATGCAGGGGAGCGCCTGTACCTGAGAACAGCAGGAGGTCTGTATCTTAAAAGATCCTTCACTGAAACATCCAGGAACCTCATTTAGCTTGTAGGAAATAAAATTTGCTCCAGGCACAAAGCAAGAAGGCACAGATCCTTCCCAAAGGTCGTATTTCAAACACCATCGTTTAAGAACATGAGACACCAAAATATTTTTTTTTTCCACTGGCTTAAGACGATGACAGCCTCCTCCCTTACAGGCATTTTCACTGAGCCAATTAAAAAAATAAAATCCAAGAGGCATGTGCCGCACAGCTCTGAAGTGAGCGGAGCCCTTCCTGAAAGAAAGCAGCTGCCTCCGGGGTCGAACAAAGCCTGCCTTAAACCTCCTTAAAACCGAGCCGAGGAGGGCCCAGGCAGTATGCAAAGTCATTTTAAGTCAAAATAGTCCATTTCTAGTTTTCATCAATTCAGAGTTTGCTTTTGATCATTTAAATCTACACCTCCCTAATGGCTCCCAATAGGAGCCTATATTCCCAATCAAGAGCTGCCACCAATGTTTTTAGGTTTTTTCCTTCTCTTCCAATGCATTCTTCTGGGCAATTTGAACATTTCAATGACGCATCTTTACACAGAACTTAAAATCTTAATTCTAAATATTTTAAAGTAACATTTAAAGATAAATTGGTCAGAGATGTGTTTGTTATCCAGTTGCCACCCAACATTTTATCACTGTGGATCCTTTCCACATCCACAGCCCCCCAGCAGGCGCATGCCTGGCGCATCCTAATGACATGAGCTTTGCATCGAGGTCCAAGAACCATCTCCCCAGGTTTCCTCCCCTCACTCCCCTTGGGAACAAAGAGCATCCCAAGCTGGTTTTCCAGCTTTCCTCCCTTCCAAGGCCATGCTGTCCAGCCAGACCCTCACCAGCCCTGCAGCCCCCAGCATGTCAGCAATAAACGCATCAGCAGCACAGTTTCACTTACTTGCTAAGGCTTTTTCATAGGTCTTCCCCATAGAAATGAAATTCCTGAGGCTGGGATTGAACTGCTCCATGATCGTCTAAAGGAAAAAGAACATCATCAGGGATTAGCAGAGATGATCAGGAGCTGGACAGAGCAGCCCTGCGCTCTCCTGGGGCAGCCCTGCTGA
>NW_008824894.1:53719-57590 GCF_000699105.1 Pygoscelis adeliae
AAATGCAAAAAGGAGCAAAAAATCCTCCCACACCCCTCACAGCAACTCAACCTAAGCTTCCCGACGTCTGCAAGAGGATGCTGGGTTTACACTGAGAAGCCTTTAAATATACCCGTGTATTGAAAATAATGCACAAAAGCAATGGCCCTATTGTCCTGGAAAGGCAAATATTCTTCCCATTTGGGGTAAGTCAGAAGTACGGATCAGGGCAGTGCAGAAGTAGCCCAACGCTAAACCAAACACGACGATAAGGGCTGTTGAACACAGCCAGGACATCAGCTGAATGCAACCACCCGTGCAGCCCCTTCAAGCCATGCCTCCTCCAGCCCTCTGCGAGAGCGGGCTGGAGGCACCTTCACCTCTCACCAAGGACAGTCGCTCCAGAGGGCTCTTCCCCCCCGCCAGCTCCAGCAGGTGCCGTTGGCGCTGCCCTGACGCCAAGCGAGAGCAGAGCCCGGACGCAGCAGGGGGGGAAGATGCCCCAGGTATCCTCCCTTCATCCCGCAGCTTTATTGAGGAAGACCAAGCTTGGGTTTTGAACGCCACGGGGCAGAGGGTCGATAACAAGGTGGCTCTGGAGTGCCCGGCGCGAGATGCCTTGTGTGGGTGCTTCATCGTAAGAAATAAGTGAATGCCCCAAACCAGAAAGTTAGCAGATATGGCAAATATAACCATAATAACCATAAGTGGCTGTTTGAGACAGCAGGCAACAGCCCTCGGACCAACCACGAAGTTGACCTGAATTCTGGGAGATGATGGCTGGTGAGGTCCCACGGCTGGGATGGCCTCAGAGAGCAGCAGCAGCTCGGTCTATCATGGACAAGCAGAAAGGGCTGAAGAGCAGTATTGAAAATAACCACCAAGGAGCTGAAGACAGAACAAAGCCACCATCATCCCCACCGAGCTGGTGCCAGCCACGGCTGGAGCCATGTGCAAGGAATTACACCTCGGTCTCAAAGCACTTGGTGTCACTTTCCACCTGTCTATAAACGCATGAATTAGGGTGTTGGTGAACACCAGAAGCACTGTCTGACAGCTTTTCCTCCCTCGCTTTAAGGTCCTTATTTAAACATGGGGGGGAAGGAATAATCGGATCACAAAGAAGAACAGCTCTTTGTACGTTTGGCACAGCAGCTATGACCCTCCCCTGCCAGAGCTATTCAATCCCCGGCACCGATAGCATCTCTAAAACCAGACACCGATTCCCAGCAGAGCTGTGGAAGAGACAACAAAATCTCCATTCTCTCCCTGCGAATCCGACCTCTGGATCAAGCCCAGCTACAGCAGAGCAGCCCCGGAGCTGGTCCCAAGCCCCTGCCCCACCTCAGGGACAGCCCCTCGCCCTGCCCCAACAGCCTCCCGCCAGGGGTACTGCCAGAAAATTAAGTTTAAGGCCTAAATGTCCCCGCACATCCCGAGCAGGGATGCACGGGCGTTCCCCCCCAGGAAGCGAGGGCTCTGCACCCCACCATGCCACGCTGCTGGCAGCATCCCATCCTGGGAAGGGGAGGGAAGACAACAGACACTTATGGCGAATAAGCTGATTAAGCATCTGTCACTTCATCCGAAGCTGGCCAAACACTATAAAGCTCATTTTCTGCCTGAGGCATTTTTATCCCAAGTTCCTGCTGCCTGGCCTTTGGAGAGTGCGATAGTTTAATTTTCTTCCACGGGTGCATGTGTGCAAAGCTCCGCCAGCACCGTCCCCCGGCTCAAAACAGCCATTTTCTAATTTCGGTGAGCAGGAACCCGTGCGGGACGCCAGCTCAGAGGCTAGTGTCGAGCATGCTATCCGGGGCCGGGGAGGGGGGCATCACCTAGGTGCTGGTATTTGTTGGCAAGAGAAATCCTTTTGATCCTCCAAGGAGCACACAGCAGCAGCCGCCCTGCTCCTGGCTGGAGCAGTGGGGTTGAGGACAGCTGCTCCGACGTCGGAGCACCAACCCAACCCACGATGCCCCAAAGCCACCATCCCACCGCCCCAGCAGCTCTCAGTGCTTTCGGGTCCGTCCCACAGCACCATACACAGCCCTGCAGAGAACAGAAGATGATTGCAGAGATCTGACAGGCAAGCAGGAGGCTAATGAGAAACCTCACTGCTAATTAAGGCTGCAGGTCAAGCTATGCAGCAACATAGTGCACATGGAAGCTGCTTTGGGGCAGCACAAAGCAGTTTAGTGAACACTCTCAGCTTGAAAGGAGAAAATTAACCTGTAGCAACAAGCCACATAGCGAGTTGTTTTTCCTAATTGTAGGATACAATTGCACAGGCATTAATTAACATTGACAAGGATTGCTCTGTCCTTCCCACATCACATTTAACTTCAGTCAAAAAAAAAATCCACCTGCGTTATCCCATGAAGTGGCTGGAGGCATGGGATTGCTGCCCACAGTGGGGACAGGGACACCTCCCCACTGCCAGCAGAGCCACGGCTACAGCCTCCACCACACTCGAACCCAGCCTGAGCACTCCGAGGCTGAATAACATTTATGCAGAAGAAATATTGGCAGAATTTCTGTGGGGAAAGGATTTTTAAACAGTTTGCTAGGCTAAGTGCAGTAAGTGTTTATGTATATGTATGTATACATGTATATATAAATAAAATTATTTTTGCAGCAGTATCTATGTAAACATATCTTCCTGAAGCACGAAGCTGAAGTGAATAAATCCGCAAAGCGTCATCCACAGACCAGGAGCACCGGCGACCGTCGGCGAGCGCCGGCCGTCCCCGCAGCACAGCACACCGGGCGCGGATGCAGGTGGCAGCGATGGAGAGCAGCCTCCGGGAGGGCAGCGCTGTGCCCGAAGGCTTAAAGCAGCCGAGCTGCGGGTCTTGTGGGGACGGACGCGGCAGCACAGATTCAAGCAAATCCCCTTCCAAAATTCAGCGCATCTTCCCCAAACTGGAGGGAAGCAAAGCATGACTCAGCACCGGCGGCTGCCGGCACCGCTCGAGGCAGGATCCTGCTCCCCACCAACCCACCACAGCCATTTTAAAACAATAAAAGAGGAAAAAGCCCGCAGAAAGGGTCCCACTGATCAGCTGAAGGGAGGGAGCAACTCTTTGCTGGCCAAATAAAATTCCTGAAACCTTAGGAGGAAGTTTGCTGAAAGTGAGTGTTTTTTAACACATTGTCTCGAGACTCCAACAAAAACAGCCCAGCAGGATGAGGGCACTGAAAAGGGCTCTTCACTACAGAGATAAAAATAGAGTTTTTCAAGCTGCCTTCTCACTCCCAGGGTGGGAAGGGAAGATGACTCCAGAACTAACACACCTTCGCATCCCCCTCCAGGTGAGAAGCTGAAAAGCCACCAGCTGCTAAGGAGAAATACTGAAAAATAAACATATTTATGGCAAAGGATATGCTCAACAAGCAATCGCCTTGCGCACCCAAGTCAGCCAGCAAGGTGCTGTGACTGCTCCTGTGATGCTGCACGTTGCATCGCTGGTGGATGCGCCCCCGCCACCCCCCCCCTTGGCCCCATGGAGCGGGGAGGGCAGAGGTGCCCGCGCAGGCTTCGGCAGGGCTTTCCTTCAGCTTGCGAGGTGAAGCCAGGTTTGCAGGACACTACAGCAAAGCCGATATTCAGCAAAATTCTGGTAATGAAAGCAAATCTCGTTCTCCCTCAAATTTTGCTCCATCAGCACCACCCACAAGTTGTTTGCCTTCCACACGCCGCCTGGGCAGAGTTTAGAAAAACACAGACAAAAAAACCTGTCAGCTAAAGGTTGAAAGGGCTTTGCTTTGTTCCACTGCACTAAATTCCCTGGGTAATACCACTCAGCTCTCTGGGATTGGCACGGCTTTATTCAGCTGCCAAAAATGAAACTAATGCAAAGCACGAGGTCTCCAGGACATAGTCCTGCTG
>NW_008824894.1:57601-58250 GCF_000699105.1 Pygoscelis adeliae
CAATGGCAAATAGGGTCCCCCTCTCTCCCCCCCAAGTGCACTCCACACTACAGCAAGGATCTACCGGCTGCTCCGATGCCGTGATAGTCAGCCCATCAGTAAAAGTTTAAGTCCTCCCCAAGAACAAGCTGGAAATGGAGCTGCTTCAGGTTGTATCGGGTTTCTCCTGCATAGGAGAGACCTGCACGACACCTCCTTAAGGGCTTTTAAAAAAATTTAAAAACAGGCTGCACAGTTCTCCCCAGGTCCATCCCCACAGCCTCCCAGGCAGCTCCTAAAACTGAATACAGAGCAAAATAAAAAGCAGGCACTCCTTTGCTCTGCTGGGGCAGGAGATGGTCAGTGGCCACAGACTGCAGGCCACCCGGGCTCTGCACCACCGACAGCACCAGCTGCAGTGCATCACCACACAGCTGCATCAGGCCATCAGCAACACACACGCTGCCCCGATTACAGTGCCATAATTATAGCCAGACTTCCCATCGAGTTTCTCCTCCACACAGCAACACAGCAAAGGACCGGACAACTGCGGATCACGGCAAGGAGGCTCCTGGATTTGACCAAGGGATGACCCTCACCACGAATGCTGCAGCGTGCCCCGTGCCCCGGGCTCCTCTGCCAGCCCCTACTCACCTCCCCCACCCCCCCC
>NW_008824894.1:58272-63228 GCF_000699105.1 Pygoscelis adeliae
GGCCCCCCCCCCCCCCCCCCCCCCCCCCCCCCCCCCCCGCAGGGACAGCCTGGGCAGCGCTCGCTGGGGACATCCCGGACACCTCAGCGAACACAAGTGATGGACTTTGAACTAAAAACCAACTTCAGTGTTTTCCTAGTACCGTTCTTTGGTGCCCCTACGCAGCAGTAAGGCACGATGGCTTCTTGCAAGACTGATTGCTGCACGGCAGCACGGGCAGCCTGGGCTCAGCCTGGCACCCACGGCTTTCCTGGGCGACAGCAGGACATTACGTGACCATGATGAGTGCTGTCAGAGGGGGCAGCGCCACGGGACTCTCCACTACACCACAGTCCTGCTGCAAAAGCAGCTCAGCTATAAGGAAGTTTTGTTTCTAAATGGGTCAGCCCTGCTCCAGGAAGGCCTTCGTTATTTCTGTATTAATATTTAATGCCCAAACAAACCCCAGCACTGCCTCCATCTCAGCACGTCCTGCCCTGTGCCATCAGAAGACAGCCCCATAGTTTTAAGAGCCAAGTTTCTGCTGGGAGGGGAGCCTCACTAGACTCGTTAGCAGGGCTGATTTCAATTGCTTACAACACACCCACCTCACAACTCTGCTGCCAGGAACATCCCCATCCAGCCAAAGTCCCCAGTATCTCAGTGTACCATAACACACAACACAGCAGCAGCGTTTCACAGCCCAAGCTGCTGACAGCTGCTGTGCTGCATCCTTCCCTTGCCGCCGGCGAGCCCACCTCACCGAGTGCTCCCAAAGCTCGCTCCAAGCCTGCGGGAACGGCTGAGCCGTTGTCCTCCAGCTAGGGTTCTCACAAGGTCCTGCCCCAAAGCCAGACGGCTCAGCACAATCTTTTCAGGAGCAAGGGAACCTGAAAAAAACCAGGGTCCACATCTAAAGTCATTTAATTTCTACTAGCTGTCACGTTAGAGGATGAAGGGACCCAAGTTTCAGGGCTAGAGCTCTGAACATCTTTGTCATTGGGGTCTGGGCTTGAAGGAAACCAGAATGGGGACCTGCACGGTGCACAGAGCCCCTCAGCACGCTGGCTCACAGCACCCACTGGGGAACACCTCGTCAGTACCCACCAGCAGTCGCCCCTGCAAAGCAGACCTGTCCTCCAGCCCCCCAGGGCTGGGATCTCTGCTGCCGAGCCAGGACAGTCACCCAGCCCCTTCCTTCCAGACCTCACACCAAGGGGCTCGACTGGGCCACAGACTTCAGCTCCAGGAGCCCGGCGCAGGAGGTGTTTGATGCGCGCTGGCCTATGCCGTACCCTGCCCTGCAACACGAGCAGCACGGGAGTGAAACCTTAGCCACGAGCAGACTCAACACAACAAGGCACCGAAGGCAAAGCCAAGCAGCTGCCTCCATCCCAGGGAGCAGCATCTCCCATCAGCAGGAGCTGCAGGCAGCACAGGCAGCTATTTGGGGTACCTTGGGCAAATTAGGAGCTACCTGCTTTGTAACACTTAATCCACAAGTGTCAACAGTTTGGAGATGTAGCATCTTAGCAGAGGTCAGAAACCACCCTCCCGGCCCGCAGCAGCACGGTACACCCGCAGAGGGGATGGAGCAGCAGAAGGCGAGGGCAGCCCCGCATCACCACCCCAGTGCCAAGCCAGCGCAGGAGCCGGAGCCGAGCCCACCACACCGTGGCCGGACCAGCACAAAGCCTTGCTTCAAACAGACTCAGCTGCAGAGCCAAGACACCTACAAAGATGCAACTCTGGCAAAAAGCATGTTGCCCTGTAAAGCCGCCACAGCCCTGGGCCCTGCTCACTACAGGACAACAAGCCTGGCCTCCACCCTGCCACCCTCTGCAGTTATTGCTGGGAAAGGAATTTTGCAGAGCTTGACCTGCTCCCCTGTGACACAGGCACACAGCACCCACTGCCCGCGGGAGCAGGGTGCTGCCGTTGATCGCAACCGTGCAGCAGTGCCGCCGACCTCCCCGACGCCCCGGTCAGCTCAGAGCCCCAGCACCCAGCCAACAGGTTTCCCACATCTGGGGTGCGGGAAGCCCCAAAGCAGGGAAGCAGAGACAGCGAGAGCACAGTGCATGGAATTCGGGAATGGCACAGGCTGAATCCGGGGCCAGCTCCTTCCTCCTGTCACACTGCATCATCCCTCCGCTGCCAAACACACCAAGCCACCCACAATTTCCCTTCTGATTCACTTGAGCAAGAATCTTTCCCCTTCCCTCTGGACTTGGAGATAACGAGGCAAGAGGCTGTTATGCTGGCAATAACATTTATTACAGCTGATGTGTAGCAAATGACTATCAGGAATTATGCCTGCATTTGTGCAAGACAATTAGGCTTTGAGTTTGGGGTGTTTTTAAACAAACACCTCTTCAAATGCGGAGCTATTCATACACCATTGCAAAACGATCTTCCACACAAAGAAATAGCTTTAAAATGAAATGGAGGTTAGCCTGTAAATGGTAATAATCTAATCTGTCATAAATGAGACATATTTGTCTTCAGGGGAAAGAAGAATTGCCAGTCCCTCCTTTCTGCAAATAGACAATCCTGTGCAAGGGATGAGCGGAGCTCGGGAGAGGCTGCACAGGGAGCAGCCCGGAGAGCCGCCCTTCCACTGAGCGGCCTGACCCTGTGCCCACAGCCGGAGAGGTTGCACACCCCCCCCGCCCCATGCTCACAGCAGAGCCCGGCAGCTGCGCCGCTACCACAGGGTCCACACAAGCGGATCAGCACCAGGGAAGGTGGGATTACATTGGCAGAAGGTGCCAGCAGCCTCCGTCTCCCTCTGTAATTACTACACATGTGTAGGCAGCTGCCTGTAGTGGCAGCATCGGCAAGGGGGCGGCTGACAGCTCCTCCACCATCTCATTAGCACAGTCACTCCGAGGGTGAGCACTGGTTCTGGGAAACGATTACAATGGGCTTCCTGAGCAGAACGCCTCGGGAAAGCCTGCGTGGGAGAGGGTGCCTGGCACGGGGAACAGCCGCGGAGAGCTGCCTGCTCCTGCTCCAGACCTTGCAGGGAACCGGCTCAACCTCCTGGTCCGGCTGCTGCCAGAACCCCAGCAAGATGACAGCAGCATCTGGAAGCAAAGCATGGGGCTGCCACCCATCCCGTGGCACTGCTCTACAGCATGGGGTTCGGCAGCTGCAAGGAGGCAAGGGCCAAACCTCCCCCTGCATCATCCCCCTTCCTCGGGGTTGTCTTCTCCTGACCACAGCGGTGTTCAGGCTACTGTACAGGCCAGAAAACCACGGGAAAAAAAAACCAAACAACTTGGGCAACAGGGATGTGAAGCACCGGGAGTGGTTTTGAACGGGGAGACTCCAAAGCTTATGGAGCTCCAGAGAGTCCACACAGTCAGCACCATCCCTGAGCCTCCAGCCCTTGCGCTGGGCTCCAGGAGGTCACAGAAGTCCTCAAAGAAACAGGCAAACACCTGGTTCCTGCACACACACCCCCATGCCACACATCTCCAGAGGCCAAGAAAAGCACTGTCTTCTTCAGAGGAGAAAAGGATCCTCGTTCACCACAGGAAACTCAAACGGAGTCAGGACCGTCCTCCTCCAGCTCCCAGCGCAGACACACTGATGTCGGGTAAAACAGCGAGATCTGCCTCCAGCTCCACATCCTCACTCCCTACACCCCAGCTGCTCCCACTAAAATACCGAGAAATTGAAGTGTTCACTAACTGATGGAGACCTTTGGACTCCTCTCGAGTCCATCTTTGGCTCTTGGGGCCAAGAGGCCCCCGTGCACCCTCTGCACTTCAGCCAGATCAGCCAGGCTTCGACAGAGATGGCGCTGCCGCTTGCCCCGGGCCAAGGGCGCTCTGCTCTGTTTGACCCATGCATGGCTCACACAGCGCAGGAACGATGAAGCCGACGGTCAGAGGCAAGAGAAGAGCCCAGCCGGCATTCACCCTTCACCCCTCACTTCTTGGGGCAACGAGCTTCATTTAAGCGCAGTTGTTGTGATGGCACAAGCCACCCCGCAGGGCTGTGCATGGGCACCCAGGGAAATTGTGACCTGCTCCGCAAACCTGTTATTAGCACAGTTCTTCGAGGACAACACACCTCAAACAACAACTGAGTCACCAGCTGAAACTGTTCCCAGCAACCGTCCCCAGACCGACTACACCACCACTCAGCCCGGGGGACCGGCAGGGCCGGGTGCCCAGCTCCCAGCAGCTCTCGCCCTGTTTGCCCAGGCAGCTCCCGGGGCCGAGCCGTGCTGATAGGCAAACGCTCGGCTCCCTGGGAGAGAAAGGCTCCCGCCTGCACCGGGACCCGACCGCGTTAACGCCCCACGGTGCCGGGCTCTGCCCAAGTCCAAGAGCAACCCGCACGGCAGCGAGCCTGGGAACATCAGCTGCATTTAGAGGGTGGAAGGGAGCCCCAGACACCCAAGCCCCAGCTGTAGTTAAACACCACAGCCAGAAAGCTGCGTGCGCACACCTGCTCTACATTCAGAGTAGCCAAGATTTTGGGTGCCATTAGCTCTGTCTGAACAACCGTTATGCCCCAGGATCCCAAACCCCAAGACTTTAGGACTTCACTACCTTGGCATTTTTTGTACTAAATTTTTCTGCTTAATGCTCCCGGGTAACTCAATCTAACCACTTAAAGTGCAGGAAATCATGCAAGCCTTCCAGTTTAACAAATGACATCCTGCATTACATGTCAGGCTAGAAAGGTTTTATTAGACTTGGTCACAGGACCCAGCAGAGCAGAAACCACTTCCTTCACGAGGAAAATTAAAGCACATAAATTATTTTATTTTTTCATGGCACTGAAAACAAAGCAGAAAGAAAAAAAAAATCGAGAGATTCACAAACTCCAGCTATAACCAAGACACAGAAAAGGCTCTGATCGCTTTTAGTTGCTGCAGAAAAGCGAGTAACAGCCGCGGCTGGGCTCGCCTGCCCCGGACCGAGGTGACTTGGGGACAGCACTGCCCGCCCGCGGGAT
>NW_008824894.1:64042-64616 GCF_000699105.1 Pygoscelis adeliae
GGATGCACAGTGCTGTGCCCCCTCCTGTAACCCTGCTATGCCCCATCCCGTACCCCATCCCGTACCCCATTCCCCATCCCGTACCCCCGCTATGCCCCATAACCTATCCTACACCCCCTGCTATACCCTATACTATATAGCCCATAATACTCCACACTATACCCTACTGTACCCCATCCTATATCTCTTGCTGTAGCCCACAGCCCCGAGATACCTCATACCGTAGCCCTTGCCGTACGCCGTACCCTCGTTACACCCCCCATGCCATCCTACCCCTGGTGCTGTGCTCCTTTCCCCCGGTTGCGCAGCGCGGGGTGGATGGGTGAGGAGCAGCTGGAAGGGGAAGAGCAGCCGGTGGTTTGCAAGATGTCGGTTTTATAAGGGGAAAGACAGCGGACGCCACCCGGGAAGGCCAGGAGAACAGAGGTGGGATGAGCAGTCACCACGGTGTACGGCCGGCTCGGTGCGGCACACCCCACGGTGCTTGTCCTCAGCCTGGAGCAGGGCTCGGCTGGGGGAGACCGGCCCAGGCAGGACAGAGGCAGGCCCCGCCCGGCCTCCCCCCCTCCTCTCC
>NW_008824894.1:64722-65370 GCF_000699105.1 Pygoscelis adeliae
TGTCCCTGCGTGATAGCGAGGCTGTGGGCTCCCGTCCTTCCCGTCCCTCGGGCCGGCGGCAGCAACTTTTGCACAGGTCCCAAGGGACATGAGGAGTGGGGCCGTGCCCCTGAGCCAGTGCCCCGTGTCCCCCTGCCTTACAGCCCTCCCCCCCCACAGCTGCCGCTCTCCGCAGGGCGATCCACGGTTAAAAGGGAGCTTTACGTGGCCGGGGCTGTCCCCGGGGGCCTGTGGCCGTACAGAGGAGGAACACCCGGAGGGCACTGGGTGCAAACTGCCACCGGCTGCCTTGTCCCGGCCCTCGGGCCAAGCCTTCCCCTCCTTCCTCTCCCTCCTCTCTGCCGCGAGAAGTGGTGAAACAGTTAAGCAGCCGAGCGTGTTTTTCTCCCTCGTCTCCTACATCGATTCCGAGAACAAGGAGCCCAAGTACCCGAGACGGTCGATACCTTGGCCCCAAACCTCCCGTTTCCATTCCCCTTGCTGCCTCCTGTTCTCCATCCCAGCCCCGTCGAGGAGCAGGGAAGGCACTGAAGGCGACCGCTCTCTCTGGCCGCATTTGGGTCCTATTTTGGCTTCTACCCCCTCAGAGGTTTCACACTCCAATGGACAGGGAAGAATTTACGACCCCTGAGAAGGGTTTTTCTCATT
>NW_008824894.1:67022-68923 GCF_000699105.1 Pygoscelis adeliae
CGGGGTACGGTGGGTGCCCGCGGAGGGAGGGAGGGATGGAGGCGGCTGCAGGGTGGCATAGCTGCCCAGGGAGGGGAAAACGATGCTGCGTGGGGTCAACGGGAGCTGCCGCATCCTCAGTGCCTCAGGAAAGCCTCCTGTCACACAGGAGAGAGAGAGAGAAAAAATAAAGGTGGGTTATAATCCCTCATGTCTTTGAACGTGACGTGTCACCGGCCGATACAGAAAGGAGGAAACAGAGGTACAGCCCCCCCGCTCTCGCCATCCCCCCGGCACTTCTGCCAAGGGGCACGGGCACGGGCGGGGGAGCTGCCACAAGGAACGGCTCCGGGCGGCCGCTGTCAGCAACTCGAAAGAAGACGAATGGTGTCAAGAGTAGGAGAGACCGAGCAGGGAACAGGGCGCCTTTGCAGGCAGCTGGACCTGGTTGAAGAAGCCGCCTCCATCTCTAACTCACCTGCTTGTCCAACACGGGGTCCCATGGGGGGACGGAGGCAGAGGTTGCCCCGCTGCCTGCACAACCGCACCTCAGGCTGACGGCAGCCAGTGCCCTTGGTTCTCTTTTCCTTCTCTTTGATATGTACTGAAAGGAAAGGATAAAACCAACCACCCTTCAGTGACCCCTGAGAACAGCCCGGCTCAGGGCAGGCGCGTACCTGCAAGTGTCAACTTGTTAATGAGATTACCAGGAAATTTCCGTACTTTCTGTCTCAGGCAGATGGCTTCCCCATCAGGGTCCTAACGTGCTGCTGCTGCTGCGCAGTCGGCTCTGAACCCTCAGCATGCTGCGCCAGGAGTTATTTACTTCTAAAATAATTTAAATGTGATTTTTCTGACATCTGAGGGTGGGGGGGTCACTGGGGAATCAGCCCCACAAAACCAACCCAGCCGCGAGTGCAGGACGAGCTTTTCCCCGTCCACCTTGCTCAGCTCGGACTCCTGCCTCCCTGGCTCACTGCCGAGCGGGCAGGGGGGACCCCTCCTCAACGCCGGGCTGTCCCCCCGGTTTTTTTTGAGCACCTCACTAACCTCTGTGGGAGCCGGGACAGCGAACTCCACGCCAGTACCCGGGTCCTGGAGCCACCCACCCAAACATGGCTTTGCTTTTCCCTTTGCAGCGTGGCCGCCGCTCACTGGCATGCCGGCAAGTGCGGCTGCGGTGCCTCGCCGGTACCCGTCGCCGTTTGTACCGGTGCGCGCTGGTCCTTCCACCACCGTGGGCTCCACGTCCCTCGAGTGTGCAACGTCGAGTGTGCAACGTCGAATGTGCCACTTCCAGCGTGTTGCTCCCTGTGCTACCTCGAGGCACACACGGGTTTACACCTTCTGTTTCGTAGGGTCAGGGCTTAAAAGTTGTCACAAAACTGGAGATTCCCTGCCTGTGCCAGCAGCTCTCAGCCAGTTAAATCCTCCCGAGCACAAACAGCAAATTGAGTAAAGCCATTTATTGCGGATTAGCAAAGGATGAACAATTCAGGCTCTTATTTTACTGGGTGGGAGCTGCAGCACTGAAATCCAACGCAGAGTCTGAAACAGCGGTGACAGCAATTTCCAGCTCCTGCCTCGCACTGCCGAGCAGGACTCACCGCGGTTTACAAAGCGCGTCAGGATTATTTCACAAAGGAGGAAACTGAGGCACGGCAGAGTAACTGGGCCCCCGTCATCCCGAGCAGGTTTTCCCTAATCCCGTTGGAAGTAGCATCTGAACAAGACTCCCCGCAGTGAAAGTTGCTGTTTCCAGGTATTTGTATACCGGGAACTGTGCTGCTCACTGATGTGACACAGCAGCTCTTTATCTGCGTTGCTCTCTGCGTCGGAGCGCATGGCCCTGCTTACGGTGAGGGAGGCCGCCGGGCTGAGCTGGGCCGAGCCGGGCGTCGGAAAGCGGCTCTGCCACCACC
>NW_008824894.1:70162-70737 GCF_000699105.1 Pygoscelis adeliae
GCCCCTGCCCAGCCCCTGCCTGCCTGAGAAGGGCCAGTCGGTTGCAGAGGGGCGGCTCACAGACAGGAGGCTGAAGGGACAGGATCAGGCCCTGCTGCCATCGCCTGCCCTCTCCCTGCCCAGTGTCACCTCTTCCTTTCCGTCAAGCCAACACTGCTCTGGGCTGGTACGAGACCCCGGCCCCACAGTACCCTTGGTCACATTTGCTTGTCCCCAGCCACGTCTGACGGGCTCAGTCAGGCTGTCGTAGCCCTAACCAGCTCCCAGGCTGCAGCAGAAACGCTGGTTCTTGGGGTTGAAGCACACGGTGCTGAATTCCCACTGCTCCTCTTCCAGTCCCAAGGCCACCCAGCTCCCCACGTGGCATCTCCAGCCTTTCTGCACAGACGGGCTCACGCAGGAGCATTGTCTCCTCCTTACTCAAAGGCACAGGCACACCCCTCGGATTGGTCTCCACTCGTTTCCTCCTCTTGCTAATTAATCGTGCGCTGTCGGGCTGTGACTTGTTCCAGCCCTGGGTGCAACCCGGCATCAGCTCTCCCTCGCAGCCCGGCTGCTGGCTGGGAGCCCGTGCC
>NW_008824894.1:70749-71630 GCF_000699105.1 Pygoscelis adeliae
TGGCCGGTCCGGCCGGATGATGGCCGAGGGCTGGGGACCATCAGTCACCTTGCAGCGATGGCCCTGCAGAGACACCCAGGACGTGTCTACAGCTTCACCTACGACTCGAGGAGCCACTCAAGTGCCTGCCACTGCAGGGCAGGCAAGCCAGCCCACGTTTGGGGGCGACAGCAGAAGTGCGTGACCTGGGGGCAATGGTCATTTCCCAACGCTCCTTCCACGCATCTGGCAGGGGGTCTGGCTTCCCCCAGAAGGTGAAATTCTGGCTTTCCTACGTCAGAGCAGCCACTGCTGAAGCATTTCAGCCACTGCCAAGCACCACCGTACACCGACAGCTCCCGTCTAGCACTAAGAGCCAGCAAAGGTCACATTCCTGAACTCGGCCGCGCAGCTCTCTAACAAATCTGCTTTGTTCCCATCACTGCTCTAATTAGGAAATTGCGCTGATTTTTTTTTCCCACAGTTGAACTATCAAAACTCAGGCTTGTTCTCTGCCAAAGCCTCTTCCATCTCTCCGCTGGTGACTCAGCGTGACACCAGGCCACTTAAAGTATGTGAACAGGGAAAAGGAAGGAGCCAGCGGCTGATCCCCCGTGGTTCTGAGTGTGCAACCTGGGGGGGGGCGGTTGGCATTGCAAGGCTTTGAGTGCAAAACAAAACACTTCCAGCGCTACCCCCAAGCGTGGGCAGCACCCTGCCCCTCGGGCTCATCCCTCCCTGTGCGGGGCAGGGCGAACTCGGGGTGCAGAGCGATGAAGAGGAGGAGAAGGAAAATGGGAGACCCCCAAAGCAGTGCCCGGTCCTGACTCGGTGTTTGCCAAGGAGGGTGGAGGACGAAGGACGCGGCGAGGGTGTTCCCGGCAGGGTGGGAGCCGAGAGCC
>NW_008824894.1:72084-81040 GCF_000699105.1 Pygoscelis adeliae
CTCTGCCACGGCGCCGCTGCGTTGCACAATTCAATTAAACACCGAGTGAAAGGGCTGCTGCCAGTTAATGAAGAGGGGGGAGAAGCTCCCAGGCGGTCGCCGTGGCAAAGAGGCCTTTGCCCCAAACCAGCTTCCAGACAACTGGTGGGCTGCAGAACAGGAAAACAAAGCCCCAGCGAGCGAACGAACGGTGCTGATGTTTCAGCGGCTCCACTGCCTCCTGGACAACACTGAATGAGAGTCTATTTAAAGGCAATGCCGCTTGCATAACGCTGGCAGTAATTCCCTCTCCCCCACAGCCTCATGCATTACTCCCAGGGATGTTGGCAGGAGGAGGGTCTGTGCAGGCAGCGGTCCCCGGCCGGGCAGAGCCCACGGGACAAGGGCAGCCGCAGGCAGCGTCCCCCCGGGGAGGGGGACCTTCCCTGTGGAGGGGAGCGGGGAACAGGCAGCGCCTCCTCCCAGCGCAGCTTCTCCCTTCCCCCCCCAGCTTCTGCCTCCTGCGCCGGGCAATGATCCTACATCGCCACACAAGTCACGTTAAATGCCACGGTGGCTGGATCCGGCACCGAGTGGTACGTTGGAAATACCACAGAGACTCCGGCGGTCGCTCCGGGAGGAGTGACGAATCACCGGCTCCTGTAAACGTTAAGGGACTGAAACTCACTGTCACCTTCACGTGTGCTATGTCCGCAATGGGCAGGTTTGCCGGGGTGTTTGTCCGGTGGCCCGAACCTCCCTGGTGCCTCTGGCCAGGAGCCAGGGCCGTGCCAGGGCTGGGGGCAGCGGGGGGGGCTCCGGGCGCTGCGTGGGGGCAGCAGAGGAAGCGGCGTGAGGTTGCTTGTACTCTCCAGGGTTTAATTAGCAACGAGCAATGTTGCCTCAACGACTTTCTTCGAGGGAGGACGCTCCTCTGTTTAACTAAACATCTGGCCAACTAAAACACAGCTGGAAAAGCTCCATGCTCAGGTCGCACTGCGGGGTGCTGGCTCCCACCCCACTGCCACAGCTGAGCGGGTACGAGGGAGTGTTAATTAAACACCGTTAAACACGGCACAGCTGCTTTCCCAGGGACATGGGAAACCCCGGCATCTCCTCTGGCAGGGACAGGACAGGGGGGCTGAGCTACCGCCAAGGGCCCGGCTGGCCCAGGCAGGAGAGACCCAGAGGCATCCCACCGCTTCCATCAGCAGAAGAGACGTAAATCCAAAACGACGAGGAACTAGGCGGTGTCAAAGCACCAGCCGGGGGCTCAGAGACATCCCTGGCGAGGGCCCCTTGTCCGGCACCCGTGGTGTCACTCTCGAGGACGGAGCGTGAAGGTGGTGCTGCACTATGGCACTGCTCCTGCGAATGGTGCCCTCAGGACCCGTACCAGTTTGAAACGGGTGGTGGTCACAGACAGAGGAGTCTATGCTGGCTGCTTGGGGCGGTTGGACAACCCCCCCGAGCTGGAAGCAGAAAATCCTGCTGAGGGAGGGGAAATCGGACCCCAGCCCAGCCACAGGCTGGACAACACGGCCGCTGCCGTGATCTGGACAGAGCCACACGCTCCCTGAGAGTCCAGCATCCAGGTACAGACTGATTATTGCTCAGTTTGTCACCAATTCCAGAATAATTCTTGAAAAAAAAAACCAACCCAACAAAAAAACCCTGGTTCAACTTCATTGCAAACCCAAGAGGCAGGAGGGCTGCCTTTCCAAACATCCCCCGCCCTGTCTTGGGATCCAGCCCATTACTCCTGCTCCCCAGGGGAGCCCTTTCCCCTGTAAGCCGTTTCTCCGGGTAGCCCCAAGGGGTATCTGCCTGACACCTGCCCTGCTCCTGGCCCGCTGGCGAGGAGGGACAGGCAGGCACAGTACTGCTCTACCTTCGCAGCAACAATATCACATACAGGGTCTCTTAAACATCCCTCCCGCTCCTCTGTATTTGCCTCGCGGACCGTGCAAGGGCTGTCAGGGCACTGCTGCTGTGGGTTACAGACGAGCCTTCCTGGGGCATCCAGGCAAACAGGATTGTTTTTCTATCACACACAGAGCCTGTTCTGAAATTTCCTGCCCACATCTCTCCCAGGAGCAGGGAGTAAGAAGGTGAGGGAGGAGGAAGGCAACTCTTGCTCATCCAAAACATTTACTGTGAAAACACGAGGCTAGAAGAGGAGTCGGTGAAACCATTAGAAATAGTTTATTGTTACAGCAAACCACAGAGGTCACACACCACTCCTGGCTCTTCCTCTCAAGGAGACACAGTACAATCTGTTTGCTGCAGGGATTAGAAGAGGAAGCTGTTGGCAATCTGCTCCAAACTTTCCTGTTAGTTCAGTAAATGGCCTCTTTACTGTATTAACAAATGCAAGGAGCTGCATTAACCCCTTCGGCACTAACCCACTCCCTCTCCGGACCAGCTTCCACCCAAGGAAAGCACCGAGCGAGAGCACAGGCAGCACCGGGCGTTCAGCTCCCCGGCCGGCAGTCACCGGGACCTGGCACAGCCTCGCCGCAGCTTCCCCTGGGGACGGTTGGCTCGTGTCTCTCTCGCTGCCAGGACGTTGATGAGAAAGAAAACTGGAGCATACGGACTGCGGTGCTCTCTCCCTCCTTGGCCGTGGTGATGTGTGCCAACCCTATTTAACAGGGTTTACACACAGTGCTAGCAGCAAAAGCTGTGCTCCCAGGAAAGGTCCCTTCAAGACCTTATTGGGAGAGTCCAGCATTCACTCCCATGAATTACAAATTAAACAGGGTAAAATTAAACAAGTCGACGCGAGGCTAGCAACGGACTGAAGGAGCCTTGAAGAAAAAACGTTCCACAAAAATGCTACAGACACCACCGTGCTGATGAAGACAAGGCTCTCTCTGGTGGAACAAGTGTGCATTGCAAGACAGCCAGGATGATAACTCAGAGCAGAGCAACAGCCTTGCCTAGAGGGAAAAAAAAAATATCACAGGAGCATAGAACAGGGTACAGCCCTGTCCCGTTTCAGCTCCGGCTGTGAAAGCTGGGGTGAGGGGTTTGGCTGTTCCAAACACTGGCCGGGGAAACGGGGGCATTCAGCATAGGCACAAGGATCAGTTTAAACCAGCTCTGCCAATTTCAGAGAAAGTTCTTTGTTTGCTAAAGTTGCGCTGCTTAGCAAACACGGGTCCGAGGCCTGTTGGGACCCCGGCTTTGCTGTGAAACATTAATTAAGAGAGAGTGCAGTGGAACTGAAAACAAGGCAGCTCCAAAGTGCCTTGACGGTTCAGCCCCAGGCCCTGCTCCTCGCGGGAGGACGAGGATGCCCCGGCCAGTCTTTGGAACGTAACAAACGGAGATGACACGGAAAGCGTGACTCAAAGCAGAGTTGCTGCTGGCCCATCACCACACGGAACGCAGCACAGTCTCTGGGATTACTTATTATTGTCTAGCACCAGATCACATAACCCCAAAGGCAGTCACTGAAAGTCTCCAAGGACCCTCTGGTCCTTCTTCTGCTCTCACAGAAACAGGAATTAAGGGTTGTAGCTTCAAGAACATCATAAATAAAGATCTGCAGTGTCCTGAAGAGCATCTGCAAGCTGGCAAGTAAGCTTGCTTCCAAGAACAGCTAAATCTGCCCGCCACCTGGCTGGCCAGGCAGCTTTCCAAACTCTTCATCATCCCCGCCGACCCGAGCGCCCCGCTACACCACGCTAAGCACCAGACCGTCCTCCACAGTGCAGGCTCAGAAGGAACTAGTCTCCCCTCTAACTACTAATCGAGCAGAGTCTTTGGAGTGTTGATTTAAGAAGCTTCACGCCTCACGTCTGGTACAGAACGAGCCTCGCGTTTACCCCAGCCCGACCTTTCCCGTCTCCGACCCTAGGAGGAAATACCAAACACGAGCTGACAACTGGAAGCAGAATTGATCTCAGCCCATCTGAACATTGCAAAGGTGAACTCTGATGATGGTGCAGAGCCAACAAGGTGTGACTCCTGGCTCCCAACACAGGCAGAAGACTCCTTGCTGTAATTTTAAGAGGCTCATCAGATTTCTGTCACACCAGGTCTCACTCAGCACCATGGGTTACCAGAGGCAGGCAGGCAGAGCGAGATCTGAATGGGAATTGTTACTCTGACTCACGCCCAGCTCTTCACCTTGCACAGGAGATCGGGCTTTTCCCCCCAGTCAGCACCGCTGCCAGCAAACGCAAAGCCAAGCAATCACTCTGAACTTTGCTCAAATGAAACACCCTCACGCCTAAGCTGGTTTTACACAAGGCCGACAGAACCGTTTTCAACCCGTAGCACCAAGTGTCGCTGCCTGCGGAAGCTCAGGCCTGCTGCCTTCTTCCAGGCTGCCTGCGCTCTGCCCGTGCCCCTTCGGAGCCTCACACGCGCTAGCCAGCCTGATTCACACGAGGACAAGAGACACTGGCAGTCCTTCCACAAACAGAGTCAGAAGAGGAAAAGCAAAAGGGACCGAGAGGAGCGCAGACACCGGTGTGGTCTGGAGGGTTCCCGAAGGCAGTGGCTCATTCTCGCCCAGCCCGATGCCCGGGTACAGCCGTTTCAAAGACACGATCGCTCCGAGGGTGGGACTTCCTGGGGATTCAGTCAGAGCAAAGGCAGGTTTACCACTGAAATCAAACCTAAAGAAAGCATTTGGCTTTGGAAGTTTGAGAGTTGTTGTTTAATCCCAAGACAGCGCAGCTGAGTGAGTTTAGAATTTAAGTTACAAAAAAAAGAAAGCACTAGAAAATAATCTTGATACAAGAGCAATAATCAGCTGAGGTTCCCCACCCTGCACAGGGAATCCTGCTCCACAATCCGCCCAGCACAGCTGGGATGCTGCCAAGGCATTGCTCGTTCCCAGCACACGCTGGGATAGCAAACCGTCCTGGGTGAAAGTTACGTGGGGGAATCCCCAGAAGCGGGAGTTAAGATGCTGCCACCAGTTCTGGTTTTGGCCTGTTCTTGACGGGTGACGCTTCTGTGGAAGAAAGAGAAACTTGTTACAGAAACAGAGAAGGCAAATAATTTCCAGTCATCTCCTGCGGAAGAACTAGGACTCATAATCCACTCCTCTGTAGAGCAACAACTGCTTGCACAGCACCTGAACTAATAAAAGTTCATTATAAATAATTTCACATATCCAGTATGCCCCTCTTTTTCACAGCACTTGAAGAATTAAACCAGTTTCAGAACGTACCCAAGACAACCTTAGTAAGCCACCAGCCCCGCGACACAGATCTAGGGCAGCAAGCGATTTCTCGGTGGGCAGACAAGCTTTTCCCCTCACCCCTTCGTTCTGACAACATGAGTCTAAATGAGGCTCAGTCAGCTGCACGCAGCAAGGGCAGCTCGTATTTTGTTTGGCCATCCTGCTGCCGGTGTACAGAGATGACATCTGATCCATGTTTACTAGTAAACAAGCACCAAAATGAAACCAGCCCCGTCTCCCACATCCCAGATTTCTCCTGGGCAGATTCCACGCAGAGGAAATGGCTTCTTACAGCTCCTGGCTTCCACAAGCAGGGACCTCCAGCTTCTGCGACCGACGGTTCGGTGTTCTGCTGACCCAGGAGACAAGGCTCTTTACCAGTTTGCCTTCTGGCACCCAGCTCAGTCCAGCTCTACCTCACTGTTTGTCCCCAGGGGCAGGCTCCACCTTCAGTTCTTCAGCAGGGACAGACGGCTGGCAAGCCTCTGTGAAGACTCCGTCCTCGCCAGGCAACAGGCCAACAGTGCCCATTGGGTCACTCCGCTTCATGAGCTCTCTCCCACGTCCCTCTTCGCGCCCAGCTGCACAAACTCTGCCCCCGAGGTTTCGGATCGCTCAGGAGCAAACACGCGTGTAGCATCAGTTGTGCAGAGCTCGCGCTCCAACAGTCCTGGAATTGTGGGCCTCCAGCGACCCTCATCCAGCTGGTTCAAAGTTACCATTGTTACCTGAAGCAAGGTCACAAGAGCTACGAGTCGTCACGAACCTCACCAAAATCCCGTTTTGTGCAGCGTGAATGCCCGTTATCTGTGGTCACAAAAAAATTGCTCCTGCATAGCAGCAGGTTGTGATGACACGCAGGGGACCAGCTTGCGTCGTGCGAGAAAGTCTTGCCTGGGTCAAGCAGAGCGCCACGGAAGGAGTTCCTCATGGAGCTTCACAATGGAACACACGCTGGGTGTTTCAAGGCAGCTGCAGTCTCACAGCAGGTACGAAGCGTGACTTAAGAAGAGCAGATGTAACAAAAAGGAACTCTTCAAGAGGAACGACTAGGTGCCGACTGAACAAAGAGACCAGAGCCTTGGGTCCTCTTACGGTAAAGGGTCAGCTGGATTTGTCAGAGCCGTGTGGGGGAAGCTTGCATAGCCCAGATCAACGGGGCTTTAAACCAGAAAGTTTATATCCCTTCACATTTGCTAGGACAATACTTACAACAGGAGAGGGTCTCAGACTATTGCATGGAACTGAAGTATGCGAAGCCAAAGCTGCAGAGCGTATAAAGGAAGCGTACCTGGGATCTTCTCTGGGAGTGGCTCAGAAGGAACTTCTGGAAGCTCCATCTGTTCCTGCAAGAACATTAAAGACAACACATGACACATACCCCACGCGCCAGGCGGCGGTCGCAGACCCTTGCACCACGGTTTTGTGCAAAAACTGTCTGGGAACAGAATAACAACAACAACAACAACAGATTTCACATACAAACTGACATCTGCCCCCAGAACTGCAGGAAGGGTTATGGGCTTCAGTACTGCCCAGTAAATGAGAACGAGGGGGGTTTTTTAGTTATTAAATGAGACTTAATAGGACCCTGTATTAGCTATGAGCCTCCTCAAATCAATGCTAGTTGCAGAGCCTCTCCACCTCAGTCTCCACTGGCTGGACATTTCCTACAGCGAAGCCAAGCCGAGCCAGTGCTTGGAAAAGCCACAGGCACCACAGAGGTGGGTGGGGATGATAACATACACTGACTTCTGTTATCTGAGCACCATCCAGGACTTTCAAGATCTTCATCTGGCGAAGTGGAATAGATATCCAGTAAGAACAGAGATCAGCTGACCACAACAGACAGCAAATAAAGTACAACCCTTAAAAGCATCCCATTTTTAAATGGCCCCTCCCTGTGTGTGTAGCGACTAGCTTGATCTTTGACGACACGGGAATTGGGCACGAACAGGTATGATTGAGATCTCTGGCAGAATAAGGTAAGCTATGGAGTGTGAGGGAAAAGATACTTTCTCCCCTATTACAAACAGCTTTGTGAAAAATGTGGATTAAGAGTAATTACAAGAACATCAGGTTACTCCTACCTGAGTAATAGCGTTTAACTCTTCGAGAATGGCATCTTCGTCTTCCTCAGTCAGGCTGCCAGCCAGTATCTCATCTATTTGCTATGAAACAGAGGAAAAGACATATTCCAGTCAACAGCAGCGTGGCAGAAGCAGCTCTATGGCTTGTAGCATGGTGCATGCACACGGGAGAGCGATGGAAACACGGGGTGAAGGGGTACTTGGAAAACCAGCAAAGCTAATTTTTCTGCAGGCAACTGAGATTTAATTCCCAGTCTGATTGCCTCTTAAATAAGGCTGGGAACACAGCGCACATCAGAGAAACTCTGTACGGCAGGCAGTCTCCGCTCACAACTACTCACGCACACAGTACGTACCCTCTGGTACTCCACAGCATCTTGGGTTTCACCTATTATTCTTTCTACTTCTTCTATTGACATAACCTGAAGAAAAGAACCAAAAATCCACACATGAGTGAGGCCTGCGGGGAGACGGCTACAAACACCCAGGACTCTGCCTAGTCCAAGGCAAAAGCGTGCTCAGCCGACTTGGTCACACATACCTGGTGCATTTTGTTCAGACATTCATTGCCTATTTTCAGGCCCTCAATGACCTTCATTTCAATCTGGGTGAATTCGATATCCTGGACCTGAAACAGGATGGAGAAGGGGAAACATCACAGGCTGTCACATTCCCATCGTTAGACAGATACAGACCGCCAAGATCCCCAGAGAAACTGTGAGGAGAAATCAGTCAATAGCCCTTTCTCCAGTGAGCAGTGGCTTAAATTATACCAGTAGCAAGAAACACGCACACAAAAGGCCTTATACAGGCAGCTGCAAGAGCATATTCGACAGCCCTTTAACTGGTTTTCTCGCTGACAGTCTAAGCTGAGGCCATAGTTCCCATGGCCACCCCAGAAGAAACACATTCATTGCTAAAATCAGGGTACCGCGGCAAGCCCGAGGAAGCGTCTACTGCAGCTGTCCACACTGTGACTGAAGTTTTACTAATTTACAAAACGCGCGTGTAGTACGTGACCTGCAGGACAGACTCGAAACGTACTCACGGCTTGGTTCTTTGGGGAAGAGTCACGGCATACGTATGATTTCAGAGACATCTGCCCTTCGGCCAGAGGGCGAAACCCCCGTTAGGACTTGACAGTTAAAATACAATTCCACACAATCAAAAGGAACCCCAGAAAAAAAGACTTATACCCAACGCAGACAGAGGGCCACTCGCAGCGTACAGCAACCGATTCTCGCTTACCATCCGCTCCAAGTTGCTGATTTGGTTTTCCGTTTTATCTAGAAGCTGCTCTTGGTAACGTTTCTTCTTTAGCAAGAGCATGGCTTTTCTGGAGGAAAACAGGAGGAAAATTCAGCACAGATGAAAGCAAATAAGCCCAAAAGAATCATATCAAAGCCATATTTGTTTTGTGCTTTTTCCAAAAGAGGGGAAAAAAACCCCCGAGCAAATTAAATGACAACTCCGACCTGTTCCCGTAAAGAATAAGGATGAGCAAATTAATCATAAATTTGCTGCCTGGCACCTGAAAACTTAGGTATATTTGTCGTGGATTAGGACTTCACTGGGCCAGTTGTGCCGTGGCAATGCAAAACGAAGTCCTCGCACAAAAGGCTCAAGACACAGCCTCAAAACAAGAAGAGACGGCCACTGGCGTGGCATCCATACATGCCCCTGA
>NW_008824894.1:82543-83031 GCF_000699105.1 Pygoscelis adeliae
CGGGGGGCTATAGGGGACGGGGAGCTATAGGGGATGAGGGTGTAGGGGACGGGGAGCTATAGGGGACGGGGAGCTATAGGGGATGAGGGTGTAGGGGATGGGGTGCTGTAGGGGATGTGGGCTATAAGGAACGGGGGGGCTATGGGGGAGGGGTGCTATAGGAGATGGAGAGATATAGGGGATGGGGCGCTGTAGGAGGTGGGGTGCTGTAGGGCAGAGGATGGGGCTCTGGGGGCACTGCAGGAGATGTGATGGGGCAGGGGCAAGCTGCAGGGCTGTGGGGTGGTGAAAAATGGAGACCCCCGTCCCCATCTGCCCCTGCAGGGACCTGTTCCTGCGTCCCCGTGTCCCCGTGTCCCCACATCCCTGCACAGGAGAGGCTGTGGTGCTGCCTGGGGGTCCTGTGTCCCTGGGGGTCCCTGGGGGAGGTTGGGCAGGAGAAGTTGAACATGGCCCCACCAGAAACAGCCTGACGGCGGGGCGCGGGG
>NW_008824894.1:83081-118933 GCF_000699105.1 Pygoscelis adeliae
TTGCGCCCGGAGGAACACCCCGCCCGGCGGCTGGCCCCCCCCCAGCCACGCTGCGTCTGCCGAGTCCAAACGTGGTTATTTTTGGATGCGCCGTGCCTGCAATACGGCACTCCCTGGAGTGATCAAAGCTCGCTTAAAGATTTTGGGTCTGCGAGGCAAGGCGACAGAAAATGCCTCTTTTTCTCCCGCTGCAGCTTCGCTCCGGATCACCCAACCGCTCGTTCTGCGCCGCCCCGCATCCCTAATTACGGTTTCGCCTCTGGAGAAGGCGATTAGAGACCAGCCCTCGCTTCCACGCTGCTGCCGCGAACAAAACGCCAGCCTGCAGAGTTGGGTTGAGGTGAAAAATAACAGGAACAAAACCACGTGGAAGGTGGTTCCCGCAGCGATGCCGGGTCGGATGCGTGTGGCATTCAGTGCCTCTGGGTCCAGCCGGGAGAGACCCCCGGCCCCCCCGTGCTCTCACCATTGACACCGGCACGGGAACGTGCGGTGCTGGTGGGGATTCGGTGTCTCAGCCGGGACCCAGCAGGACTGTAGGAGCATCGGTCACCACGCTGGTGGAAGGGACGCCCTGGGAAGGGGACAGGGAGGGGACAGTGCTGCCCAGGCCCTCGGGATGAGGACACCACTAACTGTTTCAGTTTATTGCTCGGTGAGCCGGCTCTGGGCTGCAGCCAGCGCTCGAGAGCTGGATTTGAGGCTCAGACCCACACGCAGGTTCCTGCAGAGCCGCAAAGTAGAAACGCTCTGCTTCTGCTCAACCTCAGAAGCAGGGACCCGGGCGCTCGTACAAGTGCCTTTCGCCCAGGATCCCCACGTGCAGCCGGCCTCTTCTCCGCGGGGAAACTGCCCAGAACCACACGGCCTGTCACCTAAAATTTAACTTGGTTCCTTCTTGGGCCATGGCTGTCCCCCCTCCCCACTTCTGCCCCAGGAAACAACCCTCAGACCGGGAAGTGTTTCTGCATTTATTTTTTATTAACCATTTATTTGTTTGTAATTGTTTTACTCTCACATTACAATCGTGTGGTTTTTTTATATTTTTTTATTTTTGTAAAATAAATAGAGATAAGTGAACTTTTAGGTAGGATGCTCTCCAGATCCTTGGTTAAACGTCATGATTGAATCTCTGCATCAGACCTGTGAAAATACAGCCCACACACGCACACGCTTAGATGAAAGCTAAACAGGCCGAGTTAGTTAAAAACCCACCTCCTGGCCGCTGGGGCTGGCTGGGACCGGGGAGCGCTGACAAGGAGCAGCAGCTTCCCCACCACGCACCTTCGCATTTCGCCAGGTTATTTCTTGTTCCTTTAACGAATACACTGATATAAGTTAAAAATCTATTGTTTTTTAAGCTGTGTGTGTTAATCGGTTACATGGAGATCCCAAACTCCGGCTCCACGCTTGCCGGCCCCTTGCCGGCCCCTGGCACGGGCAGGGCGGAGGAGACGCGTACCGCTGGGACCGATGCCGGAGCAGCAGGGGAGCCGCTCGGCGGGTCGGGAAGAGGCACAGCTCTGTTAGACCATAATTAACTTTTGGTAACTCAAAAGTGGACTTTTAGGTAGTTTTTCTTAAGTTTAAAGCCTTTGATTCGTCATCCTGCGAAGTGGCCCTCGGCCTCCCTGCTACAGGAGGGACAGCGACGGTGCTCAGGGTAAGGACTCGGTGCCCAGCCTTTGGCACCTGCTCCACGGTTCAAGGACCCCCACCGAAGCCAGTATCCAGACGTGCGTACGGCACTTTGCATTCGGCTTCCCTGCAGCAAGCCTGGGACAGCCAGCGGGCCAACTCCACGACCCCTGCGTGGCCCAGCTGCCTCAACACGACAGTAATATAGGAAACACGATTATCTGGTGTATAAGGAGCAGTGACAGGTCAGACGCAGCCCGCAGGTGCCATGGCAGAGGTGAAGCCGCCATCCGCACAGGGAGAGAACGTTTCTCACCTCTTCCCTCATTAGTATTTCCTTCGCCGTCAGCCTCATCGCTGGCAGAGTTTGCTGGGAGCCTGCAGACCCTGTGATACCAGCTGGAAGAAAAACCTAGGGACTTCTGGACTCGGCAGGTCAACTTTTGTCGCTGCAGTGATTTTTGCACAGTGCAAGTTCTGTTCTCGGCCAGCTAAATCGCACCTCGGCAGCAACCACCTGAAAGAAACCTGCCCTTTGGCTTTGCCTACCCCTTCCCCACACCCATCTCCAGACACATCATGGATTTCAAGGGACAGAAACATTCATTATTCAGACATGGAAGGTGCGGAAGATGGAGCAGGCTTTCCCCTAGACAGCTGGGACAAAACCGTTTTGCTCAAAGCAGGATGACCTGCTGTCTTCCCCCTCCTTTAGTGATTCTCTTGTGCTCAGACCATGGGTGGTGACATGCCCAGTTCCGCAGGGACAGACAGACAAACCACAGCCACGTCCACACGACGTGTGCAGCTGCATACACACAGCAGCAAGTGTGCAAATTCTCCTGACCACCACCTTGCTGATTATTAGCATATTGGAGTGAGACGAAAGCCCGTGGCTTGAACCTGGAGCCTCCCTCGCTGTCTGGGCAGAGCTCCCAGGCTGTCAAACGTGTTTGTGGAGTTCACTGTGGGCAGAAGGACAGTGACTGCAGAAGTAACAGTGACCGAGATACCCACACCTCCCCAACAGCACCGTGTGCTTGAGTGGAAAGTGGTTACATGAGTGACTTCCTCTAGGCTTGTTGGGACGTTAGAGGTGTCCATTCTCTTTCTTCCCTCTTCTTCCTGTATGTGCAACCTTATGGTACGGTGGCATCCTGCCCTGCTCCTGTCATCTCCTCAAGCCCTTTTCCTCAGGATCCTTGCCTCCCCTTGCCACCAAGTCGCCTTCTGTCTCTGCTTCCACTGGACAGGACGCTGCAGAGAGGACAAGGTTCATGCAGAGGAGACACTTTCCTGCCTCCCTTGCCCATGCTCGAGCAGTGCAGGAGCATGTATGTTTGTTCTGCAGATGGACAGCTCAGGTCTCGCTGCCCTGTCGGAGGAATTACTGTTTTGCACAGGGTAGGCAGCAGCTGGAGGGGTCCCCACGGTCTGGTCGAACGCACAGAGCTGTAGGTGAGTCCTGACTTCAGTCCTTAAAGCAACCTACGCTCCAGCAAAACAAAGAAACAGAGACAAAAAAAAAAAAAAAAAAAAGCCCTTTTCAAGGGTATTGCCTCATCCAGTCCTTCCAAGCTCAGGAGCCACGTTTCTAACAGAGAAGCCAACCACTGGAAACAAAAATAAAATGTTCCTTTTCTGTAGCTTTTAGAGGATATAGATGGGGAAAAAAAAACCCAAAACAAACAAAAAAGGAGATTGTCTCTCTTCCCCTTGTCAAAATCATCAGTAGCTAAGTCAGAAAAAAAAAATGTTCAAGTTATGGGTTGCAGCAGCAGCCAACACTAAACATTCAAGTCGATAATTTCATTATGTACATTATGGGTGAGACACAGCCCTGCCCGCTGGGACTCCCTTCTCCAGTGCCGCTGCCACGAGCCATTATCTGATCCGCTTCTCCACTGAGTACACCGAGATGTAGTAGTCATTGCTTCCGACTGCCAGATGAGGCTGTGGAAAGAGCAAATCGGGGATAAATGTACAGGTGTCACGCAGTAATGAGAGACGCATCACAGGCAAAATGGTAACGGTCGACATTTTCAGCAGTAACGCCCAGATGCTTGAAAGCTCTTAAGTGCATCTGCCAACGCAGCTCTGACGACATTTCTGCCAGCACCTACATCGTCCCAGCGAGTTATATGCCCATTTCAGCCAGAGGGAAAAATTATGGTGACTATTAGTTGCCAACCACTAACATAATTTTTCTAAATGACTGCAAATCTGCTAGTTAGGAACAGTCGCCTGGACTGAAAATTAGCATTCCCTCCACTGAGAGGCCGAGGAACAATCTCATCAGCGGAGACCTGGGCTGGACAGGGCTTGCTTTGTTCACTTTTTTGAAGAGTGAAACATTTCAAATGATTAGCCGCTTCTTTCTCTGTCCCCCAAACCGTAGGACAGCAAAATCACTCTTTAGCTTTGTGCAAAGCGGCTTTCCAAAACCAAGGAGGAGATGAGCTTTCCTTTAACCTTGCTATCTTCAGGATGTAAAACGCATATAACCTAGGCAGGAAAACTGCCTTCCCCCTCCCTGCCCAGCTAATACCAAATCGCAGGATAGCACACAGCTCTTCCCTCCTCTCCGCCAGGCCCTTTATCATTCCCACCGCTCTTTCCCATTACACATTAAATATTTGTGTTCTGATCTGCAGGTTTCTAAAATAACTCTGTCTAAATGCCTTCTTTAGCCGCCTCCTGTTTTTGTCATCCATTCACGTTGTTTTCTCAGGCTTTCGGTCTCCTTCATTTTTTCTCATCTCTGGGTGAGCAGAAGTCCATAATGCAGATGGGCACCTGTCTCCTAATTAAGTAGCAACCAGATTCTCTCTCTAATGACTACTGCAGAGCCACCTCAGCTATGACGTATTCTGAAATTTCCTTTTTACTCTGATTCATTCTAGACTTTATCAGCTTATGCCTTTAATTTTTGCAGTTCTCTCATTTTTCTGACGTGCAGTTTTTCTAACGGCACAGCATCAGGTCTTCCTAAAGCCTTACATAAGGTGGTGTAAAAGCAGCCCCAGAGACACGGGGTGAGCCTACCCTCTGCAAGAGAAGAGGCACAGAATAAATAAGCACATCAAATTTTGCGTGCTGGAAGTGAGAGACTGCACCTCTCCAGTCAGCTCCAGGCAAATTCACCTTGGACAACTTCTGTGGCAAGAACTACAGAGTTAAGCCAGGCTGCAGTCCCAGAGTGATGGAAAGAAATGGGAACAGTGTATCAAGTCGATCCACAAGTAAAAAGGGCTCAGCCTTGGGAGTCCTGTTCTAGCCGTAGGTGCACATCATAAACCAGCAGCACCAGCGGCACCGCCAGTGTGGTCGTCTGGAACAGCCTGGAGGACCAGCACTAAAGGACCTGGGCGGAGAGTCAGGCTCAAAGCATCCCCAGAAGACTAGGCTGGGGCAGCATCTCTCCGTGCCAGAGGAGTCTCTGTGCCTTTCCAACACGGACATTAACTAAGAAATGCAAATTCCAAAATCCAAAACCAGAGAATACAGACCCAGTGAGGATGGAAAGCCAAGCAGCTGATGGCTCCAACTCTTTGTCCCATAAAACCATCGTAGTATTTGATATTGTTGATCAGCTCTCCGTTTCCATTGTAGATTGCAGTGAACTGATTCATTGAGCCACTGGAAGGGAATCAAGAGAACATGGTGTCACTGAGAACGCTGTGGTAACAACAATATTGTTGCCTACAGCCCCCTTTTCAGCTGTGTCGACCTGAGCTGTTATCAGATTAGTGTGCAATGAGTTCTTGTAAGTGGGCAGACTGACTCTATCTGTACCATGGTAACCTCAGTGCAGAAATATTTACAGAAAGGCTGGAACCGCAGTTACCTGTTACACTGCAGGACTAAGACAGAAAAACACGAAGAGCTGATGCACACACTCACTGAGAGCAGATCCCCTGACAGCCTCCAGGATACGTGGCTGTGGAGCAGTTGCTGGTCCCCACTCAGAGCCCAAAAATACACATGCTGACTGTGAACGGGGATCTGACATAGGAGTGTTAGACCGTAAACCATCACGTTAAGTCAGCAGTGCAGAGGTTTCACTAACGCATGCAAGGGATAAAATTCCTGAGCTGCAAACATGGGAAAGAAGCTGCACTGTTTGTGGTGAGGTTAAAACAAACAACAAAACCAACAAAAAACCATGAATGATGTTCTGCAGAGACAAATTGTCTTCTCTGTCCACTCCAGGGATGCAGGAGATGAAACTAAAACTTACCATGCAAAGAGGTTGGCTTGTGGGTGAATGTCAAGGGCCGTCAGCCCTTTGACTATCTGAAGGACCTTCATGGACTCTGGCATCCGGGGGTCAAAGAACCGCACGTCTCCATTTACACTGCCAACACATGAGTTTCACAACATCAGGCTGTATTCAAACCAGATCCTAAAGCTCAGGAAATCGAGCCATATGCCTGTCTGTGAGCTGACCACCTTGATCAGAAAATTAGGATAGAGATGACATGCACCCTTGCCTTCTCCGTCAGTACGGCTGAATTCCCACTGATGTCACTTACATTTGGCATGCATTACGAGCTGTGCAAACAGCTCTGCCTCTGCCCTCAGGAGCGATCCATTATTACTTTTATCGCTTACAGCTCATCCCTGAGTATAAGTGCCTTTACTGTTATGTCATACTCAATATACCAAAGCTGCATGTCAGACCCGAATTCCTTCTCCTTTTCGCAGCAGGAAATTGTATTAGAAAACTCCAACCAGATGGGATCTGCTGGTACCATCCATTACGCCAAGTGTTCGGACACAGATGCACAAGTCCGTGCTGTCCAAAGTACTCCGCGGACCAGGCGTAACAAACCCTGCTAACGCTCAGGTGATGTGTCAATCCTATTAATGACTTTATCAGGGAAGAGAAGGTGGAGAAAGCAATAGTGGCAGTGGCAAGATACTGTGCTTAGTAGATCAAGCACCTTTCAAACACAAATGTTTTCTTTTTGTTAAGTGATTTCTCTGAAATACATCAGTAGAATCACGTCTGTTAGATGTGAAGAGGGTGCATCTTCTCCTACAGCCCTGGAACCAAGGACTGAAGATTTTGCTATGGTACATCTGCTCTTCTGAGCTCCTTGTAGGAGACTGGTCAACCGACGTACAGAAAGATGAACAGAAAAGTCTCTTACGGAAACTAAATTCAAAGTCAACTCATCCTATCTTATTCTGCTGGCAGCAGAAGTAAGGCTTTTGGCACCACAACTTTTAAAGTGTTACTTCTTTTTGCAAATCACTGATGGCCATACAACTGTGAATCACCCTATAGGGTTAAGAACAACGAAAGCATTAAGAAGCATATTGCCTTTGGTTTTTTTACCTCTGGAATATCTAATACCGATCGAAAGGCTGTTATACAGGATTACTTATATCATTATAAGAAGCTGCAACTCCAGCTGTCACATAATTAAATACAAGACAAATTAAACTTGAGGTTGATTTAGATCCTAAAGACTAGATGGAAATATTGTTTGAGAGAGATCAAATATACAGTAAATTCATTTAAAGCTTTGAACCTTGAAAATGGTTCTGAATGTGTTGGAAGACCATGCAAGAGCTTTAAAATGGAAGTGAAGTTCTGTGATGAAGGACTACACAGGAAAACACATCCCAGCTGAACAATAACAGAGAACAAGTAGTCAACAACAGCTAAGCTATTAAACCAGGATATTCAGAAGGTGTTTAAGGACCTTTTCTAGCAACGCTGTCAGACTGATAAAAGCAAACCTGACAGTTAATTAGAAGCACTGTGGCAGCACTAGCACATAGATCAAAGCAGCTGAACACAGCACACGTGGTGAACTAGCGCCAGGCACTGGAGAGCTGTAGGATCTGGCTCAGAGTCACCAGTCCTGTGTTACAAACTCCTGCCTCTGGTCCAGAGAAAAAGTTTCTCCGAGGTTCAGAGAACTGCTGCACAAGCAATACAATGCCTTCAAGTTTTTCAGGAAATAGTTAGACCAAGACCTCGCTACGTCCTAACGTTCGTTTTTCTTGGATCTTCTTGTCAACTGAAAAAGAGAGTGAACTGGGAGAAACTGAGAGCAAGGTGGCTTGTCTCAACAAACCGAGCTCCTTTGGGATGAGACCAGACCTGTCTTTTGAAGTACAACATTTTCTCATACCTTTTCAGTCCCAAGAGAAAGCACCACGTGCTGAGAAGGGCACTGAGGAGGGGGAAATAATGAGCCTTCAGACCTAGGCTGGCCAAGCGTACAGGCCTGACCGCTGGGACTGTTGAAGGAGATTACAGAAAGGAAGATTAAAAACTCTAATATGTGAGCTCGACAAATCTGGCAGCTGCATCACATAATCCCCTTTCTGAAAGTCTTAATACATTTTTGCTGGCCCATCCTCCACCTCAGGAATGCTCTGAATCCCAGAAAATTATGTTTTGTTTTCATTTTTTAATCAAGAAAAAGAGCCTCTTTGTGTGCAAACAGTGGCTTTGTGACAATAAATTATATTCTGCTGTTCTTTAATGGCCAAATAAGTATATGCTGCTCTCTCCGCAGTATTTACCAGGCAGCAGAAATGGATTTATGTGTAGAAAATTGCTAGACAGCAAAGTAATCCTGCACAAAAATATGCCCAACAGATGCAACATCAACCTTCCTTCTCGTGTCCTCTCTCAAATGACCCACGGAGATGTTGGCAATAAAGAACAACAACCATAAGTTATAGTATATCTAGCTTAGGTTTCTGGTTCACTTGATTCCTCCCTCACACGCCTCATGATAGTGATTTCAGCAAAGACGCCTTCTTGTTTACTCTCAAATCTCACTAACAGGCTTCCAAGGAAAGCTTCACATTTCTTTTTGCCTTCTCTCCACCAAGTTTGGAGCAGGAGTTAATTACCGAAGCCAATTGCAAACTAAAGAGCTTTACCCTCTTAGCTCTTGAAATACCAGAGGCAGATTTTAAATAGAAAAGCAAACTCTTTTTAAGAGAAAACAGCTCAAACAGTAAAATCTCTTTTACCTGACACTCATGATATTGCCTTCAGGATGTTTCTGCAAGTATGCTTTCACCACCCAGGCCGTGTGCTCTCGGTAGGTCATGACGCGGCTGAGGAACAAATAGAGAAACATTTTGAAGGGAAGGAGGGAACACGAGGATCTCACCAAACCCGGGAAGGACGGGTAGTTACCATTCACTCAGAGCCATCCTCCTGTCAAACACACGGATGGAGCCGTCGCCCAACCCCGCCACGATTAATGAACGATGAGAATCACACGAGAGGCTGGTCACACAGCTGTCAGCTCCGGTGGGGATATCCTAGGGAGAAAGCACACAAAAGCCAAGCTGGGACCACGATGTGTCTTCAAGTCTAGAGCCCCGAAGAGAGGGCACTAGAGTCAAGGTGCTAAACCAGGTGGACCCTGTGTCCTCCTCCTCTTCCTTTCCCCATTCTGTAAATCAGTCCAAAACTAAACCAGGTTCCACCTGTCACTCAGAACACCGTGACACTCTGTCGGTGTGAAGTTTTCCTTCAGGCTCTCTGGACACGACCAGAAACAATGGGGTGGTGACCCTGGGGACGATGGTCACTGCCACTGCCGTGTTTTGGAGCCACAAGTCCCACAGATCGACCCAAAGAGCCAGGCCCAGAGGAGGAATTCCAGCAAAACCAGCTTTTGCAAATCATTCAGCTTTATAAACCCAAACAAAGGCAAGGTCTATTTTGGGAAGGAGGAGTTAATATTATTCTTTACTAAGAGTATCTAATTAGTTAAAATAAATGGCCAGAGGAGTTATTTCTCCATAAACCATCTTTGTTGTACACAAAGTTGTAAATGCCATTGGAATGGCAGGAAGGACTGTATATAATTTGGAGGAAAAGAGTCATGTAAGACAAACAGACCTGTAGAAGGCAAAAGATCGTAATGGCATATATAATGCCACATATAAACCCAAACATACAGTGTGCTATAGGTAATACCACCCATGCAAAAAAAGGTACAGAGCTGCAAGGTATTGGCCCTTTTTGCGCATCAAATCAACACCCAAATAAGTTCTAGGAAGTTATTTAAATGCCTCTTGTAAAAGAAGCTTTTTGTTTTGGGTTTTTTTTTTTTGTCTGTGCCAGACAAAAAAAATATTGGGCCCCTGGAAACAATAAAATGATTTTACCAGAAGGTAGCTCCTTTTACCCAGAATGGCTCCAGTTATCATTAACGAAGTCCATTTCTTTCAGTTTCTTTTTATTTTTTATTTTACTTTTTAAATACTTTGCGCTCTTCCTCCTTTCATCGTTGGGATCATCACTACACCTCTGCAGAGCCCCAGTGGCTGCTGCAAATGGGCCAAGCTAAGCAGACTAAGCATGACCTTCCTCTTCACCACGGGCAGCCCAGGAAGCCAGGCCTGGCAGCCGCGGGCAGCAGGCGGTGGTGAGGCAGCTCTGGAGCTCTTGAACAACATCAGAGGAGACACGTAAGCCTTAGACAACACAATGACCTGCCTGACTACAATACAGCGCCGGAGAATCACTTACGCAAGATAAAGCGAGACAGTCCTGTGCCACCTATCAATCACCGCTTTAAGACATGTGACAAGTAGATTCAGGTTATCTCATTAGATGCCAGACACTGCGTGTATTAAAAAAAGTGACACGGAAAAAGAAGACTGGCGCTTGCAAGGACAGCTGTGCTGGGAACACGTTGTGCACTCTTACTAACGCTGCTACTTTCCCCTTTTTTACTTGCTATAAGCAAAAGAACTGCTTAGAATAATGTCTATGCCTGTTATAAGGAAAAACATTTTCCATTAAAACAGGTAAAAAACCTAAGCAGCACTGAAAAAGTAGGATAACAATCAGGAGGCACGTTAGAACTGCATTAGCTAATTTCACACTTCAATCCTATTTTCGCTTCTGTGCATATTCACCTTTCCTAGCTGCTATTCACAGCCTCAGCTGAGCAAAGAAGCTGCTGGCTAGAGCACCAACCTTCAGGGCTGTTCTCAGCAGCTCTTCTAACTGCCTAAACCCAGATCCTGTCTTTGAAGCAGGAACAATCAGCAGAAGTGAAAATGAAGTACTTGTTTCTTCAGCTACATCCCAAGTGCTTCCAGAGGTACGTTTTTTGTAGTTCAAAGAGTGGGGAAGGCACCTTTATTAGCTTGGATTACATAGCTTCGCTGCTCTTTGTGCTGAATTTCACTTTTCCAGTGTTACTGAGTCAGGAAGTTTCAATCACTTGAATTTCAACAAACCAATCTTTGCAATTAAAAAAGAAACAACATGTTTTTAGATACTTTCAGCGCAATCGTTAATCATCATTTAAAAGATTTTCACCTCCTGAATTTTGCTGTTCCCTAATTTACATAGAAAAAGTATGTGAAAGTAATTAAGATTACCATAGGCTTAATTATCCTGCATTGCAGGGTCAAAGTGTCGTAATTAATGTTCATCCAAAGGTAATTAATTTCTAGAAGCTTTGAAAACTGGTCTTCCTTTTTTCTCCAGCATGGTGACTCCATTCTCACAGACCAACTGCTTCTTCTTGTAGTTCCTGAGAAACCTCTATTTAATTACTATTGACATCAACGCTTGCAGCATCTTTTCCCCATTACACCACACAGAAAGTTACGTACGAGTGAAATCATGCTTTCGGGCTGCCTCGTTTCAGAGGTGAGATGTGAACACCCCGGGGTACCCCAGCGTGCGGGTCTGCAGAGCTCCCCAGGGAGACGTGGGGATGCCGAGGGAGCCGCCAGCAGGCTCGCAGGCATCTTCATCCTTTGATACCCAGGCCAGACAACACGGAGCAAACTTCTGACCTCAGTCAGACCGGCCCAAGACGGCAACAATTCCACTGGCTGCATTTGAACAGTGCACGGTTAGGAAATGCTCGTGTTTCTGCCCTGCCGAGCACTTGGGTCCCGACGCAGGAGCGGACTGAGCAGGTACGTAAGTGCTCTCTGCGTGGATGCAGCTTTCCTGAAGACAGACCTTTGGCTGGTAGGTACGAGAGCAGCATTGATCTGTAATTGCCTCTGTGTGCTTCCCAGAGAAGCAGAGATAGCAGCAGTAAGTCCGAATCCTCTATCACCAACCCACCTCATTGCTAAATTTCCTCAAGAATTTTTACACTATTTCAGTTATATGCTAATAGGAAATCCTGTCTGCATCCTGGTGCTTGCCTCTGGATTTCACAGCCCTCACCTTTCCCAAACACTACTGCACACCGCCCAGAGTAACAGCAGCAGCTTCCAGGAAAGACCTGACACGCTTGCTAAGTACGTGTATATTTTTATTTATCTGGTAACATGACTCTGAAGCAGGGAAGCAGAAGCTCCAGAACCTGTCAGCTCTTCACAGATGAGTCTCAGATGCTTTGGCTATGCACAGGGTAACTCACTGCACGGGATGTGTTCTGGGAGGGAAAAGGTGAACGGGACAAACACGCAGATGTTACCTGTACTTTCATTTCCCGATCTGTGTCCCAGATCCGGATTATCCTCACATCTCCCGATGTCATCAGGAGCCCAGTTTCTTGTTCCCAGTCGACTACCATTCCTGCGCCTAAGATAAAACACAGGCAGGACGTGCAAATTACTCTCCACATCAGCACAGGCAGAGCCACGCTAATTAGAACACTGGCTTTCATGACCTCATGCTACAGAAACTACCATTATTAGAGGAAATTTAAAATTGCATCCACACACATCCATACGTCCTCCAAATGGGATCAAATCAGCTGGTCCTGGATTTGAGTCCAAAATGTCTTTGACTCCTTGGCTAGCTTAAGTGCTTAGAAAAGCCGAGGTGCAGATGGCCCCTACAGGCAGGTGAATATAGCCTTCCAGGGACTTTGCCAAGCTACTGGGGACTTCCAAGGAAGTCTTAATAAAATATCCACCACTTCATGAGAACATCAGATTAAATGATGATTGAAGTAGACTAAACTGGTGACATCTTGCACAGCAAGACCTGAGAGCCTCTGGATTACCATGACTGCTCATTCTAATAGAAATATGTGGCTAAGGGGAGATGTTTCTAAACAAGGAATAGCAAAGTCATTGCTGCAAGATATTGAATTAAACAGCTTGGTAGAAGTAAAAACCCATTTGCTATACCTTATAGGGATAAGGAGGGAAACATTCTGCAATTACAGTAGCTCAAATACATTTACAAGAGCTTTTGCTCCTCATCTTTGAGGGCATAAACTGATTGCTAGGCAAAGTTCAGAAAAACATCCCATCCATGCTGTAAGAGAATTACAAGGGATTTTCTATCCCCAAAACACCTGACATAGGCACCTGCTTACAAACAGGCTGGTGGACTGCGTGAACTCATGAACTTTGCCGGTACGGCAATTTCCAGAGAAGAGTAAGTGTATGTCACCTCCTTTCCCAGCTGGGGGAATAAGATGTCCAAAAGCCATTGAGCGAGCTGGCTCTCCTAAGCACAGAGCACACAAACATCAGAACAAACCAGATATTGGGACTCAGGAAATAGCTGGCAGTGAAACCCCTGATTCGGCAGGGGAAACCTCCGAGGAACAATTCTTGTACATTTAATTAGAAGGGACTTCTTTGTACCTGTGTGCCGCCTCCACAGTACAGAAACATTTTGCTTAAAGCAGAGAGCTGTACACCAATTATCTTTTGCTTTTTATGCTGCAATGACTGACCAACCCCAAATCTACAGGTTTTCCAGGGAGGCTCTTATTCATGCATTAAAAACACAAACAAAAAACCCCAGGAGCACTACACGAGGAAACCAGACAAGAACTCCAGTTTTTGTGTTTGTTTTCATCTCCTCGGGCAGGGCTCTCCCTTCGGCAGAGGCAGAAGCAGCATCCTTGCCTTGCAGAAACAGCGGTTCATCCCCTCGTCCATGTCAAACTGAGGCTCTAGTGCTGAGAAGTATTTTGTAACCACATGCAACCCGGAGTCAGAAAGCACTCCGCAATGCATCAGGGCTGCAGGCTCCTGCTCCGAGCCACTTGCAGCCACCTTCAGCGAGATTCCTGTAGTTCCACTCCACAACTTGCTTGTCTAGAAGGTACAAATGTGAATTTGTCTCCATTTATTGCTAGGAATTAGCCCCAGCAGGCAATTTAAACCTACTCCAACATTCTCTTTGTCACCAAAGGGCCATAAGTACTTTTTACCAGACCAGACACCTTTACAGGGCACAAAGGAAACGACAGAAGCATCCTGTAAACACCAAGTTTTCTTCAAAGATGATGAAATGACCTTGTTTTGCACAGATTCAGATAAAACATTTTGCCCATCTCCCCTTACCTAAGCATCGCGTGCAAGCCATTTCCTGATCTTGCTGCATACCACTGAGAAGATTACTGATGTTTATTGACGGTCCGTTCTCTTACTGCAGGAAATTCGGGACTCAGCTAAGCTGAGAGCTTGTATCTTTATCTTGCGAGTCAAACTGATTGTTACTTCAGATTGCTGGGCAGCTAGGGGGGCTGCTAGAGATCAGAGGCAAACAAGCAGGCAGTGATTTAGGTGATAAACATCACCGAAGTATTTTCATTTGTTATCTTGTTTATGGCCCTTGTGACAAGATAAACCTGGCAGGCTGAGATAGATATCACCATTACCATCACTGATGGAGTTACGTAGGCAATGTACTCTTAGGCAGTTTTAAAGCTCCCAATTTTCCAGTTACATTCCCCAGTTTGAAGACAATGTTTTTCTTCAGTCTGATCAGTAGTGAGTCCCCAGCCTGCTGTAGTCCCAGGTGTCTTTTCTGTGGAGGGGGACAGAGACGGTGAATTCAGAGTGATGACTGGCGTTTTCAGTGCTTGTCTTGCCATATCTGTTGGGAATTTAAGCACTGAGGATATTCAGTGATGCCATCTAGGTGGCTAGGGAAAGTTTCACTGAGGGAAGAAGCTCCAGAGGGGTTTCACTTTATGTAAAATGGTACAGAGATCTCCCATGAGAGATGACCAGATAGAAAGGACAAGGGTTCACCCTGAAACAGGAGCTGACAGAGCCCACAGGTGGAAAGAAAGGAGGGAGATGATGTTGGTGTATGGTGCAGCTCGTGCTCTTCCAAGCAGCCAATGCAGCTTCTGCCTTTCTTATAAAACTTAAATAGTCCACATAAGCGATAACCTCTACTCTCTGGAAAAGGGAAGAGCAGCATTTTGATCATCCCATAACAAGGGATCTTCCCTTTCTTTTGTCAGCCTTATTCTCTCAGGAAAATATGAAATACCATTTTTGCTGCTTCTGATGCACAGCGCTCAGGGCAGACTAGGGAGTCTCGGAGTACAAGATGCTCATATTGCACCACACAATGCAGGCATCAGAAATAACAGAATATTTGCATAAAAGCCGCAGCCGAGGAGAACTCCTGGCACCTTCCCGCTGGGAGATGGGGCCAGCTCCATCTGCAGCCCGGAATGGTGGCGGGTCCTGGCTGCAGAGGTCACGCCTGTGCCAAGCACCAGCCCCGGGCCAGGGGGTCCGCTCCCGCTGCAGCCCAGGTGATGCCCTGACAAAGAAGTGGGTGAAGGAAAGGGGGAAAGGGGACCCCAGGATGCGACTGGGAATGCTAAACCAGAATTCAAATGTGTCTGAAAAGAAGAAAAGCCTTTGTACATAGTTCAAGTCATTCGCAAGCGTGTAACAGGGAAGGCTTCCTCTGACTGTGAAGTGTTAAATTCAAAGATGACACTCACAGTACGAAACGAGACATAAATAGCTGAACTATTTCTATGTAAGAGCAAACGTTTTCACGGTGGAAATGATATAGTATTGGCTCATATTTATATGTTAAATTCCTAGTATTTTGGGATGAGAAGCAAATGTGGGACTTAATACTAATTATAATTTCCTTTTTAATTAACAGAGGTCCTTCTCCAGGATGTTACAACTGAGACTGCAGTTCACCTGCTGGGTTTTGGCTTGCACATTTGGCATCTAAGACGTTTCTCAGCCTCATTCTGGCAAAAAGGTAACGTACTCTGCAAACCCAGAGCCTGAGCCACGTAGCGAGGTTTTGCATTACCTGCCACCCTATTTCCAAGCTCCCACCTACTTACAGAAACAGATTAAACAGGGGCAATGCCGTGACACCAATGCAACCATCTGATAAAGGCCAGTAGTGAAACCGTGGTACTCTCAGAAGCCAATGAATTGCAGAAACAGGCATCCTGGCAATACAATTCTTTTAATGCATCAGTAGTTAAGATTAACATTCCTTATGGGAACATTGTATGTTCTCAGATAATGAGCAACAAATCTTCCACAGCTCAGGAAAAGAAATTTTTAAAGGTTTGTGGGGTTTTTGTTTTCCCTTTTTTTTTGTTTTTGAATCTTTTAACACAAGTACTTGCAGTTCTGTACGATGCGAGTTTATAGACAAGGCAACACATACCAACAGCCGTTCTTGAAGCTGTAACTTTCTATGGCTGTTCCCTCAGGATTCCCCCAAGCAACAGATATTTGTCTGGATGGGATAGTTCCTTGTATAAATTTCAATAAATAACACTGGTGTTGAAAGCAGCTGCATTCCAAGTGTCTGCACTTATTTTTAATGTCACTGGAATGTGGCCAACCTGTACTTGGCATTTCAATGAAATTGGGAATACCTACATAGAACACAATATAAAAGCATCTCGTATTCTGACTGATGATTTTTTAATCATGGGCCCTCCTGGTTGAGCAATGAGGCGCATCACTGTTTTAATTTCCAGGAAGCAGTGGGAGGGTTGTATGACCTCACTTATCATTAATTTCTACAATGTTCTTTCAAAAAGTGTCACTCTTTTTATGCCAAGGACTATGCGCAGCAAGGGAGAAGAGTAGCTGTGATGCGGGGAAATCCAATTAAAAGAACACAAACCCCTGGAGCTGCAATTTCTCCAATTATTTTATTGCCGTAAAAAAAATCTGACCAGAAATAAGGTGCTTCTCCGGAACTTCTTATTCCTAAAGGACAAGATACCATCCCCCGAGGAGATGTGGGAAGACTCACTCTACTTTTCTCTCTCCCTCTTGTTCTCCAGTATAAGCTCTGCTTGAGTATGATCATTTGATCAGCTGCTTTTGCAGGTTAGAGCCTTCCCTCTGCCAAGGCTCCTCTCTGTCGCAGGCTGCCCCACGCAGCTCAAGAGCCCTGCAGCTCCCCATGAAACTTCCCTTCCAGTAAGCTGCTAACTTTTATGTCTAAGAACACTCTGAGGCTGCCTCTCCACCCTCTCCCATCTGGATTGCTGACTGACTGCCAGAAGAGTCAGCAGTATTCAAAGCAGAGCAGAGCCTCCAGAGGGCAAGGTCCTGTTTTTCTGCAGAGCAGGTATTTGACGTCTTTCATTTTGTTTCAGAAGCCCCAGGAGAGCAGGAAGAAAGCAGGGAACTGGCAAGCATGTGCTTATTTTTTCTTGCTTGGCATCAGTATAAATTTCCTCAAGGTAAGACAGATTATGGCTGTTTACATATCAGCACCAACAACCCCCACGAGGCAGCGATGGATAGAAATGGGCACAGGTCAGATGTGTATTTTCTTGTTAACACCGTCTCCTTCTTCGTATCGCACATTCAGTTATGCCGACGGGAGGTAATGCAGCAGTGTGCTGAGACACTCCAAGAGAGCTCTGATGGAGCAGGAGGTGAAGCAGCCTGGGCAGAGGGTCACACTAATGCATCTCGAGACTCCTGCTAGCTCAGCTGCCTTCACGATGCTGAAGGTGCCGGCTGCAGACTTTGCTCTGTGCTCACACGAACCTTAGGGATTCCCGGGCTGACTTCCACAGCGGCCTGATACGACCTGGACCATTAAGCCATTGGTCTTTCTCTAATTTACCATTGATCTGCAATACAGCAATGCCCAGTGATTCCTGCCTAAAACCAGCACCCAGTGATGCAAGAATGAAGAGAGTCCCCTATCTTTCTTTCGGTAAAAATTCCTCACAGAAGCCTAGGCAATGAGAACAGATTTTCTGTGCTTTAGTGACAAAACTAGTATATTTTATGTAAATATTGCTGATGTATTTTTCTGTCAAGCAGACAGCTAATCTCATACATTTTTGAGATTTCTTCAGTGAGAGAGAAGGAATCCTTTTGCTACATTTTTCACTAGGAGAACACCTGGCCAGAAAATGCTGGTGAATGCTTTTTATTGATTCACGGTTATTTGTGTGCTCGGGACAGAGTGCGATTGCTTGGCATGAGCAGTATTGATCCAGCAAGGGAGTGGATGGTATTTCTTTAAACTGTTCCGATGCCCGGTTTACTGAATTGGGAATTCCCTGCAGCCATGTCTTGCTAATTTTAGCCTTTCCATTTGCCAGTGGATTTTTGAGTGAAATGCAGAGCCAGGCAGCTAACAGCAACACAACAGCTTTGCTAATTTCTATTCCAGTGCTCTGTCTGTTAACAATAAGAGAGAGATTTGCAAAGACCTCAAGCTAAAGAGCTCTGAATCACACACCACTGCAATCATCTTCATCCTATTAATCATTACAGACACATTCAGCTCTTATCAGTCAGCAAATATTAATAATTGATTAATAACCCAAGATGACTATGTCAACATTAACATCCATAGACGTGCATACACACAAAGATGCCCTGACACATTAGCCATCTGTTTTCCCCGAAGACCTCGGCAGCAAAGGAGGGGGCCAGGCTCCAGAGCAATGCAGACACTGCACAGTCCTGGCTTCTGCAGATGGAGGCTGGGGAGTTCATTTACCTTCCTTCCACGTGAAAGAACAGAATTTGTAAAATTTATTAGGCATATCTTTGCCGAAAGTCCACTATTCTAAGCCTCCTGGGAAAGATTCATCCTTTTCACATGATCTTTACAGCAAAAGTGTGTTACAAATAAACCCCAGTAAAATCCACATTAGCTTAACGGTGGTTCACGTTTGGAACCTGTCATTCAAACCCTTTTGTCCAGGGATGCTTTGAAATCTTCCTGGAAAAGAGAGACTTGTACATTCCACCCATACCTCCTCTCACTGCAGAAAGCTCAGAGAATACGACACGAAGATGCCCTTTTCCCAGTGGTTGGCTATGCTTAGCTAGACACCCTCCCTGCATTTCTCACGGCTGTTACAGATGCAGACACCAGGCAAGGAATGGGAGAGGTAGAAGCAGCAAAGCTTTTCAGGAACCACAAGGACCCAGCAGTCATTCAAACAATGCCAAAAAAAAAAAAAATCAACCAACCAACCAGTCAACCAACCCGAAGCCAGACGAGGAGGCCCTTCCCACCCCAGCTGATCATAGGTAACAGGAAAGAAAGCACTCACCTCCCTGTTTACTTCTGTCAAGATAGATTGAAACCCTTCGGGCCAGACCTGTGAGAAGACAGGGATTAAGGGGTTGATGCTAAGGGTAAGTTGGTCAGCCAGAGCAAAAATAAATCTTAAAAAAGGGTTAGAAAAAGCAACTCAAATTAAAGGAAAGAACATAAAAGAGAAGCAGAAGCACCAAGAGCAGCACATGCCTCCATCCAGAGAGCAGGCACTAGTTCAATCACAGCATTCCCTGGGAAGCCATCAATGGTGGCGCTTGTCATGTGTGAAGTGAGTATTCTGGCTGGCTGACAACAGCACAGATTTGACATTTCTTCTTGAACAAGGAGACTATCCTTTGCATGATCTGGTCCCTGTTCTGAAGTAAAACGCATCAGGAAGCGACAGATGGAAATCCAAATAACTCAAGCACAGAACAAGAGGCTTCTGCCATGGAAGGTCTGGGCTCCCCACAGCAAATGCCACTGTACTGGGGACTCCTCTGCCCTGTATTTCAGGGGATAGCTAACCAGCACGCAGAGAGTGCAAACAACTTATGGGTGCTCCATTTAAACAACCCTTAAGTTAGCCACAGCCACAGACTAGTTTCTAGCCATTAGGCATTAAGAGAGCACTGCAGCATGACAGCGAACGGGGAAGTGAGAGGCACCTTGGGACAACCCTGGAAAATCTTGCACAAGGAGCTCCAGGTATTCAGGAAAAGACGGGCTGAGCCCTTCGGTCCTCCCCTGGCACCCCTTTAGAAGTGATATACTGGTTCTCTCTGCTGAACTGGAGAAGGGAAAACAACGCAGGCATCTGCGACAGCACACAAGGAGCTGGGGAGGGAACAGCTGAGCAGACGGCATCTGGTAATTGTGAAGCAGCTGGTTACACTTCTGTATTTTTCCAAATTCCAGAACTGTACTGCTTTAAAGGGCAAAGCCATTCGGACTGTGAGATCGTGGCTTGTTTCCCTTTGTCACAAAGAAACAATACAAAACATGGCAGTTTTGTTCAGAAGCACAAGCCTGGTGACTTGTCGTAAGAGACAGCTTGAGAGCTGTGTGACCCAGCCTGCCTGGCACTGCAAATTCAGAGCAGCTCCAAACCGAGCTCTCGTGCAGACACCAGGCGATGGGTCTCTGTGCTGCTCTGCAAGCTCACGCCGCTCACACAACCCGCAGCCTTCAAACGCCCTTTCTGTAGAAATTGCCAGAATTCCCAAAGTCGCCTGCTGTGAAATCACAGCTTCAGAGCGCGTCAGGTTTATGTTCTTCCTGCACTGCACACTAGAAAATGCTTAGTTTTTCCCACATCTTTTGAAACACTAGGCTATTAACAACAGGTGTTTTGCCTTTTTCTCAGCCCCCTCCATCTCTCCTGCTGCAGATTCCCAGTCGCTGCCTTACACTAGAGCACCTGGTACCAATGCTGCTTTGAACACCCTGATTTTGACTGAAAGACACTTTCTTGGTGCATCATGAGTGCAGATCTAAACAAGATCAAAATCAAAAAATCTGATACAGAAAAAAAGAGGGTGCCCACACAGTAGTTTACCGGTGTTTAAATTAAGACTCACCTACCCTGAGTCTCAAGTCAATCATTAAGTGCAATGAACTGGGGCCAAGTTTAACACACTAACTTGGCTGTATCAGCTCATTTTGCTTACCTCGGGCTGCAAACCACAAACAAATCCTTTACAGAGTGTAAAAATTTAAGTTCTGGCCCTCACTCTGGTCTGTTCCCCCTCTCAGGCAGCCCCTGAGCATGTTATTGTTGACCTCCCATTACTCAGACAACCCAGGGAGGCTTTTCAAGCTTCCAAAGGATGTATTTAGGTGTTACATACTCCTCTCTCCTTTTATAAGTGGGAAAACTGCCTAGAAAAGTCAGTATTCTGGTTGCTGTCAAGAAAGCTACTAAATTCAGAGATGAGTATGACACAGGGGAAAAGGGTGGGAGCGAAGGAAATCAATAGTAGGAGCAAACAAACTCCAGTAAAACTCCTGAGCTCTGTAGCTTCAAAGATGCATCTTCAGTTTTATGAGCCAGTGCTGAACCACAACTATGGTCTTGGCAGCAAAAGAACTGTTCAAGAGAGTCTCATTTTCCAAGGGGACTTGATCCACATAGCTCTCTTGAAGTGACTACATTTATTTCTCTCTCCACAAAGAAATCTATGCTTCTCTTCTTCCGAACCTAATTCCATTGCTCCAAAAGTGAAAGACAAAGAAAACAGGACCCAGACTTCCTAAGACTATGCAGGAAAGAAAAGGGGAAAAAAATAAAGAGAACAGACTTAGAAGTTTCAACACTCCTGTTTTGGCAAGTGTAACCATTCAACTCTTATAGCTAAATAAAGCTCTTGCCTCAGCTCTTAACCTATTGTGCAATGTCAAACATTGACGCTAACAATCCTTCCTGCTGTATTAAAGGCCTGTAGAGTAAGGTACAATCAGTGAATGCTATGCCTCGGTAAGGTGCATGTGGAAAATAAGGCAGGTAAATGGAATTAGCCTGAACGAGTTCAGTTGACAGTTGTCAGCATCCTCCCTGAACATGACTGATGATGCAGCGAGAAGCCGATGATCAGAGCAGTCTGGGGGAATTCCCAGTTGTTTGGGTGAGTCCGTTACCAGCACCAAGGAAGCAAGATCCTGAATCCAGGGATAGTAAACATAAACCAACATCCTTCAGGAAAGCTGGTGTTGACAAGAAAGAAATACAGACCAACCGAATAACACCACAAAGGGCAACTTGAGATGACTACTGGACACTTTCCTCTCCACCTAAGTCCTTTCACCACTGGGTACATTACCGCGGTTTTCCTCCTGCTTTTATTGACATCTCTGCAAAGAGCAGGTTTTGACCATGGCAATTTTCACAGTATGCTGCAAACTTCCAGCAGCTTATAATCAGTTTTGTGCACATACCGCAGCGAGGCACAGAGCCTAAAGTTACCTCAAATACAGTTCCTCTTTCCTAAAACACCAGAGATGAACCATGAGGTGTTAAAGAAAACATAACAGATACGAGCTCAACAAGGCAGCACTAGTAAAATCCAATGAATAGCTAAAAGAGCTGTGGCAGGCTCCTGTGATGAACCACATAAGCTCAGAAATGAGAACTGTCAGATTTTAAGGTCAGGATGAATTATGATGGTCATCTCATCTGACCTCCTGCACAGCACAAGCCAGGGAGCCTCACCCAGCAATTCCTGCGTCAATCCCACAAGTGCTGATTGAACTACCGCACATTTAGAAAAACTTGTTGCCTTGATTAAAAATATTTAACTGACAGAGAATCACCATTACAGCATTAGTACATTACCAGGTCCCAGAAGCATGAAACGTCCACCTCCTTTCATATCCTAAAACAGACTTCAGGGTTAATCAAACTGGTCTTCTGGCTTCATCTTGTGTATGGCTGGATGCCAGTGCTCTTTTTACATCTTTTTCTAGCCAACTTTTCTAACATTCAAAGCAGGTCAATGTCTAACCGTGACGTCCTTCTGCACGTGTCAGATTTAGATTGCATATTCTCTTGCCACCTCCTGACCCACAATAAACAGTGAAGAATAATTACCAAAGCTTGAGCTCAGGCTAAAGGAGGTCACAGGTGCAACATGCAAAGCTGTGCAAAGGCTGAGCAGCCCATCAGAAGGAAAGAGGCAATACGTGAGCTACCATCCCACCCAAAGGGGAAGAATCGCCTCCTGCCACGCCGAGCGCGGAGCAGGGCAGCGCCCAGTTCCACCATTGTTCTACAGTTCTCTCCTTAGGAACACAGTTAAGAGGAACGCTTGGGCAAGACAGCTGCTGTGAAGCTTCTAAAGGACAAGGACTTTGCGCCCTTCTGCTGCCCAGCAAGAGGCTGCTCCGATTGTTCTTCAGTGGGTGTGTGTGAGGTTGCTGTGTTGGGCTTTTGGTTTTGTTGGTTTGTTTTGTGAGAACTGGAAAAGTAATTCCTCACCAAGGCCTGGCAAAAGGCCATCCCAGAAGGCAGAGACTGTTGAACAAGGATGTTACTGATGGCTGAAGTTGAGAAACCCATTTTATTCTCCCCATCTCTAGAAAAAACCCTACCATCGCAAATGATTTTTACCCCCCCCCAAAACTTAGTGGGAACCCACCTCGTGTAGTTGGCAGCATGTCTGACAGCCCCTGCCAGGCAGTTACCATCTCTGGGTTCTTTTCCAGGTCTGCAAAGTTCTTCCACACTCTGATGGCACCATCATCTTGGGGAGCACAGAAGAAGAGAACACAATGCAATGTCACTGCTGATGCACCTCTCATAATTACTTGTGCACAACAAAAGAAGAGAAGCGGAACTGTAGTCATACAAACTCCAAAACTGAGTGTGTCACTTGAACTTAATCCTTTTTATTAGAGTTGTTTTTCCTCTCTAATCTTACATCCATGAAACCTAAAGCATTGTTCTACTGGGAACTGTTCTGGAAGAGCTTTTCTCCTTCCCTCGAATAACACCTGACATTAGATGCTGCTCCATTTCTTTGACCCATTCATTTTCTCTAGGATTCGTCTCTATCCTCCTTGCTATTGGTGCCAAGAGCCACAAAAGTACCCTACTGAATACAAAATACAACCCCACAGAAGGAGCTGAATCAAAGCCCAGCCCATCAGCAGCAAATCTTTCAAGAACATCGTGTATTTTTTCAATTTGTTCCCCATCTGTGAAACTTTTGTGCTAAGAATCAATAAATTGAAAGGAAAATGTCCTAAAGGCCCTCTCAGCTCCTCTTCCACCTCCCTTAATTATACCCAACCTGTACATTTCAGCATGAAGTTTGAAAAGCTATTGAAAACACTTAGGCTGACAGGTTTAGAATGGTTCCTTGGGAGAGAAGCGGATCTTACTCACAGCTTCACAGACCAATGAATGGGAAAGAGCTCTTCATGCTACCTTACGTGATGCAACAGGCCATTCTTGAGAACCGTTTCCCCTGGGTGGGATATATGGACTAGAGAGAAACTCAGGACTATTTGAGAAGTTTAGTGCTTAAAATAAGCCCTACCTGCTCTAGACTTAAAACAGCACAGGTAGAAGAGTTTGATTTCTTACACTTTGCTTGCAGCACGATTTCCTTTTCAGCTCTGGACAGCAGCTTTTAACCAACTAAAATCACGTTGCCCGAGCTATTGTATAGGAGGAGGTTACCATGAACTTGCAATGATAGGTAAAGACTCAGAATGATGTAACAAATAGAGCCGTGATTGGAAATGTTTCAGCAAGTATTTGATTTGTTAGTCATTTGAAAACCTTTGCGGCCCTTCTTCAGCAGTTAAGAGATTTCAGTACTGCCAGAACCAACTTTCAGGTTTGATCCTGTAAATGCCTCCTCAGCTGAGACCAGGCAGGCAAGCCACAGGGGAGGGGAAGGATCAGCTTGGGCCAAATTCATAGAGGGGAGAGCAAGAGGTCCAGAACAGCTCACATGGACTTGAATTCTGTAAAGGCCCCCAGTCCTGTCCTCCTATGTGGGAAAAATGTGTTATTTACCTGTGGCAGTCAGCAGCAAGGAGCAGTCCTGTCCATTCAGGTACTCCATTGCTGTGATCCTGGTGTATCGAGGGTTCCCGTTGTGGAAATAGTCCAGCTTTTCCCCTTTCTCCCAGTCCCAAAAACTTGAGAAGGAAAATATATCAGGTCAGTTCTTGGTTCTCCGTGCCAGCTGTAGAGAGATCTACTCATTACAGCAAAACTAAAAATTATATACATTGGATACCAATTCAATTTGTTTTTCTCCTTTGGTATTCAGCATCATTTTATTAATAACGTATGTCAACCTTCTGCGAAAGAAATGGGATAAAAGCCCAATTGTAAGTAGCGGTTATAAATCTGTCAGGATTCACTTGCAGCCCTCTAACCCAGCACCTCCCGTAGAAAAGGACTCAGTGCAATGCTTACACCTATCGCACTGAACTCCGGGAGGACTCTGCCCCGTCACCCTGCCCTGAGAGAGTGAAGGACGGCCACAGAGGGGAGCGGGGGGAAAAGAAAAGGAACAACATATGGCAGCGCTACCCCGCGATAAACCATACGCACTCTTTGACATGCTGCTCTGAACCTGTCCGCACGTGCTCTGCGGTGGCAGGGCAGGGAGCGCTTTAGAGACCCGGGGAAACTCTTACCAGATGCTGTCTTTGTCGGCTACAGCAATGCAGGGCGTGAACGGGTGGAACTTCACCACGGAGGGGACGCCCGGGTTCCTGTTGAGGAAGATCTGATCATCCAGCCGGGAAATACCTGCGGGGGGACAGGAGGCAGCCACGGCTCAGTGCCTGGGAACATCCCGCCCGAGGGACGGGGCTCGGACCTCCCCCAGCTTCCCAGTGCCATGTATCACCACCCTCCTCCTCCTCCTCCCCCCCAACACTTTCCTCCTTCAAGAACCTTCTCAGAACCCAGTTATGTGACAGTCCCGACTCCTCCATGCTGATTGTCTCACGTCTTAAGGTACAAACTAAACATTGTGGTGACAAATCAGGGGGTCCTTTACTTCGGTAACTGAAGAGAACACAGCAAGCAAGCACAACCCAGCCCAGAGAAATAACAGTTTGTGTTGACAGAAAAATCAACATTATTTTTTCAAAATAAAAAAAAAAAAGAAAATACGTTTTTCAACTTAAAATACAGTTTATCATTTTAGTTTGTGGATTATTTATTTAACCCTCCATTTCAGTTCTTTTAAATTTTAAGTTAATTTGCAAATGAAAAATATATTTTCCATGGAGACATTAAAATGATGGTTAAAGACCTTTCCTGTCTTTTCTTTAGAACAGTTTGCTATTCACAAACAGTTTTGGTACCCCTGACACTGCAATTTTTTGGCACAGTATGAATTCATCACACAAAACCATAAGCCCAGGAGACATTTACCCAGTTCTAGTTTGTTTTAGAATGCATCCATTTAATCTGATTTTCATTAGAAGACTGTAAGCCTATTTTAATTCTTTTTAATATTTCACATTTTCATTTTTTTTTAATGAATACTGGCATTTCAGTCGCTCAGGTCAAGCAACCAAATATGAACACTGTTTAGAAAAAAATTTAACTTCTTCAGGCAAGCATGAAAAATTCCCTTCTTTGTATTCAAAACGATCTCCCAAGCCATCTCCTGGGCTCCATTTTCATTTCTATGTTACTCTGGTTTATGATAGTCTGCAGTTTCATGACATTAAGCTACCCATTGTACTGACTCAAGTCCAGCAAACCTCCAGACAACAAGGTAACACGCAGGAGGCTGAGCCTTGGGCAGTTCTTTATTGAGCAAATTATTATTTCCAACTCCGTGTGCCTCAGCGAGCATCCCAGGAGAGGAACACCACCCACCCGTACAGTTCTGCCCCCAGGAATGCTGCTGGAAGGATGCCATGAGAAGAGCTCCCATAAATTGCCACTCCCCAGCCTCTGCTGTTCAAGGCACACAAGCAGGAATAATTTAAGTATGCAAATTCCTGAGAGCACTTCATTGGGTTCCACTGTATTCAAATAAATTCCTGCGCTATAAGAATTCTTGCCCAGCCGCTGCCTCATAGAGGCATAAAGAGTCACAAATAAAAGCAGTATCAGCTTTCTGGAGAGTACACGCTAATGAAACACGAACCTGAGGCACCTTAGAGGGAAAAGTGTAAGCACACATAAAGCCATACATACAAGTATTAAAAATATAATGGGATATAAGGAGTAAGCAATCATTTACAGAGTTGAGCAGAGTGAGGAACATGAAAGACATCGCCGAGACGTCTTCTGAGCATCTGGAGGACACATCCAGCAGCTCGGCAGGGCTAGTTTGCCATGACCGGCCATCCAAACAGTGCCCGACACATACCAAACACTGCCTGAGCTTTCTTAGCCAGACTGCAGCTCTGAAGTTTACCCTACAATATTCCGCCTTCTATCCCTTTAAAAACATAACCTACAGTACCCATCCAAACTTTACAGGACAGGGAGGAAAAGCCCAAATGGTAAATCAATAGCATCTGTTAAGGGCCTCTGAATTATCGATTTCATGCCAACTGCTCTGGCTCTTGCGGAGGTGCCGGCTGTGATCGGATACACGGCTGAAGAGCTCAGCTGCTGCCCGTCAGCCGAGAGGGCTCGGGAGCCAACACTTGCATCGAAAATCGGATGCTCTGTCAATTCTTATAAGTGGGGAAGCCTGCTTTCACGGCAAGCTCTCTCCTCTGTCAAAGGAGTCATTACTCTTAGGCTCCTCGGCTCCCGTGCTGGACTCGACAGGTTAGCCAGCCTGGTGCTACGCTCCAGCTCAGCACTCCACTTGTGACCGACCACGTCGTTTTTCAACACGGTGTTGTAGTTAAGTTTTCAAAGGGGAAGGCAGACATTTGACTTCTAAAGTGGTCACTCCCCTGATCTGGCGAACAAAACCAGCAGCTGAGAATGGAAAGGTGAGTGACTATTAGCGAAACACCTCGCCTGCACACAGGAGAGAGCACAGGCACCTCTTCCAGTTTGAGGGTCAGCACGGGGTCATCATTAATTGGGGTTTTACAGTTCAGCGTCCTGACTAAGTGCAGTGCTCGGAGCTCGAGGAAGCTGTCTGCAGCGTTAGCGAGAGGGAAATCACTCACCCTTCTGGATGATCTTCTGGGCTTGCTTCCTGACACGAGCATTGCGCAGAAACCGCCACTCTCTCTCCTTGCGAATCTGGCTCTCCAAGTCATGCTCTTCTGGGATCTTTCAGTACATTGACGTATTCACAACACAAAACAACAGTAACCATCAAAACTCCATGTGTTACCTTTGTAAAACACACTCACACACACGCACATCAGACTAAGCCATAAATTCTTTAGGGTCTCCAGCTTCAGGCAGTAAACAGAGGAGCTCATGGGACCTTATGTTATTAAATACTTGAGCACCCTTCTGATCTAAATCTTCCCCATCATCTGCAATCTCTTCCCCTTTCCTTCTGCTGTCCTATATTTTGTTTTGTCTTTAAGTCGTAGGCATTCCTCCAAAGTGAATGACATGAGGTTTCCGAAGAACCGTGCACATCCAGATCACCCACCGCTGTACTACACGCCACAGGCTGGTAAGGAACCTCTTTCTACGGCACACCCAGTCACCGTAACTCCTTTCCTCCCTAAACAACACGAGCCCAGTTTCAGTGCAATGCAGATTACTCTGCTTAACGCTTTTCAGCTGAAAAACATCACATAGCAATCCTGAGATTAAAGGGAGAACACAGCTTTGATACAGACAGAAAGCTCAGAACACATTAAAATCTTTCTCTCATTGCTAATAAATGACTGCAGGCCAAAAAAAGGCATTACTTTATTTTCGAATCCCCGAGATGCTCAAGTTACCAACATCACGTTTATTAGTAACAGCAACTGTTTTACTTTCCCATACCAGAATTGGTCGCAAGAAAATGATGCCCCTGTGTCATCTTGGTTTGATTACACACGAAGTTCCACCTGAAATTGAAGAGAGGCCCTGGAGCAGTATACAGCCACTCTGACCTATTTTATTATATTTATTCACACCCCATAGCTCCAGGCTTCGGCATACTACCCTGCAAAATCTGTCCTCTAGCCAGAAGGCCCACCCGGGATTCCGCAGCAGTGCTACCGGCAGCTCCTGCCAGGGATTTGATAAATCAAGGTGCTGCTCCTAATGACTGGCAGAGATCACAGGTATTTGTAGCCTTAGTCAAAGTACAGGATCAAAAGGAATAAACTTATACAATCTCATTGCCAAAACCACTGCAGGAGTTATATATGATGTGTCTTTTATTTAATACTTAAAAAATTATCCAGGACTAGTAACACCACTGCTCTAGAAACATCCTTGGATCAATTAGGGAGCTGAAATACAGGACTCTAGTGTAGCTTCTTTTGATGAAGGAAACGATAGCTTTTCCAAAAGGAGTAACTCTTGGAGAAGGGAGGCATAAAAGACAAAGTTCTTTCGCTCCTTCCCCATTCCCCACAAACACATACTTTTTTTCTGAATGAGAAAGTACTTAAATCGTCTGTCACTATTATATATACTGTCTTCAAAATACACTATACCTTGGAAAACAACTATTACTGAGCTGAATTTCTGCTTCTTCAAAAAAAAACCAACCCACCCTCCACCTTTCCTCCTGGCAAAAAAAAAAAGCCCTACTATTTCAATTTTTCAACAACATCTATTACAAAGGCAATGACAAATGACCAATAATGTAAAGCAATAAACAAACCTAAGATAAAATATATCAAAGGAGATTTGAGAGCAGAGAGATTATACCTACACCTTAATGAAAATCCAGCTTCTCTGGGAATAAATTAAAGTAAGCCCTAAAAGGCCAGGGGAAGAGAAGGGAACGAGCAGAATGGTAAATTCTCCTACAGGCACCCAGCGGCTTTCACAGTTTAGGACTAAGAAATACGCAGTTATACAGTTGAGCAAAGCACTCTTTCATTCCAGCAGACAAAGAATATCAGATTAAAGGAGTTTCTGGGCCTTTCAGGTCTGAAGAAAAATAACTTAACTCTTCCAAGGAGGCTGAGCAGACAGTTGTTTTTATCATCTGATATCAGTAATGAAGATTCCTCCTATAACAAGATCTCTCAGGGTATGGTCCCTAGACGCTATAGCATCAGTAGGTTGCACATGGCAAGACAAGCCTCCGACACAGCTGGAAGTACACTTAGTGCAAGTGACTGTAGGATGAAATACTCTGACGAGAGGGAGACAGCGTGCAGGCTCCCAGTCAAGAGGAACAGCGATGCAAAAAGGCACATACGCAGGCCAGGATAGTCACACCAAGCTCATCGAGACCAGCAAACACCCCTCCATCCATGCTACTCGGTGACTGCCCGTCCTCCCAAGGTCGCTAGGACAGCTTCTGCCTTAGCCATTGCTGAACAGCAGTGAACGGGTTTTGGTGGCAGAAATGGTCTTTCCATTCAAAAAACCCACTTGCCTGGTGCGTCCTGCATACCACCTGCAAGCAGAGGAGCAGACGGCAAAAGGGACTGAGCAAGAAACCAAGACAGAAGTATGGCCAGCACCACCTACAGCTTGCCACTGATGGGATGACAAATCTCTGGGAAGTTCTGACAGGCTGGCTTGTGAGAAATCTCCAATACTGCTTGTTATGTTGAAATGGGGTATATTGATTGCTTTGGAGACAATAAACCGTGAAATGTCCAACCATCAAAGGTCCAACCACTAGCAACCCAAAGCCCACGTACACCTGAGATCCTTTCAGAAATGCAAGTGAAGACCTGCGTGATGAACACCCCAAGAGTGCGAGATTTTATCGTAAAAAAGAGTACAACCCCTCCCCAACAATGCCAAAGCATTTATTTTTGAAAACGCACATACAGATCCTCTTAAAACTGTGTGCAACTATGTGCTTCTTGTGTGGTATCACTGACCCATCGGTGGACATCCCCGAGAGGCTGCAGCACACAGGCCAAGCTCTCTGATGAGAACATGTGTTCACGGAGGGCGGGCTGCCGCAGTGCACTTTCCTGAGGTGCAGAAGGATGCAGGTGCTTGTTTCTATCCACCTGTGCTGGGCTCCTGCACCTCCTCCTCTCTAGGCTGCCTGCAGGCAGGGCCCAGCTCCATCCCGTGAGTATTCACACACACATTGCATGTCCTTTCTCCTCATTGAAACCTCATCTTCTTTTTGCGCAGTCTCTGGAGCACATTTACTGTCCTTTCAACCGTAGCATTCTGCTGCATCCTTGAGCCCTGCATTCATCCGCAGGTCCTTAAAAAAGGAATTAAAATGGTTATAATTTCCTTAGGTAGAGAGTAAAGGCATCTTTACCGCCCACTGCTTAAGGCTTTCCTCTCTGCTGTCTGTACAGAACTGACAATGACAAAATCCTTCTATATCTTGTTAGATGTGATCTCTGATTGCTTTGACCATTCTGAAGACAACACTTGTGCTGGGTGATGTAACAGTGATCTGTGCTATGCCAGGTCAGCAAAAGCGTTTCTTCGTAGAAACCAAACATACCCTGTCTCTGCTACTGCACACAGCTCCCTCCTGCAGATACCCTGAACTCTTGGGCAGGGCAGTAGTCAAAGCTGACTCTGTAGACATATCAGAAAAACATTAGGGAGAGATTATTTCATTACCTCAGATCCCCAGCACGTTACTGAGATCATTGGATCAACTGATGAGGGGAGAGAAGGGCCCCGCCTAGGTTTTCCTGCATGGAATCCTATCTAATCAGTCGCTTTTTGTTTCAGTTTCCCTGTTTGCATCTGCACTGCTGGTGTGCTGCTTGAACGTGACAAACCTGAAAGCTGGACACCATCCCCAGCAAAAGCCCCTCCTCCCTCGGAACAGCAAAGAACGGATGATATCTTTACCTGGCCTGTTCCACTTCGGGTGCCTAGGCATCGTCCTGCAGCACCTGCAATTCACATATGCTCTAGGGTGGCCTCTGCTTCCACTATCACCTGTTTGCCATCTGTGTCTTCCTCTTCTTCCTCTGAAGATGTGAGCAAAGGGGAGTCCCAGATGCTCGCCCAGAGGATCGCTATGTTGTGAAGGGGTTACATCCATGTATCACTTTACGATGCAATCCAGCTCCTTGCAGTAGGAGAACAACTAAGGGCATATGTCAAAATCCTGGCTTTGGTACAGTTGACTCAACCATACTCTCTGTGCCAAGGGCTCTGCAGACAGGGGATGTCATCACCTTGGAATTGGTAAGGGAAGTTCCTGCAAAGATGCTTCTGCCAGGATCTGTGTGTGTCCAAGATCTTCCCCCAGGTCCAGCTGGGATTGCAGCTGAAAATGCCCAAAATATACTCGCTGAGCACTAGGTACTTACTTTCAGTGGCTCCACTTCTGGTCCAGACTCTGGGTCTCACCAGTCCCAATGTTATCATTAAGCTGATTGATGCTGGTTGGAATTTGGTGAACAGGCAAGTTAAAAAGAGAAAGTAACAGGGCCTGAGCCTGCACAGAAAGAAACCCGGCATGATTTTGTGATACTGTGGGAGGGTCATGGAGCTTTGAGAGAAGAATGGCAAGAATAACACAGAAAAATCCCTGTGGGTCCTTCCAAATTGTTATCAGAGAGTAAATGTACCCTTAATGAAATAAACTCTGTTGAACTCAACTTATCCTTAAAAAGTGTTGCAAATAACTGTAACCTAGCAGAGACACTCCATACTAGTTCAGTTAAGCATGACACGGGCAATTAGTGTACTTTTGCCAAACAGGCAAGGTTTTGACTGACCGAGCAGACGGAGTCAGAGCATGCAGGAAAAATGCAATCCCTTCCCTTCCATGCCCATCCGCCTGCGGAACAGAGCTGTATGAATGTTCTCGTCAGGAGGGAGCAATAGGCTATGAAAATATGAACCCCACAGAACACGTCACAAGGGAACTTCTGGCGACAGACAAGGACGGGAGTACGTCAGGATGTGTGTGTAGCAGAGAGCTGTGACCTCTAGCCCAGCTGCTGCTGGCTAGAAAACCAGAAATTATTATTCAAAAGAACTAACTACTTAGGCTCATCATTCATGTCTTTGTCTCCCTCCCAGCCAGCTCCCATCTAAGCATCAGAAAGTCATTTTAGTAAACAACAGCCCGGTTTTGGCTGTTGCTCAGCTCTGCTCCAAGCAGAGCTCCCAGAGGTACGTGGGAGTCACAAACAGTGCTACACGATGAGGATCATGACATGCCACCGATTCCTAACATCTCTGAGCTTCCACTCAGACAGAAACCAATTACGATTCCGAAACCTCCCACCAAGCAGTGCCATTTGAAAGCCAACAAAGTTTCTCTTCTTTAACACTTTGTCTCTCCCTCTCAACGTGGAAGTCAGCATTTGGAGGGGAGCAGGGAAGATTCAGCAGATGGCTCCAGTAGTAAATACAGTTTTTCCCTGGTTAACGTTACTGCAGCAATTGCACGGAAGGCTCACTTCTCTACCAGGACTTTGAACAACAGCCAAGACACAGTGCTGAAGTTACGGCAGGGATTTATCAGGAAGGATTCCTTATGTAATTCTCACCTTCCAGGATCCTTACCAGCTCCTGCCTGCATGTTCTGCCAGTCCTGGAAATAACAGATGCTGGCTCCCGCTCTCCTTGACTCAGGGCTTCCTGACAGCTGGCAACAAGGTTTTCCTGTACCTCTCAGTTCAAGACCGCCTGTGGTTAGCAGAACAGCCTTTGGCCACAAGAGTTTTCAGGAAGAGGAAAGACTTTTGTAGAGATCAGAGCTAGGGTAGGTATCCGTTTTTCCCGGCACACTGAGAATTCACAATGCAGTATTTTCTTTCTCCATTTATTTGATTAGATAATCAAGAAATCAAATTTGGTACGATGGCTTGAAACTGAGCCAGTGATTTACACTGGAAATTAATCCCTCAATCTTTCCAGTGAAAGCATTCTCAGAGCAAGGTCTATGAAGCAAAACTAAATTCATAAATTAAATATGACTAAGATGCACTCACAGTCATTTTATGTTTATTCATTACAGGAATAGTTGTCTTCGCTTTCCCTGTTTATGACGGTAGGCTGCATCTCCAAATGAGGTATTGGAATTAAACATCGATGTCATCTTTTCCCATCAGTACTTGGTAGACTTTGCTCTTTGCCTTTTTCATGAGGCTGAAGTTCCCAAAAGACAGCAGCCACCAGCCAGGGCTGTTTGTTCCTTCTTGCTGCAGGAACAGCGATTCTAGGAAAGGAGCACTCTGTAGGAACTCAGCCAACACCCGAGTTACTGGATGGCCAGTCCTGCCCGATTACACAAGCAGCAATCAAGAAACGCCAAAAGAAAGTTCTTGTAGAGGCACTTCTCCCCGTCCCTTGCACACGCGCCACCCACTCTAGTTACAAAGATACACATAATTCCCCGTTAGTACGGCATAACACGCAAGTTTTTCTGCAGAAACCCTCTACTTGGCCTTTTAAAGCTGCTTTATAGAAGTAATGGGGAAATCAATTCTCTTCCTTGTTTTATTAGAAAACACGGTTTTGTTTTGCTCAAATTCTACCTAAAACATTGCTGTTGAGGACAGTCTGTGCTCAGAAAACTCAGCCCCAGTCAGTGAGCATTTCTAAATGAAACCACTTAGGGAACTATTAAAAGAACCATCACTGTCATACACGCTACTACTCCTGCTATACTAGTAAAAGCTGAAGGGACAGACCACTGCACACGTGGTATGCACAGGGGTGTAGTCTGCAGCACCTTAATTCTCATGGTGAGACACTGAACACTCTGGGACTCACTGGGGTGCAGGGGAGCCCTCAATTTCCATGACTCCCCCTCCCTGGCTTCTGTGAATTAGTACAGGAATGCTCCACATTTTTTCTTTCCTCCCCTAAAGTAATTTTCTGTTTTATGCACGTTAAGTACTAAACCCATACACATACACAAAGCTCCCCATCTACACACTGAACCTGCCTTTGATTGGCTGTCTACCATGATTTATTTTATTAATAAAGACACCCCCCTTCACTGGGAAAAGCTTTCCGTAGAAAGTAGACAAATGTTTTTAATAAGAACGAAGGGATGGAACATCATCCTCCTCCTCCTCTTGTACTCTCTTCTGGACTTGAATCAAGACACCAAAACTCATCTTGATGAGAGAAAACCCTGGTTTAAAGCTTGTCCAAGCAACCAAGCCCCAGATGTATGTCCTAATGAATTATTCTGCTAATGATATCAGAAGAAAGTTAATTTCACTAGCAGCTGAGGAAGTGTCAGACAATCACTTTACCATCTAGTCTTTCCTCCTGGTGATTCTCTAAAGAAATCAAAGCTACACAGAAACTGGCTGCCATGTAACTAGTTTTCTGATATCCTTAAACTCGGGGGCAATTACCTCACCTCATCACCAAACAATTTAACATGCCTAAAGAGTGGAAGGAGCAGTGACGGATGGCTTAGTGGCAATTCCTGGATGAGAGAGCACATAAAAATGTACAATTTTTTCATTAATAAGATTTAAATATCAGTGGTTGCATATAAACATCCATTGTGGAGTTGCTCAGGTAATGGCATTAATACAGACTGTGCATTATTATTCACAGATATTGCAATACCTCCAAGAAATTAAGCTGAAAGTTCTGTTACAGTTTGTGCTGCTTGACTCCCAAGGTACCTGGAGGCTTGCCTTATCGTGTTTGCTTATAACAAGGTGAGATTTACCGCTTGTTTTTATTTCATACTTAAAATTGAAACCTGATCCTTTGGCTAAAAGATTCTGGGAATTTAACAGTTTCTCCTTCCAGTCACTGACAATCTTTGCCCATCTCTTAAGGGCCCTGTTTTTGTTTTTTCCTAGAACAGGGCTTCAGTGTCTCTCTCACCACATAAAGCCAACTAAGTTACCAGAACACACTCACTTCTAAAGACATCTCAATGGAGATTTGTCATTACCACCCTCATTCTTTGCCATAATAGAATTATTTTTTTTTTAAACTTTACAAAACAACAACAATGCCAAAGTTTCCCCCAGGCAGTCGTGCGGACATCCAGTCACTATCACTTTCTCCTTTTTAAGTTAAAAGGTGTCTACACAGGGTGCCCATAAGCAGAGCACAGCTCTGAAGTCACACTAGAGAACAGTCAAGCCAAACTTGAAGCAGAGGGTATGTTCTGCTGCCACTGGGATTACGTGGTCTTTGCTCAGGGCAGCCGTGTCCACCATCTCTCTGCTTGTTTTAGCATCATCACAGCCAGAAAATTCAGCTAGAATGTCAGAAAGAAAACAGTGCCTCTCCTTCTCCAGCCTCTCACAGCCCTTTCTGGAATAAAGGGCCTTCCTTACTCCATTTTTGATTAAAAAAAATCAATTAATTTTTACTATAATACAATTCTAAATATACAGACAAGCACAACATTTGCAATGAAACAACTCTGTAGTGCAACCTGCAACTGTGCAAAACTGGTGGATCCGGACCAACTACAGAACCTCTCCTCATTCTTACATTCTG
>NW_008824894.1:118988-126735 GCF_000699105.1 Pygoscelis adeliae
TGTCCCGTCTTCACTAACTCTTCAGCTCCCTCCGATGATTTCTCCCCTCTTACTTTACAAGTACAGTGGTCACGCAGCTCCCCAGAGCAGCATGATGCAAGTAAGTCCATTCCTTTCCCTCCCCAGACTGAAGGAAAAGGAAGGCAAAAAGAATAGAGAAAGCCACTAGCCTACACTCAGGACACCAGCACTTTTCAAGAGCTGCAGTGCCATGATTCAGCAAGCATGCACAGAGAGAACAAAGTATTACCTTCATGACTGGCTGAGCAAAATACTTCGCACTCCAGTCACAAAACCCCGTCTGCACTGTGGCCGAAATGAAACTTTTGTGTCCAACGGTATCATCGGCATCGTCAGTAGTCTGTCCAGAAAGAGAGCAGGATGTTAACCCACGTCCCTCCCATTCACATGGGCAAGATGCATACATAGTAATACCCAGATTGCCTTCAACACATCACCGGGCAGGAAAAAGCTCAAACACATTGCCAAGGATGTGACATTTTTTACATCTAGCTTTAAGATCAATGTCATTACATTAACTCTTTGGAAACGCGCAAATTCCCTCATCTGCACAGCACAAGACATAATCAGGCTACCGTATAAATCAGGGCTAAAGCATCAGTGCATCATCAAAATGAAGTCCCAGGATGAGTTTTCTCATGGTCTCCCAAGCATCTGGCATGAGAGACAGTGGAGCAGTGAAGGTCATTCAGGATAAATCACAGCCAGACACAGCTTCAGATCAAGGGCATATACACACTGAGTATCTGTTACAAAGCACAAGACATCCAACAAGAAAACAGAAAGACCGTTCCATTCAACCAGGTTTCATCCGTTTTTTCAGAAATATGATCCAGCCTAGTGCTGCCATCCCCATGAGAAGTGAAGGTGTTCCTGCTAAGGCTTCAACTTTTTTTTTTTTTTGTAATCACACAAAAGAACTGACTCTCCACCTCCAGTAGCTTCTTTGAAATCACTCATTAAAGAAAGGGAGAAATGCCAATTTAAGTGAAGAGCAGTTACTTCTCAGTAGTCAGAACACCCAAAAGCTGTTCCATCCACTTGTCCTGTGGACTGCAATGCACACACCCCACTGCTTCAGACGGAAGAATTCTTCCTTTTTATAGTACCAGGAAGGAGAAAGGGAGGGTCAACGTCCTCCCCCATCATGCTCTGTGCATTAGTACAGGCAGCAGAACACACCTGCTGCCTTTTCAGTTTCCTCCCATCTGCAGAGCCAGCACCAGAAAAATCCTGGAAATGCGCTGAAGAAGAGGGAGAGGCAGACACAAAACTATTGTCAGATGGCTGAATCCTGAAGAATGCTGACCATTGATAAGTAATAGTCTCTATCTTCAAATGATGGCCACAAGCATGTCTAAGTGTGCCTGGACTCAACCATATTCATCCGACATGACTCATCTGAAGTCTCCTGAAGGTGACATTCAGAATCCTTTGTGCATACTAAAATCTGACTGATTGCTCTACTTGGCATCACATCAGTCCTCCTGTAAATGGAAGAATGCCCAGTACCTGATGACTGTCTTCAGAATGGTACAACGTATGCAAAACCCTTGTTGACTTGCTTGCATGCCAAAAAGAGGAGTCACTGCTGTTCCTCCCAGAGGTCCTCCCAGCTCTTAACTGACAGCTCTCTTCCAGCAGGGCGACCTGTGATGAGCTTTGGTCTTCCTAGTAATAGTCTGGGCTCACATCCTCCCTCGCGCATAGCGAAGAGGAGCTGCCAAGCACGGAGCGGGTGCGGGGTGGTGGAAAGAAGGTGAATCTTCCGGTGCAGAAGCACCTATCAGTCTCTCGAGAGGAATGCCAGTTTGTACAAGGAAGAGGAATCTGCCCTTTTTTATCCTCGGTCCCTGCTTTGCTGAGGTTGGAGAAAAAGCATCTGAGGGTCACAGGTCTGACACTGCACTATCACTCCAGTAAACAAATGTTTATGAAAGAATAAGCAATCAACTCTGATTAAACACTTCTTAGCAGCAGAAGTGAATAATGCCCTATCAAGGGCTACAAAACAAAATTTATCCTGAAGAAAAAAAATTAATAAATCTTTATTTTACTGGTTAGAGGAAGCCAATCTGGAGTTAACAACAGCTAGAAGCAAACAAGAGATACGTAGAAATAAAACACAAAGAACAGAATGTATAACAAAACCCAATGGAGCGGGGAAGTAGTCAGATCTGAAAGGCAAGTCTCTTTACCTGTTCTGGCCCTTTGTCAAACATTTTTCTCGTCCTGGGGAATTGGTGGGAGTGGGGAGTATACTGAACCCCCACGTTGCCGACATTGGCAGGTCTTACAGATGTGATGTCCCGACTGACTGGCTGTTTTGTCACGTCATTTGTCAGGCTGGAGCTGCTTGTACTAGTGGTTGGAGGTGACCCTCTAAAGATCAAAAAAGGGGGAAGGATTTAGGTATCACTGGACATGAGACTCTTGGCATGTGAATTACGTTACTTTTACTCTGTTTCCTTCTTATAAGATTTACACTCACTGCTGTGCTTCCTCTACAAAAACAAAACAAAAGAACACGACCCCCCCATCCCTTCCAAAAGACATACAAACCCCAAAACAAGAGTGAACCTCGACTGCACCAACTCCAGATTGAGGATAAGAAAATTAACATTTCGAGAACCTACAGGTCCAACAGTCACACGCCCACAGGTCACGAAGTCTGACCTAAGGCTCACCGACTAGCCATTGTATTTCAATGGGGAGACTGGAAGTCCTGTCAGCCCACGGAAAAGCATTTTAATTTACATGTAAACTGAGATTTATCTTATTCCACAGTTACATTATACTATCAGAGAACATTTGAAAAAAAAAAAATCACCATGAAGTTCTGGGCCCTTTGTTTCAATTGTGATTCTTATACTGGTGCACATGGATTACGGGGCTGCTAGATCTAAAGCCTGGTGTTTTCTCTTGGAGAGCAGGTTTTGGGAAATAATCACATTTTCAAATCCTAGCTTTGCCCATACCATTATCTCAATTTCACTGCAGTTTAGGCATCACTTGTTGATCATCAGATAACCCTGACTTTTCTCAGCTGAAAGTGCAGAAAATACAGATTAGACTTCAATGGGAAATTTGGATACCACACAGGTCAGACGAGAGTGCATCAGTAAAATCAGCAAGAGTTAGCTCTTCCTTTCAATTCATCTTTAGATAATTAGTGCAACTTGTTAGTCTTTGTCCCAGAAGGAAATACAGGAAGAAACTCCCCACCTTTTCCCAGAGCTTTTGTTTCTGAACACCTTACCAGTGCTAAAACAAGAAGCTACCGAGACCTTAGCTGGTTCAACTCTGGTGCAGTTAACTGGGACTGCTGCCTGAATGGTGACTGGCAGGGAGCGCCTAAACACACTATGGCGAAAGTGCTAGAAAGCAACGTTGGAGCTTACCCCACTTGGTGGATGTGCATGCCCTTGTTGGTGGGGCTGGCAGGGGCAGACTGAGTCAGCGAGGAGGTGTCGAGAATGCGCTGGGGGCGAGCATTTACTGTAGCCTAGAGAAAAAACACAGCAGAGTCCTGAACAGGCAAGACTGCAAAACACCAACCACAGTTGTTTATTATCTAATACAATTGCACACCTGGGGTTAAATGAAGTTAAGCTCTCTATCAGTGTGCGTGTGGGTGTTTAAAAATGTATATGAAAAAAAAGCCCCTGTGCAGATCCCAACACATAGGATGTTTTTACTACTTTTTTAGTCAGAAAACACTTACCAGAAAGTACCCTTCTGTTACTTACAGGGAAATGGCTTTGACTAACACATAAGCCTTTTCCCTAAATCAGTTGCAGCCTACGACCTGTACCAGCACTTTGAAACAAGCTGACAGCGGGCAGGCAGACAGCCCGGGGGTTCCCCTTCAGCAACCAGGCTTTCCCTCCCACCTTGCGACAGAGGACTGCAATTCTTACCACGACCATAATTCAAGCATGCATTCTGACCCTGATTTCACATTCGAGTCAGAACTCTCCTTGTAAATCCAGCAGCTGCCTGAAACTGCCTCCTGTTGCTGCTCCATCTCCCCTAGTGAGAGCCAAGCTTTTCCAGAGTCTGTTAGAGGATGCCCTTTCCAGCAGCACCACATCCGCTCTTATGGGGAAGACAGGGGATTTACATGGTTGGGTTGCTCCGAGCTCTACAAAACACAGCCAGTCCTCCTGCAAAACGGTACCCTGGCACCCAGCCACCAGCTAGAAGAGACCTGTTTCTGAAAGAGCCTGAGAAGTTATTGTCCTTTCTCCTGGGGAAGGCCTCAAACACAAGCCAGGGGAAAGGCAGTGAGAAGTGCAGAGAAAGCTACATCACTGTTTTGCGCTCCTCCAGGTTGAGCACACTGCTCACACCGTACAAACAAGCCTCCCCTTTGGAAAGGGAGAAGTCCTTCATTGCTTACGGACTCCTTTCCTCCTCTTCCACGCTACCCCGCCTTCTGTGAAATGTTTGAAATTTCTCATGTATTGAAATAACTTTTAAAGGAAGCCCCAGACCGGCATAGAAAACCTGGAGGGACAAATACGGCTATCCCACAGGCAAGCTGACTTTTATCATCTCTTCAAACACTAAGAAAATTCACATCTCTCAGCATAGGAGCCGAGCGGGATTCTCAGGTGATGACACTAGGGCTTGCATCCAGCTGAAACCAAGCTGAGCAAGGTAAGACCAGCAGCTACTGAAACACAGAGCACACAAAAAGCAAGAGCTGTATGCGTGGTCTTTTGGAGCCTGGACAGCTAACGAGCCTTTTAGAAGTTAATGCCTTTACAAGGCAGAACCAACAACCATCATGAACAACAGTACCCGTCTTTGCACTCAAAGCCCACACGTGCCTGTTGCAGAGAGAAATCTGAGGCGCTTGTGCTTGGGAGACACCCTGCCCTCTCCTTACACGAGCCAAAAGGCCTTTTAAGGTGCTCTCCACTTCTCCCTTCCTCAAACGAACCAGCGAGGCTTTCATCTCCCTCGCTTCGACAGGGTTCAAGCCCTCCTGGCCATCATTTGTTTGGCTCCAAAGGATAGGAGCGGTGATGACCGTCACCATACAGCACACCTACACCGCAGCAAGCACCAGATTGCTACGGCTGGGAAGGCAAGTGTCATGCCCTCCAGCTAGCCTGGCTACCCCCGAGCCAGCCTCCTCGTACAAGACAAGATCATTTTATGTGTTATTTTCCTCCTTTTCACATGGGGGTGGGAGAGGTGCTAAAGGTCACTCATCTCTCCATCACTCAGGAGTACAGTGAGGTCTCCGGTGAGCGGACGTTGCTACCTGGGGCTGGGACAGATGATTGCGCCATGAGAATGGAAAGAAAGCAGAAACAATTTAGCAACTAGTGACATATTATTATTATTCATAACTAATTTTAATTGGTCACAGAAGGCTCAGTTTTAAGATTCTCACAGTCAGGTCTCTGTCACCTGAAATGGGTCAGGTCACCTTGTTTCACAGCAGAAGGACAAGGTCAGCTAACGATAATTTGCTGAAGGGGTACACAGAGAGATGAGTGTGGCAGACAGCCTTCATTTTCCTGGAAAAAATAAAAAAGCAATTTCTTTTCTGAAGGCAGCAAGCAGCATGAGGGCCACAGTTCAGTGATATGACAGTGTATTTTGCTGGAGGCAGCAGCTCCCCATTTCCTGGGGATTTGCTCCTTTGCCAGTCAAATCATCTCTTTTTGGGAGGGGAGATGGTAATTCATAACTTTGCAAATTGACTCCAGATTTAAAAAAAAAAAAAAAAAAAAAAGCAGCACACTGTCAGAATTACTTGCTCATGCACGGAAAAGCCTGAACCAAGGAGTGATGTCGTGGAGGAATAACTCCTGGGATAATTCAGCCTCAAGACTTCCATTAAAAACAGCTGGATGAAGCAACCTGGGAGGAAGCAAACTTCCCTTAATTAATTGTGATCTCAAAAAGTCTTAAAAGGCCAGCATTGCTTACTGAGTCCTTTTTGTTTGTTTTGGTACAGGCAAAAAGCGTGTTTTGGATTTTTTAGAAGATTGGGCTGGGAATGAGAGTTGTACCATTCCAATCTGCTTCATAAATATAAATCACAACACCGCCACAATCTGTGTGAGAACTAGCAATGTCTAATCAGCCCATGAAATAAAACGGCGTATTTCACATCCAGGAAGCATGCACGTCTGTGCAACCTACTCACCGGCTGCTCAGAAAGACATCACCCTATTTAAAGACCACTGGAGTTCTCTTGTAGATAAAGATCTATATTAACGGCTCTGTTAAAAAACCTGAATAGGACTGGTCTCATTTGAAAACAAAAATTCTGCTTTAAATTCATGCAGTGCCTTGCAAATAACTATTTTACAAATACAGACTCTTAAACTGGACTTTTGCACAGTCACAAAACTCACGGTACTGGTCCTGTGTTTTACTGCAGGGGATTAAAAAGCGTAGCAATATTTACTTCTTCTAAGCTCTCCAACGACACTGCTCTCAATGTGTTGTCTGATCACCCATCAGGGCAACTGAGTTACATGACTAACACCTGCCTGGTACAAAATACGTTTAAAAATCATAAAGACTTAAAGCACAGAGCTTGGCAACATTTTGAGGCTAAATATTTAGTTCACCAAAAATGAAGATGCAGTTCACCGACACCATCCAGAAGTATAAGCCCATGGCTAATTTGTTCAGGTCTTTCAACTAAAAAGCCCGACAGTAACAGGCAATGTCGTACAGATCGCAGCGCTTTGTTCAGTTGTGCTAATATAAGAAACCTCCAGCTGCCCAAGTTCCAAAATGAAGCCTCTTGTTCCTTGCATTTTGTGTTAATTAGAACAAAAGGATTAAAGCCCAAGAATATTCAAGTGCTTTACTTCACCTGAAGCAGTATTTTTGTTTAAGCAAGAAAATCAACTTTTGTTTTTACTCAATGATAAAATTCAAACAACAAAATGGAAAATGCATTGTTTGTGCATACTCGGGAGGACCAAAGGGCCCGTGGGCAGCATCCAGGCTGCTCCCTTTTACATGCAACAAAGCTTCATTAGCACCAAGGAAAGATCTCCGGATACAGTTAGCAAAAATTTCATTGTTATTAATTTGCATTACACATCAGGCAACTCCTACAATCTGTCTGAGCTCACACCAGCAGAGACACGGAGTTCAGCCTGTAAATCCTGGCAGCACTGCTCACAGCAGGAGCTTTGTCCATAACGAAATGAATAAAGGCCAGATCATAACCCAGGATATGAAGCCTTAACTTCCATTTTGGTGGGCTGTTAATAGGATTTTTTTTTTTTTTTTAAATTTAAAAAAGCCTTTTTAGAAGCCACCTAAGCCAGGTGGGTACTGACAAAAGCAAAGCCCACAGTATCATGAAGCGCACAGCAGTTAGCCCACTATATACGCAGCTGCCCAAACTGCTGAACAAATTGCATTTTTAAATACTTTCCTTATGGATCTTATGGCTAAGGCAAAGAAGAACAAATAAGTGTTGTTCACTGAAACATCCCCAGATAAAAATCTTTGTAAATGGGAATGCTTCTTTTATTATTTCGCAAAACCATTTGAAAAGCCATTGCCTTAGAAAGCCAGGGACAGAGCAGCTGTCTGAGAAGCAGGGCATGAGATGCACGATACCCATCCACTTGAGCTTTTGGACTCCATTCAGTACCAAGACATCTAGGTGCAAACTTGTCAGAATCAACACAGAATTTACCGAACCAGTCACAATGTTCACTACGGTATCACAATG
>NW_008824894.1:126772-133712 GCF_000699105.1 Pygoscelis adeliae
TAGTGAAGACATCTGCAGGGCACAGCAGCATCTTTATTAATGTTTATGCATCTCTTTCCACTAGCAAGGGAGTAAGTCCTGAAAAAATATTTAAGACGGGAAAAGCAGATTTGGTTCCTCTTTATATCCCTTTTAATCCCACAGTAGGAGTAACATTTCATTTTGCAAAGAACCTTCTAAAATACAAAACTGAAATAGTTTCATGCATCTAGAGCAGAGAGAGGGAAATCTATCACCTTTTCCTTTTCTTATTCACCTTAGTTTGGCATCTCCAGCCTGACAGTAATTTGTTGTACATCTGAATCATCAGAGAAGGGCTGACCTCGTTGCCCCCACTGTCAAAGTAATTTTCTATCCCAAACTCCAGACTTAAACCACTCACTGACATGTATACTTAAATAAAAGAGTTCAAATAAGTAACTATTTTCTCAATAGAAAATCAGATTTAAAAGCAAGAAATCTCTAAGGCATTAAAATGGTAGTGCACAATGCTGGCATCTCTTACTGCAACTTTAGCTTAGAAGCCTGTAAGTCTGAAGATTTAGGATTATTTACTGGAAATCATCAGTAAGAGACGTCATCTTGCATTGCAATGGCTCATGGTCTTGATGCTAGAGCAACTAGAAAGCACATGGGAGGGACCGCGTTCAGACAGCTTTCTGACACCACCGGCCAGGGCAGAAGGGGGAAGGCAGTTGGTGAGAAGATGTTCTGGGGTGGCCTGGTGCTTCGTTTCAGGTGGAAGGTGAGGGTGCTTCTACAGCTCCCTAAGCTGGCAATTCTGAATCAGCAGTGATGGCAGCCTCCAGGGACATCTTGTCACCCTTGGAGGATGAAATGTGATGAGGATGGTGGTTTAGGCGGATTAGGCCTGGGTTGAAGAGGTGAGTAGTGGCAGGGGTGTCTGCATGCTGACTCACATGTACTAGTTCACCTGGATTGGAGAGCCGTTGTGGCTTCAGTCTGCAGGCCAGTCCCACTTGCATAATCTAAATCAGTTTGCAAACGGATAATTTAATGAAGTATATTTAAGATTTCTCCCAGGGGCTGATCTAGATAAGTAGACTTCTAAACAAGACCTACTGTCTAAGGTCTGTACCTAATTTATATCCTAAAACAATCCCAGGCCCTCCCCCATTTATTTATTTTACCTGATCAAGAGTCGATATGAGTGTTTATAATTTTGAAATATTAAAAGCTCCTTCTGCAATAGATCCAGACCACTTACCAGAGCCCGCCAATGGATCTATTCAGTTCCATCTACCTATGGTTTGCCTAAGCGTGAAAAAAAATTAACATACAAAAGCCTCACAGACACACACGAACACAGAAAGGCATACCTTGTAGGCAATACTGTTGAGAACTTTCATAGCCAAGTCGGAGACATCAGGATAGGGGTCGGCAGCTAGGTGAAGGAGTACTCTCCAAATCTGGGTATAAACACTGTTGAAACTCACACCTAAAATAATAAAAAACAAAACAAAAAACAAAGCCCCACAGCACATGACAATCCATCAACTCAAACTCTTTGATCTTATGTGAGAAAATTCATTAGAACTCCAAACATCACAATGACATCTAAGAAAACATCAAGAGAAGAGCTCAAAAACACCCTATGTGGGCATTTTGTCTCCATTTTGTCTTTCTTTGTGAACTCTGCAAGGGCTTGTAAAATGAAAGTGGGAGAAAGAAAAATAAATTAAAGACTACCTAAATAAGCTTCAGTCAAACTGCTAGTTTTCTAGGCTCCTAAAGCAAATAATCTGAAAAGGCCAAATGGAAGACCAGCTAACGTCTTTGGAGTTCCTGAGCTAAAATACTAAACAGAATAAAACCACAGTTACTGGCTTATATTTTTATGGTTATTTTTATTGCTGTTTTAAGCATTAATGCTGAGCTTGAATGTTCAGAGTTTTATATATTCTACAAGTTTACTAAACATCTAAATGTTAAAAATGAAGCTTTAGGACCTGTACCTTTGAGAAGCGGTAAGTCTAGCTCAGTCTTTCCTATTGACATTTGTATCAATTCCCCAATTGCCAATTTGTTATTTAATGAGAATATCTGCTGTTTGGTATTTCAGCAGAAGGGACTGACAGATTCAAAGTACAAAACAAATTAATAAGCATTTGCAACAACTGACAAAATTCTGTGAACATTTTATTTTGCTGCTTTTAGGCGAATCTTTAATTTGTTATTCTTTCTTCTAACCCTCACAATGTCTGATAGTTGTAACACCGTCATTTGGGAGTTGAGCCATTTGGACAATATTAAAGTGGTTGCACTAACAAAAAAAGGAACTAAAATAGGGATTTCAGATGAGTCACAATCAATGGTAAATGACAGATCAAGCTGTTACTGCATTTCCTTTCATGTTTCTGGACGTGTCTAAATATCGTGTTAAGTTAGGAAGAAAGGGTTCCTTGGTCAACAAGCAGCTTCTCACCTTGCATAGCTGCTAAACCTGATCCTCAAACCAACAGAAAATAGACTTGGACAGTCCAGTTTTGAACTTTGGCTGAAGAAGGCAAGTAGCGCATGGTAATAAGCTTCAGGAGTATGCATGCTGCACTTCATATACTTGTCTGCATTAGCCAAGGGAATCTTTCTTCTGCCAGAAAAATTCCCCAGCATGCGAGAAAGCATTCTGCAAAGTGCAAAGGCAATAACCTAACTCCATCCTCTCATTTGACCAGCAATGAAAAGGGTCTCTTACTCAGTTGACATCCGAAGGATTTTCCAAGTGGCGTCTACTTACCGAGTTTCATGCAGAAATCTCACAAATATTTATGACAGCACCACTTGGGACAGTGCTGCCCACCTGCTGGGGACTACCTATACAAGAGACTCCTACAGCCAATCCTAACCTTTCCAAGACAGATAAGATACAGGGCCTGACAAAGATACGACGACGTTAAATCCACCTAGCAAAAATGAAGAAGTTGATAATCCAAGAAAGCAGTAACTGTCAAGATACAGTAGAGTCAAAGGGCACTGATCTGGCACATTTGGTTTATGCCAGCTGAGGATAGAGCTCAAAGTGTATGAAATCAAGGAATGTGTGAGCACGGCATGCGTGAATTGAGCAGAACCAACTTAGAATGGTGCAGACCCAAGTTCAGGTTTTGTCTTTGGTCATAATAGGCAAAAGTCATTGTCTTTTTCAGAAGCTCTTGTGTCCATGTTGAAAATAAAGAAAATGTCAATCCACAATAAAGTAAGTCTCTGCTCAGAAGAGGGTTAGGCCTCCCAACCATAAAGGATGGTGATACAATGCTTGTCTGTCTTCTCCAGGCTTCTGACCATTTAGGTTTTATCTTCGCAATTGCCATGTTCATCCTGGAAGCTTCTGTTACCAGGGAGAGAGAAAGTGGAGAGGGAAGGAGAAAGAGCAAGAGAGGGAGAGACACAAAGTGCTACATCAAAACAGTGGAAAAAAAAGCCCCAGCACTGAAGCAGCTAGCCAGGTAATGTCATCTGAGGTCTGTTCAGAGCTCTGCCTCCTACATTTGGTCCTGTGCTAGAAGTTACATAAGGACCAATGGGAAATCTGACGGCTTGATTTCTTTTAAAGCCCTTGAAAGACAGTAAAAGGAAAGGGAGAGAAAGGGAGAGCGAGAGGGTGCCCATCAGTTTTTCCAGTGTCTCTGATAACCACCTCACTCATGACGTAGTCACGATGAAAAAACGCAATGACATTTTTTATACATCTAAGCGTCATGAAAAAACAAATTTAAAACAGAACTGCGCCAGTGCAATTCCTCATTCACTCGGCAGCCTTTGAAAAAAGAACAGAGGCAATTTCTACAAAGGCATCTCAGGCTCAGAGCTGGTGCTCAAAGGACTGGTCCCTTCTTCTGCCATCCTCCCCCTGCCCATGTTAGTGTTGTTCATTGCACTGATTCAATCGAGTGACGCATCTGACATAGCTCCTTGTAAAAACCTGAGCACGGGAGTCAGTGGGATAATGGAAGGCAGCAAAGGTGGCAGGAGGAACAGCAGCTTGATTTCATGTAATGGACTAAAATGCAAAAAATATCCATGAGATGCAAACAAAGAGCCAAGCAAGGGGGACGTGGTGTTAATCTAAGCAGACAGCTCTGTAATTAGTCAGACTGATTCAAAGCCAGTTAAATGGACCTTGCAGTATAGATTTACGTTTATAAAACGATTCCTCTTTGCTAAGAATGTCAAAAATAAATTGCCTGCCTTTACTGACGACTTTGATTTTCTTTGCATACGCATAACTCTTAGTTCAATTTAGCAGCATGCATCATGCGATGGTTCTGAGGAAGGGACCTGGCTGAGGTCCTGCAGCCAGGTCACTGAGTACGCGAAGGTTAGAACCACGCTGGATGCAAAAATGAATGCTAATGTTTTTATTTATTCTTTTTGTTCTGCCAGGCTTTGACAGGGTTTCTTTCTAATCCCCTATAAAAATCACTGCATTGATTTTAAGCCTTGGTCTCCAGAAGAAGGTGCAGTCCACTCCCCACCCAACACAGCAGCAAAAACTGACCAATAGCTGAACCGGCGCTGCTGCACACCTTGGCCCGGAGACAGCTCCTGCGCCTGCACATCCCGCCTGCAGGGAAAGGCAAGTTTCGGACTGGCACGCGATGAAACCTACAGCTGAAATATTATATATACAGACTGAACGGTACCCAAGGACTCGGGTATCTGCTTCCCATCAAGGCTAATCCCACCTGCTTTGTAAGTGTGTATCCCACAAGTCTTTCCTCTTCCCGTGAGTGACACAGAAGGTCCTGTGAGAGCTACTCAGATGAAGAGAACATCTGAAATCCTGATCGCTCTCTGAACTCTACTTTGACAAATGTGGATGGCAGCCTGTTCCTTAGAGGAACAGCAAATCAGTGTTTCTTGCACAGACCTGACAGTCTGCAAGCTGGTCTCTTTGCACGGGGCCGTGCAAAGGGGTTCCTGCACACTCCAACCCCTGACGGCGATTCAAATGGCAAAGCACGAGCTTTTTAATGTTTCAACAGAAACCAGAAGCAGCTCATTAGGAAGGAGTATGTTCCCTCAGAGCAGGTGCCTCCTCTGGACCAGGGGAACCATAGCCAACATGAAAGCAGCCCACCACGACCAGCCCATGCCACATTGCCTTATCTTTTCCATGGAGAATGTGAATGAGGCCAGGGCAAGTAATTGCATGTCAAGGGGGAAAAATAAAACCAAAAAAACCCCAACCATGTTGCTCTGCTCCCAGCTGTCACACACTGACACTTCTCTCCCCATCCTGGTTTCCCCATTGCCTCAGCAATATCACACAAACTGGTTTCTGGCTTACTGAGCTATGCAGTATTGCCCCTGGCCACTGCATTAGGCTCCTCCATCTCGCTTCCATAATGTTGGGTAAACAGTATGAACTGACAGGAAACCTCTACATCAAGCTTCCATTTCCAAAAACCACTCAGATCCCTGTATTTTGCTACTATGCAAGTTACTATTTATAAATACTGCTGGTTGACCAGTTACTTCTCATTATGACTGTGCATTTAAATAGACCGCCTAGTGATAGAGAAGAAGGCTCTACCTGTCCCAACACTCACTCTCTTATTTGCTGCGGCTCACTGTCCACCTACATCTCTCACTTTCCCCATCCTCACTGCAGTAACCTCCCACTGTAAGTGTTACTTCAAGGTAACTCTTCAGAACGGATCCTGTGACATGGCAAATCGTTTTCTGCTCCCAGCCTCTCCTGCTGGAAAGGAGAACTATTCCCCTTATTTCATCGCTCCAAGATTTATTCTCCTCCTTCTCTGATCATTCCTTAATATAATCTTTCAAGCGATGCTCTCTGCAGGACAAAGACTTTAATCATGCAGTTTGGATATAAATAATCAGCCTCAAGGTATGCAAAATCCCCATCTTAATTCCTCCCCTTTTCCTATCTTAAAACTAAACTAAACAAAAAAATTCCAGGACACCAAGATTAATGACTGGTTGTATGGAAAAAGTAGCAAGGCTTAGCTTCCCATCCAAACTGATGTCTTTGTTGACTAACCAAAAACTGCCTCTTGCCAGCTTGAAAATGCGGGCCAGAAATGAACGTCTCTTCTGCTGGCAGGACTGTCTGGCCAAGGAACAGTCTGCCAGAAAACAGCACACCTAGACGAAAAGTACATGCTGCATTTGGGGAGGGCACTACATGGGGGCATTTGGCCTATAGTTAGCTAGGAAGCTGTTTGTAAAATGGCACAAGAAGGAATGGAGAGGTTTTCCTCAAGTTTATGGGAACAAGTACATCGTATGATGCTGCAATGTCAGTAAAGCAGATAGACCGATCCAGAATAAACCCTCTAGCACCGTGTTCCTAAAATCACAAGAGGGGAAGAAAGCCCTGAACATCAGTGAATCAACCTAGGGAGTGCAGAGTACAGAACACAGAATTAAACTGTGGTTGAAAATTTCTACTTATTATTACAGACTAGATTTCTGCTTTGGTTCGATTCCACCCGTGTGTCCAAAACATCCTTTTTACTGCTCTGCCTGTCTCAAATACTTGGCAGAGTCATTCCTGCAGAGCCAAATCACCATTACTTCTTCTAAAAGACAGAGAGTAGAGTAAAAATTTCTTCAGTCAAGACAAGTCTGTCACCCAGGTGGACTCCTCTCTGAGTTACCCCACTCTTGCTAGCAGTATAGCAGTATTTCATTGCACGCTAAAACTCTTTAAAGAAAGAGGTTAATCTGAGCCCGGGCTGGCTGTGCAGCAGCCGCAGCACTATTGAGGGTGGCTGGAGCTGACGGCATTTTGAAAACTCTTTCCTTGGGGAGCAGGAGAGAGCAGGCTGGAAGATGGTGATTCTTCAGTAGAAATGAAAAAAGCCTGGCTTTCAGCAGGCAAATGCTGAAGGTAATGGGATTCTGTGTGAGTTATGAATTTTAAACACTTCTATAAGCACCGTCGTTTCCA
>NW_008824894.1:133723-139443 GCF_000699105.1 Pygoscelis adeliae
GATTGAATAGAATGAGGGAGGCTTTGGAGAACTGCTCTTTTTGTTTTCCTAGGTCTCCCTCACTCATCTCCAGCTCATTTCTAGATTCTTTTCCAACTGTGCTGTAAAGCTCTTGTGAGACATGCACAAGCCATCAAGCAGACACCAGTTTGCAACAGTGGAAATGAGGAAAACTCAAGTTCTAGCTTAAGATGGAGAGCAATTTCCTAACATTCCTGTCATGCTTCAGAAGATCCAATTTCATTATCTACAATCAAAAGCAAATTAATTTATCAAGTTTCTAATGAACACATGGTTTTAAACTGCCACAGGCGCTCAAGAATTACAATCCCAGAATGCTTCAACTCAGGAGAGCCAAATCACCATTACTTCTTCCAGAAAACAGAGTAGAGCAAAAAGTTTCTTCAGCCAAGACAAGTCTACCACCCAGGTGGACTCCTCTCTGAGTTATACCCCTCTTTTTTCACTGATCTTTGAAGGCTAGAAAAATATGGGCACATATACTGATTTCAAAGAAAATACACAGACTCCCCCCAGCATTTCTCTGCTGCATGCTGCCTCCCCTGCGCCCTGGAAGGAGGCTGTTCCAAAAGCCAGGTCCTTCTGCATGTCGCCTGTGTTATCATCCCAAAATGGTTTGGATTGTTTGAAAAACTACAGCTAGTTTAAAGCAATGCTATTGTAGCAATCAGACATGACTGGGAAAGTTACTTGAAAAACAACCGAGTTGAACTAGCTTAATACAAACATTCCAGTTTTGTTCTATAAAAGAAATGCAAATAATCCATTACATGCAAATCAGCCATGCACTGCATAAATACAAGTAAAATTTACTTTCCTTCTGTGCTATAGCACTTTGCTCTGCCAAGTTCTGTACATTACCCAGATAGTCAGACACTGGGAGACAAAGGGACTGTTGAGTGGTGTTAAAAAGTTCAGTGCTGTTACTGATGTTACAGCTGCTTATTCGGGACGAAATAGTGGAGAGGGGATTGGAGGCAGTGGGATCAGCCATGGAACTTTTTGCACAAATGCGGATTTCTATGAAATACTCAGTCTTTTTGCTTTTAAGACACAGCCTGGGATTTCTTCTTTTTTATGTCCTATTCCAACAACGCACATATAAACCTGCATAGGAAGTTAGCTAGGTAAGGCTTCCTTGGATGAGTAACACAAAGTGGCTGTGCTGCATAGAAATACAAGCCACATGAAAAATAACCAGGGGAAGCAGTTAGGGCCAGTGTGCCCAGCTGCTGTGTCCATGGGACGAGGAGTCCTCGCTTTCATTCTCTAGTCAATGAAACTGCAGCAGACATGAAATTCCTGTATACGCTACATTTTTGCGCTCAAATTCCTAACAGGACTGCTGTCTATCGCAGTGAAGCGTACAGCTGGAGCCAACAGCTCTCATTTCCAGTCCCTCCACCAGAGCAGGAGGGACTCTGCTCTGCATGTAGCCTAACCAAACACAAGAGCAGCATTTCTAGCGTTATGAGAAATTTTGTTGGATTAAGCTCTAGCAGGAGCTAAGATCCAAACTTTCCACAAAAGCTAGTGCAAGCATGTGAAGAAAGGCAACACCAAAGGAAGGGTAGGAGAGCCTTTACTCACCTATTAATGAATTCAGAGAAGAGTAAGAGCTGACTCGTCTCATCTTGTCAATAGTCTCAAATGACAGGATATACTCTTCATTCTCAGGGCTGCCCAAGGTGCTGCTGGCGCTGCTGCTGGTGCTGAGATTCCCAGGAGAAAATGCAACAGAGCTTCCAGCTGCCAAAAAAACCAAAGGGGGCAGATGCTGAAACAAGAACTGGTGAGAGAATAATTTTTACCCAGGTTAACAGCCCTTTTCTAAATCCTACAACACTCAATGACGGTGAGGGCAAATCCACAACGTCCCCTTTTAAACACTGAATGTTTAAACACAGAGTAAGCATCAAGGGGTCAGAAATGATTCAGTTAAAAATCCATGCACGTTAGGAAGTTGGAAGGCACCTTTTTAGTCCCCAAACGCTCAGAAAAATCAATACTAATGACCAGATAATTGAAACTAATTATGAGGTGGCTTCTCATCTAAGCCCTTGGAGCTGGCAGCTGGATAATCTGGGCTAAAATGTTAGTTTCAGCTCATGTTGTTTTGCACATCGCATTTCCTAGCTTGCAGGAGAAGGGGAGGAAAGAAGAGGCAAAGAAAAACGAAAGAATTTTGAAATGTCCCTTACATTCTTCATTCAGGCTGAGGTTCTGCAAGGACTTGTTCAGGTTCCTAGCTGTAGTAACTGCTCGGATGTTCCCGTAAGAGCTGACGGACCGCAGCCTCGGTGTACATGGACCATCTCGCACTGGTGTCAAACTCCCACCCTCTGTGGATGCAAACCAAAGCGATCATAGCCTTTTGATTATTTCCCAGCAAATACATAACTAAAACACTACCAATATGAGCAGAACTTAGTCATTGCCCCTTAGGCTAAAACAGAATGAGGTACGACAAAGGATCCTCTGTGCACACAATCAGCAAGGACCATGCGCCTCTGCAGTTTAGGCTGTGATTTTGTTACATCCAATAAAACCAGGTGAGCCGAGCCTTGCCAGTGCCTGCAGACTACCCAGAGAGGCACGATGACTCTTCTCTCCAGGTCAGTGCTGGGCCACTGCCCAGACATTGTGCTAGGACACGCTGCTACAGCAGATGCCATTTAGTAGGCAGCATTTGCAGGCTTCTGTCTGCTTCTGCTCATCAAAAATCCGGTAAATTTTCTCATTAGAAGGAGTTATGAAAATTCTGGTTTCCTGACCAAATTTCAGGCCTGGTTTCAACTCATACTTCACCCATGACCTGGACACTTATAATTTCCCAAACTTTCTCATTTTCATTCCTGAATATACACACAGTACCACGGCTTCAGAATAGTTATTTTATTTCAGTGTAGAGGTGGCTGCATTATGGTGGTAGGGCCAATGCGTTCAGTGCATCCTACTTATAAATACTTCAGGATTCTTTTGGATAAGGAAAAGCACTATATAAATTGCATGTAATGTTTATTTCCTGCAGCACAAAGGACAAATGCGGAGAAGCTTATTTTCCAATATGACTTAGTTATTCAGACAATAGGGAGATTAAACTACTCATTGCAGAGACAGCATATGCTCATCTCCAAGCTTCCGTTGCAACAGTCCCATTATCCTTCAAGATTTCCAATGTACTTAATGTCTAAAGAAAATGTGAGGTTAACAACAATTTCACTAGGGCTTTTCATTCCTCACATAAAGCGATAGACACAACAAAAAGGATGGGACCATAGGCCCAGAGCATAAAGTTCTTCGCTGCTTCTTGTCTGGTGCTTTACAGTAGCAAAGAGTACGGTTGGCTCATTGTCCTGTGGTGAGGCTTCTCATTAGGTCAACATGACACTGAAGTTTCAGGTATAATTTGAGGGGAAAAAAAAAAAGGCTGGTAAGCCTGTGTACTGCCTTGACAAATATACTTCAATCTTGACCTGAAGGGAATCCCTTTGAATTTGACAGGGTGCTCAGTCTCTACAACTTGCTGGTGAGCTATAGCCGTGTTTTAGATGGAGACTCAGCAGAGGATGCATTTCTCCAGTGCAATATATTATCGTGCTAAACAGACATTAGAGCTACCCATGTCACTCAACTTTGTAGCAATTGTGCTGTTTGATAAATCACCACCAGCAAGAATTTCATCGTGTTGGGCAAACTCCTTAAATAAAAGTTCCCAAGCACTTTCAAGGCTATACGTTTCCTGCCCACACAAACACAAAAAACCCCTACCTGTGGCAGCTGGAGAAGGGAGAGGGTAATTCTTCTCTTCTTCCATGAACTGCAAGGCAACAGTGCAGAAATTGCTCTCATACTGAACCACCAGGTGACTTAAAGCCACCACCAGCTCCTATGGAAAAAGCAGAAGAAACAGGTATTTCATGGTTACATAGGTCAGAGCCAATGGATCAAAGGGAAACACAGAACAATGTGGTCATTATTGTTGATACTATTGGGTGGCCATCCAGACTAGTAACTCTCCCTTCACTTCACAAGGATGAACTGAAGAAAGCCAGAACACTCTGTCTCAAATCTAATTCTTCACGAGTCTTTTATACCTGAACAGGCTCCTGCTACTCTTTGATTCTGCCCAATATTGTCAAACTGATGCAGTGTCACAGAAAGTACTGAACTGGCGACTAGCACCCAGCTCCCTCTGCTCCGGCGCGTGCAGCAGTCTCGCCCATGAGAAGCGTGCGTTTCCTGCAGAGCAGCAATAAGCTGTGCCGAGGATCGGTGTCCTCAGCCCTCCATGGCACAGCCTAACCCTCTCCCTGTGCTGCACACGTACACACAGAGCAGAGCTCTCGTCCTACAGCCTGTCCTACATTTGCTCGGAGCTGAAGGAAACAGAATCTGACAAGAGGCCCTTGGGGACATGGCTCAGCTCTTCTACAAAGATCCCTGGTGTTTGAGTCCTACACTGAACTGCACAGTCTCATACTGACCCATAAAGCCAGCAGCTAACATGAGAACGGTGCTGCCTACCTGCACAGGATCATCAGTCCGCTCATTCTCATAGCTGCAACTTGAGAACCTGAATTACCGGGGTGGGGAGGGTAGAGAAGGTGAAGTTCAGACCCTCAATTAGGTACCACTTGCTAGGCACTTGGAAACAGCAAACAGGAGAGGTGGAGAGCTGGCTTTGGTTGCTGTTCTCTGTTCAGGGGACTAATCTCCAAAAGAGAGATTTATGAATCTCAAAAAGCATATAGTGCGACATGCATTTCTCTTTTGAATTAAACTGATTAAATGCTGGAACGAGACAACAAAAATTAATCCTCACAATGTTGGTGACAACTGTCAGGATATTGATGTTCCAGTTAAGTAAACACAAGCATTAGGACACCTAAGTACACCCATCAAGAACAATCCAGAATGTCAAAAACTACTTAATGTACTATTGATGTACAATGGTGCATCAGAAATTGTAATTCTTCAAAACCTGAAGAACTACTTTGTCTGTCATCCGTCCTTGTGGTTTCTAAAAGCAGCAAGATCTTTTTACTGAACAGAGCTCATGTTCTCTCCACAGCACTCTTACTCCCTCTCCTCTTCCTCCCCTATGACTGCCACATACTCCATGTTTCTAGCAACACATTACTATTTCATTTAAAACCTGAGATCCTGTAATGTAAAATTTTGCAATCAAAACAGTAATCAACAGAAGAGCATTAGTAGAAGAGTAGCCCAGCAAGAATTCTCGGTGTTTTGTGCACCTGAAAAAGACTTCAGTGTAATTGCTCTCCTTCCTTATCCCTGTCTTCGCATTCTCTTTAAATTAAAAAAACAGGATATAAAAATTCCCACAAAATCCTGAGATTGTTATTCCTATTTCAGCCATTTGCTTAGTGGAATACACGAGCTAAATCAGAGGTCCAGTGTTTGATCTGAACAACAATCTTGTCGACACCTAGACACAACGACATACTACACCTTACTTGTATTATTCCTGTCAGTAGGCTCCTTATTTTGCAGAGTAAATGAAATGTTGTAATATGTGCATTGAAAAAGGGCAAGTGGGTAAAACAGCATCCCAGAACGCTACTGCATGTGACCACCCTGAGCGTGCAGCGTAAGGCTCAGTGCCGAGCCTTCAGCCACAGCAGTAGGTTGATGCTGCTGTTTCCACTGGTGTCATGCGTGCGTGGTGCTTCTCA
>NW_008824894.1:139578-146900 GCF_000699105.1 Pygoscelis adeliae
GAATCCACCATTCCGTACCGCCAGCCCTTCCGTACCTTTCTAACCATGGGGCTCCCATCGTTGATGAGCTGGGCCAACATCATGGCTACATTGTGATCGATGGTGGTGGAGTGATCGGTCCGTTCAGCTGAGTTGCCCACAAATGTTCCCAGTGCAAAGACTGCAGCACAGCGAACCTGAGAGACACAAACATTCATTATTACTTTCCTCTTGTTTCCAGCCCGAAGTTTGCCAGTGGGATTTTTTTATCCCCACAAATGACATCTCTGGAAACCTAGACTACTGTGTCAGGTAAATAGTGAGGGCTAAACAGAAGCCCATGGAGAGTAAAAACCAAAACAGATTCAGCAAAGCATTGAGTTTTAAGTATTCACACATGCAGGAGTATATTTAATTTCCCAGAATACTCGATAACCTTCCCATGGGTGATTTTTCCAGTTGATGTTGCCTAGAATATTAATTAACAGGAATAAGGTACACAGGGAGTTACTGTTGGGATGTGAATCTCTTCAATAAGAGTGCTGAACTACAGTCTTCAGATAAAGGCTTACAGAAAGGTAGAAAACGATGGAAAAAAGAAAAGGAGAAAAGACAGCAGCTCAAATCAGGGTAAACTTTGCCAGATCACACAAAGAACAGAGGGATCAGATGGCTTGGTAATCTTACAGCTTGCCTTGGCAGAGGCTGCAAATGGTGGGGATATGGTGCAATCAGCAACTGCAGGATGTGCTTCACAAAGCAGAAACGCTCGCTCTGGCCTCTCAGAGAGAGGTGCGGGTGTGCCGTAAGGACAGTCAACCCGACCTTCGCGCAAATACTGCTTATAAAATGGGGGGAAGATGGGGCCAGAGAAAGGGGGAGGAGGATGCAGGACAGAAAGACTGAATGTAAAGGGGAATCTAATCTTTAATCACTGCACGTTAGCAATGGTGTTTATCTCCAGGCTTACTTCTCCCACATGCGATGTAATTTCACTGGGGTCTGACAGGCTCTGTCAATCATAGCCAGGCTCTGCACAAGAATCGCTTCTCTCTTGGCGAGTTTGTCACAAAGGTAAAACACATTCAATTAAAGATGTATTTTCACACATACCAGGAGGAGAACAGTTTTCATACTCGGCCAAAAAGACTAGAGGGTTTTTTGCAACACACGCTGCGTTTTGGGACCACATTTTTAACAAGCTTCTGATATGCAAGTAAGCAAAACCCATGGTTTTTGCTAACTCCGGTGCCAAGATTCCAGGGCTTTCAGGCTGTATGAACTCCCCCTGCATTTCTTTGGTTACTTCTCTTGCAGGGCTTGGATGATTTGCACCACCTTGAAGAAACAGCAATAAGATCTTTCTTTGAACCAGACACAATCATAAAGCTCTAGAAGGCCTTGGTTTTTTAAGTATTTCTGTAGCCCTCTGCCAGGATTCTGACAATTCAACTGATGTTTATTTAAAAAGTTGGATTTTTACCTCTGGAATTGGATCCGAGAGGAGACTGTAGAGCTTTTCATGAGCGCTGTCTCTCACACCACACCACCTGGCTGAGTCAAAGTTCTGCCAAATACGTCCTAAACAAATGGCCACCCACTGACGCAGAAGAGGATGTGGATCATTTAACTGCTCCAGGCAAATAGCAATCAGGTTTCCTTGAAGGCAAGCTTCCTAAAACACAAATCAGTGCAATTTATTTTGGATGACAGCTTCCCACCTCATCATCAAAAAAGATGATTATTTCTGAAATAGACAAGAAATCAAGAGAAAATAATTATTCAGTGGTTATATACTGATTTTGTTATAAAATACCATTTGGAAGCAGCATGAAGGGAAGGTCAACTACATGCTGTTATAGCTAGTTAAATAGTTGAGCATTAGAAACACTTCCTGTAATGCATAGAGCCTGTTTTTTCCTCATTGGAAATACTCCTTGCATCTGTCAGAGCCCCAAGGTTTATGGCTCATTCCACATACCCTTCCCAAGAACTTTATCACAGCCATCAAGTTTCCACTTGACAGGCACTAGGCACTATTTCTTTAATAGCATGTCAGTGTGCTGCCTGGAGGGGTAGTTGTCGAGTGACTTGTGTCCTTAACCTCCACTTCCAGGTGCCAGGTACATAATGTGTTTGTCACACCTCCAGGTCAATTTTTCTTTTAATCCACACAAAAATAACGTAAAGCAATCTTCAATTTCAGTTTTCCAGTTCAGGGTTGTGCTTTAATGCAAGCCAGGACACTTTTATCAAAGTGAAGGCACAATGCAGAGAAGAGGTAGGAGGGAATGAAAGGAAAAAGGATGTTAGGACTCACCTGTCCAGTGTTGTAGTTGTTAACAATTACAGCCAGGATAAAAGCAGTCATTGTCCTGTGTTCAGCCTTAAAACAATAGACAACTAATAGTTATCTAGAAAACAGGTCAGAGAACAACTATATCCCATGCTTTCTGAAACACAAGATTATTCTAAGTGCAGTTTGTATCACATTAAAAGAACAAGAGAGGGGAAAGAAAGCTAGAATTTTCTTGTCATCCAGTCCTGTCACTAGTTACACCTGAGACACTTCATCAGACTGCCAGTACGATCCTCCCAACCAACCTCCGTATATTGCTCCAGAGGAGGCATACAAATACCTATTACAGGAAGCCACAAAAAAAAAAACTTTTGCAGAGGGAATTACGAAAGTTGCAGCGCAATTAGGCTGCCTCTGCACCCAGTCCCCAGGAGCCCCCAGCTCCCATCGCCACCACTGCGTAACGTGCGCCTATATAACTTCAAACAAGTTTGCAAAGTCTTGTTTGGTTTGGCTGTCTCTATCACGCAAGCTGGCAGGACCATTTTTAACTCCCCTGGTCACTGACTCCACAGCTCAGCAATGTCTCTCGCCAGTAGAGCAGTGGGCGTCACAGGAGATGGAGGTGGGAGGCAGTCCTATGTTAGCACCAACTGCACCAGAACAGCGACAGATAAGCTAAGACAAGCTAAGTAAACGCTAGAAGAGTCTGAATAAAGATGACTTGTCCTTACCGGCATATAAGGATCTGCCAAAACTGAAAGGAAATACTTGTGGCCGTTGTCCTTCACAAGGTCAGCTTGGCATGACTGAAAAATGAGACAGAGACAAGGAAAAACACAATGAGTACAACAGCATAAAAATACTTTTTCCTCCGATGATGTGTGAATATTTCATGCCTTAAACATTTTTCTCAAAACTCATTTTCATTTGAGAAGCAAAATAAAGCACAAGCCCTCCATCAGGGCCACAACCAAACATCCCTGCAGCAGAAGGGGCGACAGGGAAGAGCAGGTCTAAAGCAAGGAACCCTGTGCCACCCTCCAACATGACAGAAACAGTAGCTGAAAATGTGACCTCCTGCTTAGGAGAAGAGTTCAATTTGACATCTCTGTCCCACATTAAATCTTCACCACTACTTAAGAGCCACCAAAGACAAAACCGAGGAGGAATCTGATTAAATTTTTTCTTTTTTTTTTTTTTACATTTAACAGAATAAAAATTACGTAAGATTAGATCTTCTAAAAGCCCCTAGTCTAATTCTCCACTTGATTTCCAATCCCATGTCAAGGCTATTAGCTTACCACAGATCAGGTTTGCTGATAATTGCTGCTCGCTATCTTCTAGTTGTACAGTTAGATATCTACGTAACTAGTGTAAAATCCTGGTCAAATCTGTAACGTTCCCCAGGCAGGGAGTAAGTGCCCTGACCTTTCCTTTTAGAGGACATTATGGTCACACGCTAGCTACCAAGACTCAAGAAGCAGCTTGTGCTGCATGTTCAGACGTAGGTGGGCGCTCCTGGCTGCCAAGCATGCGGCTGTTGCAGATGCTTTTGGGGTCCCTCCTCTTCCCCCCAGCTGCCCACCCGGTCTTACTCACAAACAGGACTGCAGAGCTAAGGAAGTTTTTGGGTGAGTGTGGTGCGTGACCCTTCTTTAATAAACATAGGGCCTCCTTCCCCATGATTATGGAAGGTGCACTTTGATAGCACAGTCCTCCCTGGTTCTTTCCGTACCGCTGTAGCTGATTGTCCAGCTCAGCCCGGCAGCCAGGATGTGAGAGTGTGTGTCTTGTGAATGTTAAAGTACCATCTTCCACAAGCAGGATGACTCTTGGAGACTGCCGCATGCAAGAAACCTAGCACATGTTTCTCTTACAGCGACCCACATAACTGAGCAATTACCAGTAAATCTGTAAAGGGGGGGGGGAGGGGGGGCGGAGGAGGAATTATTAATTCTTTATATATTCATTCTTTATATTCCATCCAATCCCCCGCCTAGGCAGGACTAGATTTTGACAAGAAGATTTCAACTCATCTACACAAACGAGACTAATCACTGTATTAGTTGGTCAAGTGCTAACGTGTATTCAATCGGTACAACAGTAGCATGTAGTAGCATGATCTCCTACTACACACAATCAAAACTGCAGAGCAACTCCGCTGTCTTTAAAAGCCTGTAAGGAAAATAATGCAGTGAAGCACATGGTGTACACCATGTTTTTGCTAACATACAAACTCAGGCTTCAGGTTGACATATTAGGGTCAAACCGAAAGAATACATACTACAAAAGTGAAAATTTAAGGGAGGAAATACTGACTTGGCAATCAGTTTCCCCCATGACTGTGGTTCTATTGTATGCTTCATGCCAGAGACAGGATCATGTATTTTTTATCAGGCGTAGAAGGTGAAGGAGAGAACTAATTGCTGAAAGGAGAGGGGATGGCAAGACAGAGATGCAAGAGAATATTTTATTGCTGAAGGGAGTAAAGACGCTGTTTTTGGCAGACCAAAGAGCAGAGGGAATGGATTGATGCCAGGCTGCAGCTACAAGAGGCTTTCCTGACTTCTGTGTAATGCTGCACAAAAAACAGGCTTCCTTTTTTCCCCCCCTTTTTCACTCTCAGTGTGAATACTTTCTGTTCCTTACAAAAAAAAACAATCTCTTCGCTATAATGTAGGCAAACAGACACCAACAAAGAGAAGGCTGCCCATCTTCACACTACATTTATTGTGCTGCCACTGTTACCCAAATACCAGAGGCTCGAGGGAGGGAGGCAACGTCTATAAAGCCAGCACACTTGCTCAAACCCTCTCCCTGCTTAGATCCTGTGAGCAATACGGAAAGCCAGCATCAGGAATACCTCCTCCTCAAAGAATAAGCAGCTACACTTGTGAATAATAATACAACATGACCAAAACAAGCTGCAGGCTTGGTGTGAAAGTTCAGAACTTACATAAAATATAAAGTTCCCAGTGCTGGGGGGGGACTAGAGCACAGATCTCCTCTTTCTCCTTAATATAACATATGTGCTACGTAACTTATCCCTAAAAATCTCACAAGTTCCTGGAACACAGCAGCACTGCCACAGCTCAGGGGTGTCCTGGGCGACCGCGCTGGTCAGCGAACCCTCACCCCCCAGGGGGGTAGCTTTACCAAATTATCTTCAGGGAACACTTAACTTGAATATTTGTTTTAATTGTAAGATGAGAAACAGTAGTCACAATCCTGCTAACAAAGGACACATCTGGAAAGTAAGCATACTATTTATGTCACTTCATTGCTTTAAGAAGTATGAGAAATGTTTGTTTTCTATTGTCTTCAGTCAGTTCTTTGGAGTGGTAAGATCCCTTTTTCACTGTCCCACTTTAGTAGTATTCACATTTTCAGTACTGTTTAATGCCCAGGTTTTTTTGGTCTTGCTTAAATTCCTGATTATAATCCTTATTACAGGTGGGGGGATTTTTTTTCCCTTTAAATTCAAGTATTTAAGATTTAGAAGGTGCTGTTTACCAAACATTATCAATGTAGCACATAGCGAATTCTTGACCTAAACTGTATTTGCAAGTGTTATAGCCATCTCCACGTGGCAGCCCACAACACTACTCCTACTCCAACCTATACCTGCCAGATACCTACAGTAGGCAACTTTGAACCATCACTTGCTATGCAGCTCTGCAGGTGGATTGTCTAGAAATACTCCAGCAGGCTTCAGGCAGAGATGACTAGAGTCCTCAATGAATATCCTATGAAAAATCATCTGATTATACATGGAGTTAAAGCAGATTAATCTAAATATTCCAATGTTTATTAGGGACACCTATATATCACACACAAACAATTCTGTCTGAGGTGCAATGTTTCTACAATACCGTTGATTTATCCTGCAATTTTTATAACAAAACACAATTCTTCACAGCATACCACGCTTACTGAAGATATTGTCTGAACGGACACATGGCATACTACACTGCTGTCTCATGTCAGAACACCTTCCTTTTGCCTCCCTGCCCAAAGAGAGGGAGGGACCAGAACAGAAATATTATCTTAGCAGGATATTCTGCTCTCCAGGGCACTAGCAAGTCTTATATAACTTGTTCTCAGTCACATCCAAATGCAAAGAGGAATGAGCAATCAGCTGAACTCCAGTCCTAATGAAAGTAATTTCATCAGCTACAGTCTCCTGAAACCAAATAAAATACACGTACAGGGGACGGCAGATGAAGGAGAGAGACAGCACCGTACAATTATTGCAAGGATAAAGATTATCTGGCAGAATGTTTGAAAATAAACACGCTCTCACATGCTAGGGCAATGGCTTCTGCCTGGATGATGGAGGTAGCACCCACTCGAACCAGAGCCGAGCCAGGTAGAAGCATGCCCAGTGCAGGCAGAGGATCACACCCTCAGACCCACACACCCACCCCACGCACAGCATTAACGCTACAGCGATTCCATGCAGCCTAACAATTAATTACTGCATTTACCCTTCGGTCAGCATCTCCTGCCTGCCTGCCTTCATACTCACAGAGCATGCCCCTGCAGTTGTCATCCCCCTCCAAATCTTATAAAAGGCCATCTCTGAGAAAACGATGCTGACACGCAGCATAGCGTGCTCTCCACGGCTCAGACAGGTCATAAGCTGCTGCATCACTGGATCAACCAAAACGCTAAAAGGCCGTCTCTCTCATCCTGGAGCATGCAGATACCCGTCTGGTGGTTTGTTTAGATAAATTTACCCTCTCGAAATGCAGAGGGTTGGGGAAGCGGAGCAGGCTGTAGCATTAGAGAACTTGGAATCCACACAACATGCACGCTGCGATACTGGTTTTTGTTAAACTTTGTTTGAAACTGAGTTTGTTTAAAACATACATGGCTAAACCTGGTGTCAGCAGAGGAGGGAAAACACATGTCTGTATTGATATTTAGCATATAACAAAACAGTATTCTTTTAGCTTCTGATATGACAACATATTTGTTCCCATTACGGTGCGACAACTCAAGCCACTGCCTGTCCACTCCCTCGGCAGCATTCAGTGCC
>NW_008824894.1:146967-161488 GCF_000699105.1 Pygoscelis adeliae
CCCCTCCTCCTATCTCACTTGCACAACTTCTTCGTGGAGCTAGTGAGCGAGACAGCGGAAAGAAAGAGTAATACAAAATTTAAGAGTACTTTTGCTGTTGTTTTGTTTTAAAGCACAGCCTACCAAAGGAGTGGGGCAATAAAATAGAGCATGGGAGCAATACTGATGGCGTCAGGAGAGGATAAGGGGGAAAGAGCCCTCTCAAACTGGCTTCACCACCAGACAAAGTGAAGAATGGCACGACAGTCTGTGTAAATTATACATGAGACTACTCTGAAACGTACCTGGGGCTGAAGCGTCAGCCATGGAGAGGCATGCATCAAAAATAAGCTTTTCAAGAGTAGCTTTAAGATGAACAGTTTTCATTTTCTTTGCTTTCCAAAATCCTCTTAGGATGTTAATGAAAATATATTTATAAAACTAAACCTGACAATGCTAGATCAACAGTGGGGAAAAATTCCAACAAATTCAGTATTATTCTCCATACTGAAATGGAAGAGACATAACAAAAATAAACCCCCAAATAGGCAAGATCCAACTTCCACAAGCAGTTCAGACAATTTCATATCGGCTTATAATCGTGCCTGCAATTAACTGTGTGCACCATTCCTAATAATTTTACATTGCTCAACTAATTGCACCCACAAACCACGGAGTCATATATATGTCTATACAAATTTATCTACAATTACTTATCTGCTTAATTAATTAAGAAAAACCACACAAACCAGAGCTCTGGTTAAGGCCGTCTTTAAAAATCAGGGCTCAGTTTTTAAACCTTATCCCTAAAGGTGCGAAAATATTGTAGAGAAGATCAGAATCGTGGACCCATGACAGGAGTAACCTCTCTTCTGTGGGGGGCAAATAGTTCTATGGCAACCATCTTCAATGCATCAGCACCTGCATTAGACTTGGCACAGGACTTACAAGTTAAAGTCACCAAAAATTACCTTTGCTTTATTTCTAGAAAAATTCTGTGTCTGAAGACCACCCACAGCCTGTTTTGACAACTGACAGGAATGGTCTTGAACAAAACAAGTTTGATAAGAACCTAAAGTGAACAAATTGAGGGAGAGTATGAGCATGTGCATGTGTGCTCTCACCTGGGAATATGTGACAGAAGATATGAGCGGATTTTAAGACCCTTCAGCAAGCAAAGCAATATCTTCCCCAATAAAGATGCAATCAGTGAGATCTGGTGGCTTTTACCTAGAGAACCTACACCCTAGAACCAAAGGGGAACTAGGAACTGTGAGATGCTAATGTGACATTGCAGCACTAATAGACAGAGCAAACCTGCTTTCATCCTGTGCAGGTATGAGGAGGTGGGCAGCCAACCCACCCAGTGTCAGCACCTTAATGGGGGTTTCTCATTCACAAAGTTTCAGAAGCTAGCTTTCATACAAGTCAAATAAATTAATGAGATAATATGCTGGTCTCCAGAGAATACAGCATCTTTTTGAAGTACCTCAGGAGAAAGTCTCAAGTCTAATGCAAGTGGATAAAGCAAACGGGGGGCGAATTGCTAAAACCCAAAAGAAACAGCCAAGCTCAGAAGTACTCACACTGTCCACTGCCAGAATTTTGGCCCAGATGAAGACAAGGAGTGGTCTCAGCTCGCGAGCTGAACTTTGAAGTAGCTTCAGCACATACGGGAAAATGCCAACAGACAGGGCCTGGGGAGCCAGAGAGAAGAGCAAACCCTTGTGAACGGCTCAGCTTTACTGCAGAGGCAGCACCGTGCAGGTGCAGGACTGAGCACTCTGCGAAGATGCAGCATATTTAATGACAGAGATGAGAAATCTGGTAGAAAACAATTTCATACATTTCTAGTAAAGAGGGGATCCCTGTGTATTTGTCTAGTGCTCATTTTAATCTTGGATGTCACCAGATATTTTCAGACTCATTTGGTCCACGGAGACTCCGAGTTAATCTAGCACTAGCTTTTACTTGTTACAGCCTGCATTATTTTATGCTTCATGATACGTTGTGCTCTCCTCAGATGGGGCCATTTGCTCTCACAAGTAAACATATTGCAAAAGCTCAATAATTACAGGCTTCCCACTGGAAATTAAATAGGCCTCTTGCCTGACAGACATTTTACCAAGCCTTTTCCGTGGGATTAGAGACTATGCTCACAGGAGGACACGCAACACTTTAAATCTCTGAGAACCCCACCGTGATTGCAGATACCCTTCCCAAAGCACAATGTAAAGGAAACGTATGGTGAGGGATTGCACTTGCGGCGCTGGGCTCCCGGGGGGTTACCACCCACACAACCTGGCACCAGCCGAGCATCACCCGGTGATACGGCCAACGAGGTTTATAAAGCACGTAATAGCCAGAGCAAAGGCCACCGTGGCTGACCCGCAGCTATGTTTTGATCCTCATAGAATTTTATAATCCAGAGGTCTTAAAATCACCTTTAATGCATACTTTCTTCCTACCACTGAGGGCTAAGCTCTCTGCGAAGGCATGCAGAAGGACGGGAGTCTTGGCTGAGATGAAGGAAGAAGGGAAAGAAAACCACTAAGAAAGTCCCATCATTGAGCTATTCCACGGCCAGCTGGTGGTTCATCTCATCACTTTTATCAACAGATAGCTCCATTTACAAGAGTATTTTAAACTGCTCCTCTGTTTAATTCTTATTTATTATCCACACTGTGCTAGCCACTTTCCAAAATGCAGAGGGCAGCTGCCACCTTCTCAGAAGAGCTTATAAAATCCAGAAACCAAATAGATAGATTTTCTTCTCTTCAGAAGAAAATGATGGAGCCAGTAAGCCGAGAGAACAGATGATAAACGTGCTGGGTTTTTGTTATTTATTTTACATGACAAACCTTCTTATTTGTCCCAGATATTTTCTCCTGTTTTGTCCCTTACAATATTTTACACTGAAACTATTCCCAAGGAACTCCTCTTTGTTGTAATGCAAACAAGCAGCTATTCGGCCTTTTTGATTAATACAAACCACTTTTCTTTTAGGGATGCTTGCTTCATTTCACACACATGAACACATGAAACACTGATCATTTGTCAAATCTGTGGAATATCTTCCACATCTTCCTTCCATAAATCATCATTTGTATTTATCGCCTATACTGAGATAAACTAGACTTTTACAAGACAATATGCAACATCCACGCACCAAGCTAACTGCCCAGGGACCCAGGTCCAAAAATCTTCCCAGCAAATCAAGAGCTCGCAGCCGATGTACCTGGCTCAGCAGCACCTGCAGAGGAGAGGGATAACGGTTATTGCTAAAAAGAACAAAAATCCTTGTGACTGCAGAGCAAATGTAAGAGGACCTCAGGATCATTACGCGACTTTGAACAAAATGATGGTCTGAACAAAAAAGCTGGAAGACAAGCCCTGCCTGCTGAAAACTTTCACCCCACTGAACAGTGTCACCAACAGGTTGCTGCCCCTTCCTGATAATGCTCTCCTTCGTGAAGTTTCTGCAGACACTTACAGGCTTTTTCCTAGGCATGCAGTTATCCTCAGTCTCCACATCATTGCTCCACTTGTTCCCTCTGCTAATTTTTCTCTCAAGCGCAGTGGTTCTTATGCAGCATAGCTCTGCTAGATGGAAGCAGCCCCTATGGATTTCAAATATTCTCATCGTACCACCTGCCTTTCCCCAATAAAGCAGGAACACGATTGTATCTGCAGGAAGGATTCAAAGGTGAGCAAAAGGCCCAGCCTCCCATTACTCAAAACAGCTCAGAAGCAGAAAAAGAGGCTTTGCTTTCCTTGGCAAATCGATATGAGAGACTTAAGAGGGAAGCAAAAGGTCACATTAGTCGTTAATAAAAATCTCATTAAAACAGAGTCTGACAACGATAATGAGGTGGTAGTTTACTGGCTTATACCTACCCTGGTGTGAAATATTAACAGACAGACTTTCAGTTCTTAATCTCCTTAACAGATGTAAGATATTGGAATGCAACGTTTAATCCTCAGTTTAAATTGAGTAACATCCCTCAGCATGGGTCTCAGAGAAAGAGACTCGTTGATTTAGCTCCCCAATTCCATCCCTTTCTCAGTGTTTTTCCACACTGCATATTCAAATTAAATTATTTTTCATGTTTAATATTGAAGAATAACTAAATTACTTGGCTCATGTCTCATACTATGGACGACTGATACTAGATACTGAAGTGGTGCAGAGAAATTCCAGCAGAAAAACGTGGTTACAAGGGACAGTGTGTTTCACCTCTGAATATCGGAGCTGAGATCTCAGGACAGGTCATAAGAGAAAGGATTTTGTTCATCCTGCCCTAGCTGGCACCAGCCTATTCCATAAACTTACTACAGAACTTGGCACGATTAACAATGTGCTTTAAAGATGCCCAGCACAAGAGTAACAGGGGCAGCTGTGTGAGATTAAAGCAGTAATAGAAACCAGGGCATGGTAGAAGCTGGGGCAGCTGAAACAGACAGGAACATGTTAGGTGCCGGGTGCTTATGCAGACATGGGAGGCATACAAATTTGACAATGCTGTTGTTATCTGACCTTCAGAAAAAAACCAAGTAAATCCACAAACTCTGTCATAGCTGGGGGAAACAAAAAATGGATGATAATTGAAAAGGATTTCCAGGTGAAGATGCAAAACCACATCTCAACACTGCCAGCATCCCACAAGAACCTTTAACCAAATCAAATTGTGTCTTATTTTAAAAGCTCCATTTCATTATTTTCAAAAACAAAAGAAGCCATCAATCTCTCTCTCAGGTTTTTATATTCCCACTTCCCAAACTGATCTGCACAATAACCCGAAGCCAAAACTGACACAAATTCTAGAGACTTGGATGAGGATGTGAGGAGTCTATGCATGATTTACGAACTTTTAGTGAAATTACAAAATTGCTACACTGTGCCACTATATGCACACAGCACTGCATCACATCCCTCCCTGACATTTGTCCATCATTATTCCTAAACAGAAGACAGGGAAGCTAATTATGTCCACACATGCAAGTTAGAGGTTAAGCAGGACAAAAGAGGATGATTTAGAAGTAACAGTCCACATTTTAGCAGGAATCTCCTAACAAATGCAAGATGGTAGAAGGGGACTGCAGCAGTGGTCTCCCCAGGGCTTTCTGCGGAGTAAGTGCTGCTCTTGTCTATGTGCACTGGAGATGGCATGGCAGGAGGTACCTCCACAAGGATCAAGCATCTGCTACTCAGGCTCGTTCAGGCTGTGCGTATGCTAACTTCTCTTTGATGACTTCTCTCTCCTCTGCACCAGGAAGCCACCTGTGTCCAATCTGCCCCATGCACAGCAAGAATTCAAAACGGAAAGCAACTTCTTGAAGTCAATAAAAGGCCATTTACAAAGGACCGTCTCCCTGTCCCTGACAAATCCAAGCTTTGCATGGCTGGCATCATGCCCCTGGCACTCAAATACCTTCTTTCCCCAGGGGCACATCTAAAATGGGAAAACAGAACCAACCTTTGTTAGGCTTACAGCAGCGTAGTCTAAGCGCTCCCAAGGGGTCAAAGCAAAAAGACACTCAAAAGGGGTCTGAAATGCACTTCCTTCCCTCTCTTCATCAGTTGGTTTCTGATTCAAAGTACCTCAAACCTGTTAACAAGCAATCTTATTCCACTGTACAATTAATATGCTTTAATTATAAGAATAATTACATTGCCCTAGCTCATTTTTGCTCCAGGAAGGAAAGCAGGTTCCTTTGCCAGGTGACCTCTCAATTCCACTGCAAGGTTAAGCTACCTGCAGAGCCCTCTGGTGCCAAATAACTCACTGGAAAGCAGCAAAGGTGGTGCTAGAATAGAAGCCTGCCTTCCCCCATTGCAGTGACAGAGATAAACCATACATCTGATTATCCAACTGATCTCTCAAGGTTTGGGAGGCTAAGGGAAATTAAGAATTGGTCTTACAGAGACTGATGGTGCTGTCAGTCAGAAAACAAGCTGGTAGCTAACAGAGGGAAGGTGAGTCTTCTCACATTTAGTGAAAGAAATCACATAGCCTTGTACAAGTGACTGGAACCTTGTTCCTTTAAACAGAAAGACTTCTGCTGCCTGGTAGAGAAGAAACCACAGCTACTTTCACAAGGGTTTATATTTCTGTCAATACAAACTCCTGGGGAGGAAAGGGCAAGAGCAGATGACAATTGTAACATGCGCCTTGCCATAAAATATTATTTGAAATTAGGTGTTATGTTTCTCCTAGATTTAATTCTCCTTTATACATATGAACTTTGTCTAGTCTGAGCAAATGCTTATGACCAGAACTCTACATTTCTTCCAGGCATGGTCTTCAGAGACTTGTTTCTATGTTCCTGCAGCAAAATTTCAGGATCACATTAAAGGGAACACTTTCCAGGCTGTACCAGACAGATAAAAAAAGCCATTTCCAAACTATTTACACTGCAGTAACTTCCACTTGCTGAAAACAGAGAGAAGATGAAGTCTCTGTATGACAGAGCTGGCATGTAAGAGGAGATACCACAGGAGAAAACAACAAAGATGTGCTACTCTGTGAAGAAGTCTTGCTACTTCAGAGCAAAAGAGGAGGCAGCAGAGCCTGATACTGTTGAAGCTGGAAACGGACTATAACAGGAAGTTTTGCTCAACAAAGAGTGAAGGTATGGGGGAAGAAAAGCACTTTGTCTTCATCTGCACAGGTCTAGCAAACATGCAATCAGCTCTAATTAATCCTGAAGGAGCCCACGTAATTTATGTACCCAAATGCCATCTGCTTGATAGCGCAGCACTCAGCAGGCAGGGAGAGACACGCACAAACACACCGAAGTCAGCTGCGGCCAAGCTCTCTGCCCCAGCCGCTCACCTGCAGGACAATGGGGAGCTGCTCCGGGGGGTTGCAGTTCTCCACACCCATGGTCAGCCACACCTGGAAAGCCGTCAGCTGCTCCGCAAAGAAGGGACTGTGCTGTTGGAGCAAGAAGAGGAATGCAAGATTGGTTTAAAAAAAAAAAAAAAAAACCAAAATATGTGAAACAACTAGTTTTGGCACCTATGGATTCACAATTTATTGTTTCCAAAAACGATTCTTTTTAATTGGCAAATGTTTGTTTGGGGGTTTTTTAATGTATAAAAATTGTCCAAAGACTGACCAGATACAATTCCCTTTAAATATGCTGGCATTCTCTAATGTAAGTGTTTGAAAAAAGGAGAAGGAAAGAGTAGAGAAACAGGAAAAGATATCACAAAAGGTCTTAGGGAAATCTGGTTAATCTTTTCCACATGAGAAGCAGATAGAACAGAGTGGGTTTATCTGCTCTGCAGGGGTAGTTTCACTCCCGTAGCAGCACAGAGCACTACCTCTGCCCAGTCCACAGTGAATACAATCCAACAACAACAACAAAATGTCCATGCACATCTCGGCCTTCCCTGGCTGCCATAAACCCCTCCTACAAACAGGTGGCCATTCAGATGTGCTGGTTTGGGCTGTAAGAAGGCTGCCTCCTATTTATCAGTTTTTTAATTCAAGCCTTTTATTTAGCTATCCATCACTTCTGACACCTATAATGCAGTAAACTTCATATAGGCAAACAAAAATCAGAACATTTACTTAAGATATTGAATCCACTAATTTAATTAGAGATATCCTGGTAGCGTGGGTAAATGAGCATGAAAACAACATGCAGAGCGCTACAGTATTTAATAGACTTTACACTAGTGCCCTAATAAAGATATGAGGGGTGGGGTGAACTCCCATCAGCTAACACCTATCAGTTGTACTTTGGTACTTAGTACTTAAGACAGTACAATCATACGTTGTTTACAAAATGCATCTGAATGGCATTCAGTAAATATAAAGGATACTAGCTTGTGGCATCTTTAGACATAAAGGGATCTGGTTCAGGGGACAGCAAATACAAGTAGAGAAAATACCGCATACTTTGAAGAACATACGACGTAACTACAGTCTTACTCTAACAAGATGTGATTGTTTGGGGGTGCACCACACTGGCTGATGAAATAGGAAGTTTACCTGGTGAGATCTGACATTCTGCAGCACATTTTAAGTCCCTGGAGCCTGCTCAAGTGTGCAGAGCATCTCTCATCTCCTAACACCGATGGTGACTGGCCGGAAATGTGATACTTATTCCCCAAAGCGCTCTAGTCTGCAGTGCACACTCAGACAGTCCTTGGGCACATCAGCATCCCCCGCCAGCGCAGGAGTGCTGGAAGAAACGTTCCTTTTGCCATCTATCACACCAAGTTCGTGGTACAAGCTAGGTATGAGAAAGTACTGACCAAAGCACACAGCAGCTTCCAGTTAGGAATCTACAGCGAAATAGAAATCAGGGGGGAGGAGGCAGGGAAGAGATGGGAGGACGGAGAGTAAACCAACACAAACCCTCCAGAAGCCCAATCGCTCCCCTGCCATCCCCAGTACGAGCGCTGTGAGCCCGCAGGCCCTTCTCCATCAGGTTACCATATTTTCCAGGTCTGACTAGGAAAGAACACCTAGAGAATAAGCAGAAGCCAGGCGTACGTGGTTTATAATGAGCTGCTGAAACAAAACATCCCTGGAGAGATTATCAATTGCTTTATCCAGGGCCAGACTGGACTCTAAACCCACAGCAGCCAACGTGGCCGGTGAGTGGATGGCAGCAGGTAATCCTGTGACTCACCCGGGCATTTGACATCCCAGACACTGATTGCTGCTTCTGCCAGCCTAGTTATGAAACAGGCTGACTAACCTCAATAACACAACGCCCCTTCCCCCTGCCTTGCGTCGAATGACAATTTCTCCCAGGATTACTGCTGGCCAGCAGCAGCTAACCTTCTCTGACACACAACACTTCTTGCCGGGCGTAAATCAAGAGGTTTGAGGGCAAAACGTTGATTAGAATACAAGGAATAGATCAGAGGTGTGCAACTGCCTGTCTGCTCCAACCATTTGTCACACTGTAGAACTAAGCCCCTTCCACTCCCTCCCAAACAAACAGCCAAGTTTCATACTCCTTCTGCGGTGCCTCACAGAGAGACGTTCCAACAGGTTAATATCCGTCCCCTCTCTGCAGAACAGGCACAAACCTACGCGGTATTAATCACACTGGATTTTAAATGAAAGCACAAGGAAGAGCTCAGAAGAGGACTTGTTCCTGCCTTTACGTCTAGTGCCCGGGCTAGCTTGGAAACTCGCAGCATTCAGGCTGCCAGCTGCACACTGATAGCTCTACCTACCTCAAGTTCTAGTCAAAATACACAAGAAATTACATCTGTCAGGCTTAAAAACCTGCTTGTAAATTGCTTCCACCCTATATTGAATCAATCGCTAGTTGAGAATAACCACTTTTATCTGCTGATCTCTTGTCTAATCCCTAGCAAGCGTTTGCCTCCTCCCATCCCTGAAACACACACAATTTGCTAAATTTCAACTCACTTGACAGTGAGTGCCCAGATGAGGTCTAAGACTAATATAAAAGCACGCACTGACATTGTTAGAGACCCAAAATAAAAATTTACATAAGCTAGGAAAGGAAAAATCGTATTTGTTTAAATTTTAAAATACAGCACATACAGTGGGGGAAAAAAGGGGCGGGAGCATAAAAGCCTTAGGGCATCTTTATCAACCCCCACCCTCGCTGAAGTCCACAGCTCCCCTCCTGTACTCAGGTCTTTGGAGACAACCTGCAACGCAGCCAGAAAACCTTTTGGAAGTTTGGCAACATAAATAAAATGCAAGAACGTTACTGTAAAATTAGAGAAAACATCACAGTGGAATAGGTAACTGAGGTTGTACTGTAATTATTAAAGGTTTCCATTCATGAAATATCAAAGGAATATCGAGAAAAATCCTTTCTGATTAGAGGAATTTAAGCCAAATATAATATTAAAAATTTTACTTTTCTGCTCTCTGAGATTCACTAAAGGAGGAAAAAACCCCCAGTGACTCTTATTAAAGATACTATGCTTAAGAAAACGCTTTGGACATATGCTCAACCTTTATTTGATTTTCAAATAAACATAACTCCACTAAGAGATAATTTTTGCGTTAGTCTTTCATTTCAAAAATCATGCTGGCATGTTGGGATTTTTTTTGGTAACAATACCGTTAGTCAAGACTGAGTGCTCTGAAATTTTACGAGTCAGGTCTCAGGCATCATTGCTACTGGTAGGAGTTTCCTCCTCACCAACAGGTGTGGGCCGAATCAGACATGCATCAGAATCATGCAGTGGTGAAGAACTTAAAGGAACAGATTTAAAATCAGCTTTAAGTGAGGTGAGTAGACATTTACAATTTTCAAAAAATATAATCCCTTAAACTGCAACAATTCAAGATTCAACAAGCAAAAGTGATGCACTGAACTGAGGTTTCAAATAATGGGTTAAAACCGGGCACACAACATTTTGAGATATTATCCAACTTACCCTAAAGGCAGTTCCTTCCTCTATAATTGTAGGTAATTGGGAAAGGCAAATATCAACTGCAAGGTCCCACGCTTGCCTAGAGAAAAAGGTGAAAGAGGAAAGAGAAGTCATTACAAATGATCCATAAGGAACATCAAGGTAACATTAAATTCTGATCTTACAAGTATCTGGACAAAGCAGTGTTGTCTGACTGGCTTAGAAATGCTTAATATTCCCTTTTTTTTTTTTTTTTAAGACAGATGTAACATATGAAAACTATTCCGAGTGAGAAGGTCTACTCCAGCATCACATCAGGCTGCCCAACAAAATGTGAGCAAGGTAAAAAGATCCCTAGCTGAAGTTCACAGAAACTGCTCCTCTCTGTAACACAGAAAGAAGCCAGAGTGAATGGAAGTCTTATTATATATCTGTCCTCATGCAAAAATGGATGACCCTTTTTTTTTTTTTAAAACTAGAAAAATGAACTCAATCCTGGATTAGCTCCAACCCATAATCCTTCAGCACACACCTCTCTACATGCATCCAAAACCTCGCTGGCTCTGTATTCAAGTCACATCAGCTCAGGAAGATGCAGTCCTGCTGACAAGCCCTCCAACTCACAACTCACGGATACACCTGCACCACCACTCGAATTCTCCTTTTCCGCATCCTCGACACAGAAACTGTGTCACTGCACATATCGCTGAGAAAAGTAACTCAGCCTCCATTAATCTAATTCCGAGTTGGGTTTTGCGTGGCAACCTTGTTTACAAGGATTGGGTCTACATGACTCACCCTAAGGATGGAGAGACATACACTAAACTAGAAGAAAAGAAAATATTTAAAGATTTCAGTTTTTACACTTATCTACTATACTATTTAAAGGCTAAAGTATTGTGACTTACAATATTTTAGTGTTACAGTTAGAACAGCACGTAAATTACGTACAGTGGCCAAGGAACCTGTTATGGCTGATTCAGTGCAAACAGAACGTGCTAACAGTCTGCTTCAAAATGCTCACAAACTAAAAGAGGACCAAACTAAAATAAATGCATTTGGTCTCCAAAGTTCCTAAAACACCTCTAAAAAAGTGAAACAGTTACTTTTCACCCCAGAAACAATTATCCCTACTCTATCCATAGACGTTCCATGCACTTTTCATTTTAACATATGAATTTATGCACTCTGAAAGGCTAGTGAGTTAAATCACCACCCGCTGGGCTTCTTACACAAAAGAAACTAATTTACTCTCCACACACATGTGCTCTTCCATGGCTTGTGGCCATCATGTGTTAACATCGATACGCTAAGCAATTTTTCTTCTCCTAGGAACATTTGCAGACGTAAGGCCATAGGTGATAATCAATACAGTGTATTTTAGTTACCTGCTCTAATAAGTTCTTAAATCACCCTGTTTTGAGTCAAACAAAGCCTTCCATTAGAACAACTGCCAAGCGAAATCTATCCCATTAGCCTAACTGGCAGCTGTTCTCAACCGAAAACAATCTCTCCAATTAGATGGAAAAATAAACTATAAAGGCTCTTGCATTTTTTCTATGGATTCAAGAGATGCAGCTCGTTTTAGTTGCCCCAGACCTTGTGCCTCTGCTTCACAGCGTTCACCTTCCACTTGACAATATGCTGCCAATATAATTAAGAGGTAATCAAGAGGTAATCAAAGCACAGGCAACAAATGCTTCCCCCATGCTCAGTAAAGACCCATGCTGGTGACAAAATGTTTACACAGAGCTGATGAGAGAGATATTTATTCTTGGTTGAGGCAGAGGCAAAGTCAATTAGTACAAATATAAAGATAATTTTACTTCAAGCAAAGAATGAATATTTCCAACTTTCAGGTTTCTTGGAGGAATGGGCAATACTACCTAGAGAAATTCTCTCAAACATTAGGAAATGTCAATACATAGTGCCTTTGAGATAAGTTTTACTACACAGGAGAAAAATGGTTTAGAGATCAGAGACAACTAGTCTTATTTTGGCTGCCTTTAAAAGGATTCTGCATAGGTTGTTATACTGCAGAGGCACAGAGCTAAGATGCTGAGCTCCTCAAAGTCATTTTAGGTAGGAAGCACTAATATCACTACAAAAATGTCCAAAGCAGCCCTGGAAGGTCAAATCTCAAAGGTTTTAAGTGTTATCAGAAAGAACAAACGAAAAATTAAAAAGATATTTTAGTAGATTAAAACAAAACCTCTTTTTACGCTTCTAAAAACAGGCCATTAAAAATCAATGTAGCCACATAGCCGATGTTACTCAGTCTTTTAAAAGAGTAACCACCAATATAAAATCTTAACATTACTGCTATCATGATCTAGAGAGCTGCTGATTAACATCAACTGGGTAAGAGAGACTAATCAATTCAAATGCTTAAAATGATTCTCCAGCCTGTCCAAACCTGCTCAACACACTTTTTCTTCTCTGTCTCCGCAGGAAACAGAAAACCTCCCCAATCAACGAGACGTGAGCAAACAAGTTTTGCTTGAAGTAAACATCGCACTATTTCCAACTACTAGAACAGCTACATGCCACTTGCGAGACTTTAGGTCGCACAACTCATGAATGAGTTGTCAGATAGCTAACTCAGTGCATTGGCAAAATAGGTGATGGCATTAAGCAGGCGTCACAATAATTAAAAGATTCAAAACAAGCCACAAAGGAATGGTAAAGAACTAACGCCACGGAGTATGTGGACAGAAAGAGAAGGGGAAAAATACTTGTTACAGTCATGGTGAAAAGTGGCTGTTGGTGGTGGGGAGGAGGAGCAGTGATTGACTGTTTTAATGTGCCAAAGGGAACTAGAAAGGTGGGCAATCTGTAGATATGCTCTGTGAGCTAATACTACACTTTAGCACACAAACAAAAGATAAATTAGGGAGCAGCAGGGGAACAAAGATGGGTGGCGTTGCATCCTAGAAATGATTTATGAAAGCCAACCCAAGAGATCACCACCTCTCTTCCTTTCTTTGTGGCCTTTCTTTGCGGAGACTGCTGTTTGCAAAGTGGAAGTTTGGAAGATTTGTTTTCACTACAGTAGGTACCAAAAGAGCTGGGTAATACCTCCGCATTGTTCCTTCCTTATTGCGCTCTTCCAATAACCCCCGGACCCCTTGCTGCGACAAGACGACACTATGATGCATCCACCAGGTGACAACCGACTGAAATATCGCAGTGTTTCAACTTCACTACATTATGCTACTAAAGAATGTGTTAATGAGGTTTTTTTATACTATGTTGTCCTAATCGCTCTGTATGTACAACAAATTGATAGAGCACTTGCATAAGAAGAGAGGACAACTCCTCTTTGTACACCCCAGTTAAGTTAGAAGCTACCGTACACTTAATGTAAGGTTTTATACACATTCTTGTTATGTCTCCCCCAAAAGGGCAATAAAAACAAGTAATCCCACACAGCGACTGATTTGACCAAGTCCAAAGGATTTCCATTGTACACCACCTATCAGGAGGTGGCCATTTCTACGTGGTCTAAAAGCAACGTGTATGAGGCACTAACTCGAGAGAACTTGGAAAGAGGCACCACAGGAGGCGAAGCTCGAGTTACCTGTCAGCGGGACCACCAGCCCTCAAACCACAAATTCAAAAGTTTTTTTTTATGCAATAAACCACGCAGCACGGCTATACTTATTCTTATGCTTGTTCGAGACCTGGCAACTTTAATAGTCTCGCATCTCAAAAAAGGCAAAAGCCTTTTACAGTGCTCCACGCTATGCCGCGAAGCAATCGCTTTAAAGAAAGGGGTCAAACTCACAGACTTTCAACTATGTTAGAATAGGGGACTGCTTAGGTTCAACTACTGAGAAAACATACTTCCTCTCATGCACCTCCCATATATATATTTCAGAATAAATGTATATTAAATCCTCTCCTTAGTTGGAAGATTGACTCAGTTAAAAAACAGGCAAGAAAGTGCTTTTGTTTATCCCAAACAAGCAAAGCAATGCAGCATGCCAACAGAAACTGTCTGCAAAGAAAACAAGCCAACAATGCCCTGCATCTGTCTGCACTGATCAATCAGTTCAACAAAGTACTCAACATACAAGATGCAAGGCATCATCCTGGGAAAGGATAGAGTATTTCAGAATACATGAAAATTAAAAATGAAAAGGCATTGCTCCTCCATAATTCTACAATAAA
>NW_008824894.1:161568-172583 GCF_000699105.1 Pygoscelis adeliae
ATTCCATCATTAACTCTCTTCTGCTGTGACAGAAATACTCATATATTTGTCTTTATATTTTAATTTCAATTTTTCTTAGCCCTTCAGCACAAAGTCCCTATTCACATGCCTCCCAGACTCCATCTATCTCCCCCCCTCAGTTTAATACCAGTTTCATTACAGTAGGACTGTTTAAACTTTTAATAATTTAATGTGAACTCATCCAGCTGCCTTTACTTTGCTTCACGGAGGTGCTGCAAAGTTTGGACTTTTAAGCAAAGAACAGAAGGCCGAGAGTTCCAGCTTTGCTCAATGACTGTTTTATTGTGCAAATCCATGAAATGTTTGGTAATTGAAGCCCACAGTAGTACTTTAACAGCATAAATGAAACATGGTTACAGTGATGTGCGTTAGTCTTTCTTCACCCACATATACTACATTAGCTGACAGATCATGAAGGCAGATTTTCTTACACTCAAATTTTCTGGGCTGAGTCAATGTCTAATGCTTTTAATTCTCATGTCACATTTTTTATAACATATTATTGATGTCTTTTAACATTCTCTCTTCTTCTGGGAATAATTTGTATTATATTGCACCGCACATAATATTAGTGAAAATGAGTATTTCTTACTCGGACAGTCATGCTGAGGAGCAACTAAAGAGAAATTGAAGCCATCTGTAGTCTTGGGGCTCAGGCACCAGGGTATCTACTTGTTTTGAATTGTATTTCTGGAACCGTTAAATAGTTCAGACTTTATCAAGTACGTTGGACAAGATTTTTCATGGCTTTTTTTTTCCTGCAAGTACAATTCAACTACATAACCTGTTTGATTGAATTTTCAGATTTCAGCCTGAATTCACCTGCTTCACAGTAACACTGAATTCCCTAAGCCTGCTTTAGGGGAGACAGCTAGGAAGCTTCTCAGACACAGCTATTTTTAAAAAAATATTTATTGCTGTGAATATTTGGTTCAACTATGAAATCCTCTTTTCTTCTACCAATGCATTCCCCTGCTCTAGCCACAACTTAAAGCACATGCTTTGCTGCTTTTGTCCTACATTTCTCTCCATTAAACTATTTGTAGTCCATTAATGCGTCTCAGAGATGTTAAGACTAACACATAGACACAAAAAAACCCTGGTTAAATCAACGGTGTAATCTGAATGAATCTAATCCTTCAAATATCAAACAGTTCCAAATACCCTTTCAAACAATCACTTTTTTCTTGCTGACATACTAAGTCTTTCTGTGTAGCTAAATGAGACTCATTTCTTGGAGAAATCGGTGAGCAGACCTGCATCCATTCTGCAACACTCCCGCAATGGTCAAAGACTCCAGCTCCTCTCTTACCTGTAATTGGGTTGCTATATTACGGTTTTCTTTTCAGCTAGAATTTCAAGCTTATTTTATTTGCAGTATGTTATGACTTTCTTTCAACTAGAATTTCATGGTTAGTGTATACACTATTGCAGTATTTCTATTATGGACAAATCATAGCTCTCTCAAAGCATAATTAAGGTACTTCATTTTTAATATATGACCTATGTTAGGAAATATTTCCAAACACATTATTAGGTCTTTTCAAAGGCCATGAATATAACTTGCTGCCAACAGCAGTAACGTATAAACCATAATCCATCACAACAGAGATCAAGATGCTGACAGAGCATCAGGCCTCCTATTCTTACTGCACAATAGACAGAACGACTCCCATAGTTGAATAGCACAGCCAGGCAATCAATATATATTAATATTAATACTTATATTATAGTATTGCCTGCAGCAGCCAAGAAGCTACAGTGCGAGGCACCATACAAATACAAACAAACAGCCCATGCCCATAAGGGTTTACACCTAAGCAAGTAGAACAGAGAAAGCCAATAAAAGAAAGACAGGCACGAAGGAATGAAATGTGTCTGAGCCTACAAACAGGGCAGGGTCACAGACATCAGTTCTCCTGTTTCCTAAATACGGTGCCCTTCTTGGTGAAATAAAAAGATTGACAGCTTGCGGGTCAAATTTTCCCTCAAAAAATAAGTTTTTGCTTTTCCTCAGTTGTTCAGGTAAAAAGGATAATTAACAGAACAGGTAACATTGGCTAGAACAACAATTTAATAGGTCAAAATTTTATAAAGCTGTTTTCAAAAGGACTAAACCAAAAGGAACAGAAGCTCATATCTCCAGCAGCCTCAGTGCTTCTATTGCAACCGTGCCAGACCCCCAAATCATGAGACATTTGAGTGCGACGTAGGGAAAATTATCAAACAAGCACAGACAAAGGGAAGCAAAAAAGGTAAAGAGCAAATGGTTCAGATTTAACGTCTGAAAAGGGGCAGTTATAATTATTCACGAGGTAAACTGATGCTTAAGTCAAGTGCAAGGAACATTTCGCAGCATCTGCCCACCCCTCCGGCACGCTCACAGCCAGCTGCACACTGCCAGCCTCGCTCAGCCCCTCTATGGCTTCAGCAACTCAGCGTCACCAGGCGCGGCAAAGCTCTGTCGTCCAGCTACAGACAGCAAAGCGGAAAGCAGGAACATCACGGTCTGACCTCAGGAGCCCATCTGCATCAGCGAGGAGCTCTTTCTGCTCCTTCCCTTCTCGCTGACTGCGAGATGCTCCCTGTAAGAGAGTCGCAAGGCCAGTGCAGAGCACCACGAGAGCAAAGTCGTGGCTGCTGCTGCGATGAGGAGGGAGATCAGGGCAGCGTATGCAAAGTTCAGAAGAGATGGTGTGTAACATTGCTACCGTCAGTGAAACACTGAGATTTACTTACGCCTTTTCTGCAAAAGGTGGTGCGAAAAATGTACTAACGTACAACAGTAGTTTGCTTCTCCAGTTAGCCTTCTGCTGGGATATTATATAGAATTATATCTGTATGTAGATCCCATTTTTAGTCACTATCTCAGCTGTGAATGTGCAGAACAGCTTGTGTCCGCAACAGCAGAGAAACATGGTACTCTTATATTACCTTTGTGAACAGAGGAGCAAAGCCTAGGAAGCCAGATGAGCACCCAGAGGATAATGGAAGAGAGGAGAACGTATGCATACGTGTACTGGAGAAGCTAAAACATCACACCACCACTTAGGCTGCAAGCAATAAACCAAAACCTGAGTCAGGAACACACACCTGGTACACACAGGATCAGGGTTACATGGGAACAGTGAAAAGTGCGAGGCCCTAACACAAACAACCCAACTAAACAGCCCAAAAAGCACGGAGGGAGGGAGGAGGAGGGGTTGGAAGTCCCTTCAAGTCTGAAGTCAGATCCTTGAGGAGCACTGGCTGATACACACCAGAGCCACTATTTGCATTCATTATGCATTTATAACACTGCAGGAGAGAACCTGGAGGTTCTTGCCCACCGCTGGCAGATCAAACCACTGCTGATGCCACGGCAGCCAGGACTCGCTCCCCAAAACATTGGCTGACATGCAGGGTATGAAAAAATCTGTGAAAAGTCTCAATAAAACAGCAATCAGCAAAAACTGGCTGTATCATCCACGACGTAACAATGCAGATGTAGATTCAATGTGATCACCGAATCATGTTGTTTGAAGTTTCCATTCTTTTCAACATTCCTTTGGCCCATTCTCCCTGCCCTCCAGTCACATTACCTAGTTTATCTAAACAGTAAAATGGGTTTGGAGGTTTCAGATCAGGGCTCCATTAGAAAATTCTTGAATGAAAGGCGATAGATAAGTGCAGATGATTATTTTTAGAAAATATTTAAACGAGCCCTAAATTAGTTTCTAAATCTGTCCTTACTAAAAGTTCATAATAATGAACTGAACCGCCTCTGACAAAAGTGGAATTTTCCCCTTTGCTAGATTTGCTTCAAACGGCATATTTTTTTGGAGGACACTGAATAAAGTGTGTCAAGGGATTGTCTGCTCACTTGCTGTCTACTTTGCTAGTGTTTGGGATTCACAAGGAAAAAAGCCCTGCGTGTGACTTTTCTTAAGGAGTTCCTTCTGGTAAATCCTAAAAAGCAGCAACAGTGCCCTTATCCTGTGGTATGGTCTGAGGGACTTTACAAAGGTATTTACAGCACCATTTTGCACCAGGAGAACTACAACACAAGCAAAGAAAAGATTGTGTTTCTAGGATCCATCATGCTACCAAGCACGACTATGAGAGATACAGAATGGGATCCAGGTCTTCCTAGTTCCATTCCTGTGGTTCAGCACGCGGATGGCAACACCAACTCCAAGTCATACTCCCACAGGAAACCAGAAATAAAGGCTTTTAATACGCTGGCAATAAGAATTAATTATATTCCCGTAAGGAACCAGAAATACAGGTTTTTAATATGCTGGCAATAAGGAAGCTATAAATAACTCAAGAAATTTACTGTTCTAATTTCAAAATTTCTGCAAAAAACGTGTCCCGCTCATTATGTCCCTCACGTAACATAATGATAAAACAACTCGCCATATTTACAAATGACTGAAACAATTTTCCTCAAAAGTTGCTAATCCAAAGCACTTAAGAACATTGTTTGCCACGTACAAACACACAGTACATTTAGCAAGGCTGCCCAATTGCTAATAATTCCATCCAAAGCCTCCCCTACGGCCTCCATGCTTTTCAATAATTAAAGCAACTTTGTATTACCAGCAAATGCCTCCTCGATGACCGCTTGCACCTGCAAATGCTATCGGGGCTCTCTGTTGTTAGCTTGCTTCTGTTTCTTAGAGAAAGCGTGACATATAATTTGAACTCACTGATGCTGCTATCAGTTGTATGCTGATCATCATCACCTCATACCTCCTCTACATTTGTTTTCCTCCACAATTTTATGGAGGAAACTTATCAAAAGGATTTTGAAAATGCAGGCAAATTAAGCCCACTCAGCTACGTTTACCTGCCATTGTATTAGCCTTTTAGCAAGTTACCCAGCTATCATTTTCTCCTACAGAATGACGTTAGCTTGACTGTACCAGTTTGTACTTAGCCAAATTTTGTACTGTTCTACTCTTAATCACACTGAATAAAAAAATGAAAGGAAGTATTTTTGTTATTACTGTTATTATTATTCACAGGACATTTGTTTGATAGTCAAAACCACATTTAAGAGCTTTTCGATAACTGTGCCACCTCCATTTCCATTAATCACCTTAAAAGCAACAGTAAGGGTAGATGAACTCTGCAGCAAAAAATATCTTCTACTTCAACAATGCAAGTTAAGAATTTTTTCCCTCAGGCCCTCAGCTCTCCCCACTCCTCACAATCACAGGTGACTAGCTTTACTTTGTGAAAATAAAGGTAGCAGATGCCCAACTTCTTTTCTATTAGGACTGAAAGATTACATGGCTGAACTGAAGCTTCCATATTACAGAATTACGTTATAATTATGTATGCACAGAAAAGAAATACATTTGGAGATGAGTATTATGCTGCCAGATGCTGTTTCATTTTTGATCCACTGAATCAGTAAAGCACTGTGTAGATTTAAGTAGTAACAATCTTTCATGACTACAGTGCCGGAAAACTCCCTAAGGCATCAGCACACAGCCTTTGCAGTGAGGGCAACCTGTTGGCTGTGACTTACCACATCGCATGCATGTACGTTGGAGGTAGACGAGGGCTGCTGACAGGGGTACAGTTGTACGATCTCATAATTCTTTCTGCCAGGAGAAAGTTACGAAATAAACTGGCCACAAGCAGGTCTTGCCTGAAGAGCTTCTGGAAAAGATCTGCCAAGAGATTGCATGAATTACTAGATGCATATCTTTGTAACTTGAGTACCTCAGGTAATATGCAAAAATCATTTAAAACATAAAAACATGTTAATATGTTATTCCAGTAACAAGGAATCGACAACAGTTTTGCAGTGACATGATATGACAACTATTAAATGGAAATCTGCCCTCTGAGTTCCCTTAAAACATCGCAGATGCTCTCCATTAACAGAATTAAATACTTTCTACCTCAGGTTGGTTTTTGCCTTTTCTGGATAAAATGCTTCTTTTGGTGTTTCACTTAAACTCAGCCTCTCTAAGTTTTTGGAAATTACTGAGGGAGAAAAGGACCTGTGTGTACTATTTCATCAAGAACTATATACACCTGTTAACTGGCAGTTTGATGTGCTTATGAGAAGCCAAAACGAATCCTAAAAGACAACAAATGCACCATCTTCTATAGAGGCAAAGAAGAATTTATGCTGTACTGAGCAACAGAAAGAGCACAGTTGGAAAACTGTGTACAGATTTGGCCACCCATGCTCCAAAGTATGAATTCAGAGCAGAACAGAGGTAGAGAAACGGGATGAAGTTAGTCATGGGAAACACAGACTGTCTTACCAGCAACGAAAAACCCCTTTATTTACGATACTAACAAAGGCTGGAAGAAAACAGATTGGTCTTTACAAACACAGTAAGAAATAAAATTATTTAAACTAAAGCAATCATGTTAGCAACAGAAAAAAACCCTTCTGGTTTCTAAAGATCAGGTTGCTGAAATACTTCTGGTAAAAAAAGAGCGAATGTAAAAAAATTAACTCGCCTTAAGATCCAGTCTGATCTGTTCTTTCAATATCAGGCTTTAATTTTCTCCCTATTTCAGTGTCTCATTTATCTTACTCTTCATCCTTCTACTTTGAATAAGCAATGCTCACTTCTGATGAAAACTTGATTCACCTCCCCAAGTCTTACCTCTAGGCAAGACATTCCATGCAATGGTGTCTGTGATCGCAGTGAAGATCCAATTCAGCTCTCCCAGGGGAGTTCTCCTGTCATTCAGTCTTCCAGGAATCCTACAAGTGGCGGGGGGAGGAAAAGGTACGTTTCCTATTAAAAAACATATTTTTGAGATACACACACATGCACGCGTCAGCCTCAATCAAGGTTCACAAAAGACAGTATTTCCAGAACCTTAATTCTTAACCAAGAATTAATGTTGCTAGACAAACTTTCCTCATCCAAAGTCTATTACATTTGAATTTGCTTGCAAGATTAATTGCCAGACAAAGGATGATAAACAAGGAACTGTTTACAGATAACTGAGCTAAACATCTGGGAAGATATCACAGAGATGATGTTGATTCCTGAGATGCAATGGATATGCCTTTTTCTTCAAAAGTGCCACCCTGCTTCATTTTATCCATTATTCACTTCTTGCTGAAATATTTAATAATAAATACAATTTATGTTACAAACTGTATCCTCACAATCCATAACGCCCCTGTGTAAGAACTTTTGAGTGATCATATTCCAGAAAAAAACCCCAATTTTTATTTTTTAAACAGTCAGAAAGCTCAGAACAGTTAGAAAACATTGTCCTTTTGTTAAAAATTGTCTGACAGTAATGCATGTACGTCACAGCTCCCTGTTGCTGCAAAGTACTGCCTGTTCATAAAGAAATGCAACCCAGTAAGATTCACCCTACCATTCCAGCTGGACTATCATTTAAGTCAAGATCAGAGCACACGTGCCTGCTACAGACGGTGCGGCTGCTCGTTTCTGAGGGGCATGTTTGCTGTTTCTTACGCAGACAGACAGTTTTTCACCCAGTAGGTTCTTTGAAAACTTGAATTCATTAATTTGGTGCTTATCTCTCTACAGATTTGTTGCATCGCCACCAGTACCGCATGCAGGTGCAAATACAGTGTCTTGCTAAAAAAGTTATTGAGCATAATTGGCAGCTTTTCATTCAAACAGGAGACATTTTCTGCAATTAAGAACTTTCCAATTAATATACTGGCATTCATGGAAATCAGTAACTTGAATGCCAGTTCCTTAACCTAATTTAAGATTAACATATCGCCCCACAGAACCTCAACAACAAAAGGCACGTTCTTTCTAAATTCTATAAATCAGGCATTAGTAAATCCAGAGTGAAAAACGTCACTCTGAAAAGCGCCTTCTAACGAAGAAACCAAAATGCTGCTGAACGCTGCATTCTGGAGCCCTCCTACTGCAAAGTCACAGCACAAACGGAGGCACCACATTTTACCCCTCACTGGCTACAGGCAAGATTTGATGCTTATCTAGGGAAAAGTATTTACTTAATCCGGGTTTCAGCGTAGTGGTAGTCTACCCGTGCTGCGTGTGGTCACTTCATAATCTTACCCATTTGTGCCATGACAGCACCTACATGCCTAAAAAGTATAAAATAATAAACCAAAAAAATATTTTTTTTATTGTGTTCTTTCCCCTCCTCAAAGGGAACGAATTCCTTTCCCCTAAAGAGTCAGGGGACTGGCAGCGCAGCGTGCAAGGGAAGCAAACAGCAGGCACTGTCACTCCTGCTGCAAGCTGTTCTGCGACCTACAGCATCTCGTGGTCTTTCTCCATCTGGTCAATATGCGTATCTATCCGGCCTGCAACTGGGAACGTAGTTTCAACCCTAAGAATATCAAAATCCTGTCAGCAGTACATATCAGGAGTCTATTTGTGGTGTAGTAAGGTATTAAAAATGCTGAGGAGTCCAATTGTTAATTTTATGAAATATTTTGAAGTAGAAAAAAGTGGCACTAATCAATATCGGGGTGGCAGCTTTCCAAATAGCGATCTACTTCTGTCCCTGCTCATATGCAGGATACGCAGTGAAAGTGAGCAAAGGGTTTTTTTTTTTTTTATTATTATTTTAAGATTATATTTTAGATAGGAGAAAATAAATCACGCAAAAACCTGGAATATTCACACAGACATCCCCCTTCCTCAAACAAAGCAAAAGCAGAGAGCCAACGAATGATTCTACTGGGGATAATCCAGCTGCATATTACATGAGCATTTAATAAATAAACGCTTTTGAGTGCACTCCCTTAAAGCCAGAGGGTTATTATCGTATCCACAAGTAGTGTGGGACTGAAGTAACATTTTGGTTTGTCACAGTGAAGGCCTTTCTGTGACTATACCCGTGCACAAACACACGTTATGCGTGCGTATGTTTTGGCTATAAGACGACTTGCATTTAATAGAAGATTCTAAGGAAACCGGAGTCGTCAACCTCTCTTCAAAAATCACTGGCATCAGTACACAGGTCCCTTAGATCTTGGATTCTGAAGTTTTACAGCAGTATGCTCACTATGTTTTTAACAGCGATATCTATAGATAAAAGGAACTCTTTGCTGTAAAATTTCCATGTGGCACGAAGACTCATCAAGTAGTAAAAAGCAGAAACAAAAACCAACCCCCTCCAAAGAAACACCAGTTTACCTAGGAAAGCCCTAAGCATTTAGGGATGGTAATGGACAGGCAACCGAGCACGGATCCCTATCACAAGAAAGTACCACAGCAGCACATCTTGTACAAGGGAGTGAGCAGTGGATAGAGAGCTGATTTTGCCTTGTATTGCTGAGACTGATACTAGAATGTTTTGCCTAGTATTCACATTTTGCCATTCATTTAAACTGCTTAAAAACAGGATATACAAAATAGAGAAGGTGCAGAAAAATCTTAGAAGAAGAAAAAAGATAGTGAATGAATGTCATACAGTGAGAAATTTAAGGAGGTCATTCTATCTACATTACCAAGGAACAACTTGAACATTGTGGATAAACACCTGCAAGAGAGAAAAATCTTGGTGCCAACAAATACTTTACACAAGTGGAGAAAGAAAGAAGGGCACGGGATCATTAAAAGAAAGGGAAGCAATTCAATCTTCATCTTTCAAGGCATACACACTTCAGAGGAGCACGAGTTATTTGGCTCTGCTGAGCAGTAACCCGGTGAAATTCTGTAGCCTGACACATGCAGAAGGTCAGAGAAGACAAACTAACGGTCTCCTCTGGGCTTAACATTTATTATTCTAAGCATCAATACACCAGAGACAACGGCCTAACCGAAGCACATTCAGTGAAGGTGGAACAGCAATGTTCCACCAGGAATCTTGCTGTTCCAGGGTCCAGGATCTTGCTTCTGTAGACTGAAAAAAAGTCACTCAAATTTATTTCATCCAGGAGCTGAACCAAGATCTCATACTGTATTTGTTCATTTGTAATAAGACGTGAGGTCCAAAGGAACTACAGGACCAACATGCAACCTGATTTCTGTGATTTAAGAGACCAAACAACGGTCTACTGTGACTCAAAATCAACATACGCACAACGCTACTTAAAGGAAGAAAAGTGGCTGTAAACTGTTCTTCAATATCTCTCAGCTTCTGCCTCCAAGCTGATCAGCTTTCCTATCGATGCCTTCTAAATGCTTATTTGCTTCTCACAAAAACAAGAAAAAAAAGAAGAAAAAAAACCAACAAAACCCCACCGAACCAACAAACAAAACAAGACCAACAGACTCGGTCCTGGGCTGTCTTATTAATACTCAGACACTCAAATACACAAACACAACCTGGCACTCTCAAGCACAGTTTTTTTCCCCGTTGAGAAAGTATCAGAGATAGGATGGGGAGGTTTCAGAAATGTGCACCCAACCTGGTAAGACATCCTACAGATTTAATCCTAACGCACCCTAGCTTCCCTTCTGTAACAAGTTTTCAAATATTAAAAGTATCAAGACAAACTACATGAAGCAAGTGCTTTCTCTATGGCAACTTATTCTTCTGATATGTATAGCAGTATTATTTCCATGCAGGTTCAGATGAAGCATATTCCCTTGTATAAATACAGTTTCTAAACCAGCTAGAAATGAACATCTTATAAAAAATTCCTGTCTGTCTTGATATCAGAGGAAAAATATACATCTCTGAAACAGTGTTTGTTAACTGATCCCCCAGAGCAAGCAGAGGGAACACAAGGCCACACAACTGCTCTTGTGAGGATTTCACATAAATATTTGCATTGCAGAACACCCTCTGCAGCAAAATAGCAGGGTTTCATAAGTCAGAATGTTATTAATTAGAAACCAAAGCAATCCTTGCCGAGATTCTCTAGCAAGCCAAATGCTGAGCTTAAACCGTTTGATGGCCACCTTCAAGCCAGTCTTCAGTGGAAACAGAAATAGGGTGTTTCACGGTAGAGTTTGAATCTTTACACCAGATGGAGAGCTCCGCACACCCTTCATACTAAATTCTCTTTATTAAATGCAGATTGTGAGCTGATACCTACCTTACTGATGGTATTAAGC